>NW_020664404.1:15144997-15203505 GCF_002925995.2 Terrapene triunguis
GTGGAATCAAACAGTCTGTGGGGGAAGAGGGAGCGGGGGAGGGGGAGGGACTCTGGCTGCTAGAGGCCCTAGTGGCTGCGAGCAGCTTTCAATCAGGCCAGGCATCCAATCAGCCGCGCCGCACTCCGGATGAGGGGAAGGGGGAAATCCCGGACATTTCTACTTGATTAGAAATCTCCCCCCAGACGGCCATTTAACACTGAAAAAGCCGGACATGTCCGGGGAAACCCGGACGGATGGTAACCCTAAAATATTGTGAGGCCTGATCTATGTTTCCACTCCTATAGTATTTCCTCTGTACCTGGAGAGGGTGTGAGATGGGGTATCCCAGGCCTCCTTCCTCCTCTGGCCCAGCCCCCTTAGAGCTCAGAGGCAGAAATGGAGCCAGGCTTGGCAGGGAGTGGGATGACTGACAAGAGCTGTGTCATTTCAGGGATGGTAGGAGGGCTGTTTCGCCTTCAGAGCAGAAGACACTTGCAGTTCTGTAAAAGAATCAGCCAGAGCAGGGGGCTGGGCAGGTGGTGCTCTGGGCTCCTGGGGCAGGGGAGCAGGGACACTTGCTCAGCTCCCTGATCTGGCTGCTGCTGTGTATCATTCGGTATGTCTGCACTTCAGCTGGGAGAAAGTCCCCCAGCTCAGGTAGAATCACGGAATCATAGGGTTAGACGGGACCACAAGGATCATCTACTTTAAACCCCAAGATGCAGGGTTTGTTGTTAATGCCTCTGTTAACGCAACCTAAAATTGCATTTGCTTTTTTGCAACAGCGTCACATTGCTGACTCATGTTGAGGTTGTGATCCATCACGAATCCCAGTTCTCACCAGTGCTGCTCCCAAGCCAGTTATCCTCCATTCTGTATTTGTGCATTTGTTTTTTCTTCCCAAAGTGTAGCATGTTACATTTGTCTTTGTTGAATTTCATTTTGTTGTCCATATCCCAGTTCTCCAACTAATCAAGATCCCTCTGAATTTTACCTCTATCCTCTAAAGTGTTGCCAACCTGTCCCCCTCTCCCCCCCTTTTGTGTCATCTGCAAATTTGGTCAGTATGCTCTCTATTCCTACACATCCAGGTCATTCATAAGGATATTAAACAACACTGAACCCAGAAGTGATCTCTATGGAACCCCATGTGAGACCCTCCTCCAATCTCATCATTCCTTTAATTGCCGTTGTTTAATCAATTATATATCCACTTAATGGTAGTTCCATCAAGCCCTCATTTCTCCAGCTTACATATCTGAATGTCATGTGGGATGGGACCAAAAGTCTTGCTGAAGTCCACATATATTATGTGCACTGCATTCTACCTATCCACCAAACCATTTACCCGGCCAAAGAAGGAAATCAAGCTCATTTGGAATGAGTTGTTCTTGGTAAATCCATGCTGGCTGCTAGTGATTATCCCTTCATCCGCCGGGTATTTGAAAATTGAATATTGTATACATTGATCTAGTAGCTTCCCAGGTATCGAAGTCAGGCAGACTGGTCTATAGTTCCCCGGCTCCTTCTTTTTCTCCTTTTTCAAGATGGGCACTAAGTTAGCCCTTCTCCAGTCTTCTGTGACATCTCATGTTATCCATGAGTTTACCAATATTATTGACAGTGGCGCTGAGATTCTTCAACTAATTCCTTCAGTACGCTCGGGTGAATAGCATCATTTCCCACTGATTTGAATTCATTCAAATTGGCCAGAAGATCTCTGATGTGTTCTTTACTTATCCTGATCTGCATTCCTTCCTATGTATTATCTATGGTAACTTTGCTAATCATCTGGTCACATGTTATTTTTTGTGAGAAGACAGAAGCAAATTAGGCATTGAGCATCTCTGCCTTCCTGTCATCTTCCGTTACCAGCTCACCTTCTCTATTGAGCAGTGGACCTACACTGTCCTTGATCTTTCTTTTTTGTCTGACATGTTGAAGAACCTCTTCTTGTTGTCTCTAATATTCCTTGACAGCTGCTACTTATTCTTTGCCTTGGCATTTATGATTTTGACCCTACACACTTGTGCTATTCCCATGTGTACTACCTTGGCATCATGCATCTCTTTTCATTTCCTGTAGGTATCCCTTTTGTTTTTAGATTGCTAAAATGCTTCTTCTGCCACCACACTGGCCTCCTATGGCTCTTCTTATCTTTCTTCTGTGTTGGAATAGCTAGTATTGCATCTTTTAGGAACTGCTAGTCCCCTTCAACTCCTTTTCTTCCTAATTGGTCTTTCCATACGAACTTGACTACTATTTCTCTGAGTTGATTGAAATCCACCTTTCTGAAGTCTAGTGCCCTTGTTTTGCTGTTCTCATGTCCTCCTTTCCATAAGATCTTGAATTCTATCAGTTCATGATCACTTCCTCCTAAGTTCCCGACGACCTTCACATTTACAACTAATTCATCCCCGTTGGTCAAAATCAGATTAAACATAGATGACCCCCCTAATTGTTTCCTCAACTTTCTGAATCAGAAAGTTGTCCCATACATGTGCTAAGAATTTGCAGGACATATTATGTTTTGTTGTAATAGTCTTCCAAAAGATATCAGAGAAGTTAAAATCCCCCGTTAATACTAGCTCATGTGCATGAGCTAACCTGCTTCTCTCATCCACTTCCTTTTCCTGATTTTGTGGTCTATAATAGACCCAACCATAACATCTTTACTGGTCTTTTCCCTTTTTATTCTCACCCAGAGACTCTGAGTAGGTCTGTTGCTCTCTTCCTCTTGGACCTCGGAGCAAGTGTATACATTCTTGACATACAGCGCAACACTTCCTGTTTTTTCCCCCCGTACCTATTCTTTCGGGACAGGCTATATCCCTCAGTGCTGGTACTACAGTCATGTGAGAGTTGTCACACCAAGTGTCTGTAATGCCAGTTAAGTCATAATTTTCTTCACATACCATGACTTCCAGTTCATCCTGTTTGTTCCCCTTTTGTATTTGCATACAGGCAATGAAGACATTTTGCAGATGGACAGACTCGTTCTAGCTGGACTTGTGCTTGTGCCGCCTATGGATTAAAGTGACTCAAACAGTCAGACAGAAACATTCTCTTACCTAAACACAACCTCTTTATCCAAGGTTCAGGAGGTTCTGGTTTATTTCCCATCTCTGAGTGGGGCATATCAACCTAGTCTGATTGCAGCTTTCTCCACCTGTCCCTATGTCTCACTTAGACTGTTAGTCTTTGTTAATGGGCCACTCCACCTTGACTGGTCCCTTGAAATATGTATTAACTACTTATGCTAAAATTGTCTGTTCCACCTTGTATTTAGCTATGACACTGATTACGTTTCACAGGCCTGAAGGATTGCTCTGTGTAAGCTTGAAAGTTTGTCTCTCTCACCAACAGAAGTTGATCCAATAAAAGATATTACCTATCCACCTTTTCTCTCTAATATCCTGGCAGCAACAACACTGAATACAGCCTTTTCACTGATGCTTCCTGGCCAGCATCTCCGACCACTGTCCCCTTCCCTTCCTGCCAGGGCCACCTTTTAAACTTGTGTCTTTGGTTTACCTTTCTTGGATGCTTTAACAACTACCTTACAGCCTCTTGAGTTTAACTATGCATTCCGTCCAGGGCCGGCTCCAGGCACCAGTGCAGCAAGCAGGTGCTTGGGGTGGCCAACAGAGAGGGGCGGCACGTCTGGCTCTTTGGCAGCAATTCGGCAGCGGGTCCCTCAGTCCCTCTCGGAGGGAAGGACCTGCTGCCAAATTGCTGCCGAAGAATGAAGTGGCGGCGGTAGAGCTGCCACTGAAGTGCTGCTGATCACGGCTTTCTTTTTTTTCCGCCGCTTGGGGCGGCAAAAACGCTGGAGCTGGCCCTGATTCCGTCAAGCAGCAATACACATCTGAAGAAGTGGGATTTTTACCCACAAAAGCTTATGCCCAAATAAATCTGTTAGTCTTTAAGGTGCTCCAGACTCCTCGTTGTTTTGTGGATACAGACTAACACGACTACCCCTCTGATACTTGAGTGACAAATAATATTCATTACGAATAATATGCATTTTCTCAGTTCATCACAAGGATGTCGTCACTCTTTCTGCACTTGCCCATGTAGGTCTCTGGGCATATCCTATGAATCTTTGTGCTGAGACAGTCTATGATTCTTTCCCAGTCAACTGTGCCATTGCAAGAAAGCTTGTCTGTCCTCCTGGGGCAGGCAGGGGTATTCCACAAAGGGCACTGGAGGACTATCAGCATTCCAGTGATTTAGCCTGCATTGTCTCTGTAAATGGATGGGTCACATCCCCTATTAAAGCAGATCCTGGGACTCTTACCTAGACCCAGTTCTTAATTTGTGCAGGGGCTTGCCAGGGCACCTGTACACATTATTACTAGAGATTTATTTTATTTCTTCTCCACCCAGTGTTGTGAAGTCTGGCCCTAACCTGAGCCTTACCTGGCTAAGGGTCGGAAAAGAGGAGACACTGGCCTTTCTGCCCACCACCCCTCCAAGCCCTGTTTGGCTAGCCAGTTGGCAGAATATCCCTCCTGGGCTGCTAACAATCCCCTGATTGGGAGATATGATTTCCATTGGAGGAGGGAAGTTGCAGACTGCAGAAGGGGCATTTGCTGCTGCTGCTACCAGGAAACAGCAGACTGAGAGCCCAGGAAGTAGCATGTGTATATGGTCCCTATGAGCCTCCAGTGCATGTAAGATTAGGCCAGGGCCCAAAGGGAATGTTTTAATCTGGACCTAAGGAGGTGAGGCTGAAGGAGCTGTAAAACTGTAGCTGATGGAAATAGAGTTCCTTGCAGGCATCTTGAATGTATGCCATACTCCTACTGTGTGTGCTTTGCAATGACAATAGGATTCTTTACATGCAAATTAAGGCATTGAAAGAGAGGTGTGTGTTCAAGAGATTCCTGTATGAATGCCTGTCTCCCCACAGGTTGTAACAATTTGGAACCACCTAGCAGAGAGGGAAGCCACCTCACCACAGTCCCCAAGCACACACAAACATCTCAACAGTTCAATGTGCGTCTGTGTCTGTGTGTCTGTATGCGTATGTGTTTCAGGCTAAATTTCTCTGGAAAATTTCAGCCAAAACAGGCCAGCTGTTTCAAAGTACAAGGCTAGGAAAAAATTCATTGTTTTGCCCATGTTAAAAATTTTGCTGATTTTTTTCTTTGAGAAGCTTTGGCAGCCCCACACTTTGGAGCAGAGACTTGTAATTTGGCAGGGGAATGGTCTTTGTGCCAGGGATGTGCCTTTTGCTGTTCCTATTAATATCTGCCCCAAATTGGCCAAGTTGTAAGCCTTTGAAAAATCACAGTTTGTACATGGTCAGTAAAGACTTGCTAGAGCTCTATAATTTAACACTTCAAAGATTCTGTGGACATTAAGCATGGTCTAGTGCAGTGTTCAGCAGGACTGTCCCTACAGTGACAATTCTTGGCTGCTGTTGGCCAACTGATAATATGAAACTCTCTCCTCTGTGCTCTCAATGCCCCACTCCTGTTGCCCACAGGCAGAGAGGAGAAGGAAGCCACTTGAATTGAATGCAGAGGGGACAAGAGTGTGACCTGAGGGGGGTTGCGGAAGCAGGGGGAGTAGATTGGGACAAGGAGCTTGGGGAAGTAAGGAGGAAGACGAGGATTGAAGGCTGGCAGGTATCCAGAGGAAAATCAGTATGTGATAATGTAATTAAAGACTGTTTCATAACGGATACACACATGGGGGCTGAATTCAGTTTGCACAGGCAACCTTCATTCTGGCATTTTCTCAACTTTTGAGTGTTTGACTCTGCAATCTTAATAATGTTCTTCTAATATAGGGGTAGGTGTTTGGGAGTGTGTGTAAAATATATCATGTTCTCAGTAATAAGTGTATACAGGATCAGGCCCTTGGTCCAGAGTTCTCTGAACTGGGATGTCACTGCATTGTTTATGTTCAGGTCTCATTTTCAAGCTTTTTTTCGCAGCCATAACATTTAGAAACTTTGTTCATTTTTTAAAAAATGAAAACTGACATTCTGATGTAGTCACACAACTCCAGGGTTTGGTCCCCTACACACAGGCCTACGGTGTGGGGATACTAAGGAGGTAGGCAGTCCCTCAAGCAGCTCATGGGCAACTTATTGGCTGACATGGAACTATGGCCTGACCTATCAGAGGAAGCGATATAACCTTTTCAGACTGAAAGATGGCACCCTGACACTGGGTTTTAGGGCAAAGGGCCAATAAAGAAAAAAATAGGGGATTGCTCCCTAAGGACTTCTTTGCTCTCTTTCCCTTACAAATGACAATAAGTGGAAAAAATAAAATAACCTTTCAGTAAAGGAAGACATTTTATGTAATTGAAACCACATTTTTATTATGGTATTTCTAGATTAGATGCTTTAAATTCATATGCAAATTAAATTAAGATTTAAATCTCCTGCACAAGGGGCAATGGTAAAATAAATATCTAGAAATACAATTATTGCAAAATCAATAAAGGATATTAAAGGGGAAACTGTTCTGCATGAATTGGTAAATCTATCTGAGCTCATTGGGAAAAATATCCTTGAAAATGGACATAAATATACCAAATATTTAGTGATTTGTTAGATTTTTTTCGTGTTCTTTGTAGTGGCCTAGGTCCTGAATTTACAAGGAGATCTCCACAAGTGGAGCACCATGCCCAAGTGGAACCACACTGAAGTTAAGAGATCTATAGAGAGCAGTGATCCACCTGCTTGGGGCTCATTGAGGGATCAGGGTCCAAGATAATCCAAGCCCCCAACTCTCTATAAACACCCCTCTATAGTTTTGAAGGACCAGGCTGGGAAATTGCTTTCTCCACAGCATCATCCCTTGCTCTGCTGCTGGATTTTTGTATGGGATATCTGCGTGGGAGATGACCAAGTCCAAACTCCTTCAGTATTACCTTCCTCAGGGTAACATCCATGAAGAGTTCTAAGCAGCACCCATTGCTATGGGATGGTTCCTGGTGCTGCAAAGCAGGCGTTCCCCAAAGGCATATGATCAGCAGGACTGAAAGAGGGTGCAGCTTCAGAAATCTGAATTCTTCTACGGACTCTCGCCACATGGAGAGTGCCAGGAAAACTCAGCGTGGCGGTAACATGGAGATTTTGTCTCCCATTTGTCTCTTTCTTTACTTTTTTCCATGGGAGGGACAATCTAGGCAAGGGCCAGACAATGGTAATCTAGGACCTTATGTGTACCATAGCATGGAGCCCTCTGACTTGGAGTGGTGGTGTTGGTAGGGTGGCCACTCCCTTCCCAGACAGGCACATGGCCCACTTATCACCCACACCCACAATGATAGCAGGGACTTGCTCCTCATGTGAGCAGCAGGGAAAGGAGTTCCCTTGTCTGCTCTCTCCAAAGAAGTAGGGAGACCCCCAGTACTTGCCCCGCCAGCCAGATTGTATCTGTTTGGATGGTGAGTGGGCAGTCCCACTGCATTCTCACCTTCCTGCCTCACACTCAGTTCTGTGCTGGGGTGGACCCAGCAGGGCCCCCACGAGCAATGAATGTAAAACCCAGGAAGTTGCATGGAACAATTCAGAGCTCTTAGAGCTCTTGTTTCAGGCTTTCTGCAGACTCAGGTAGTCATCTCTGCATCAGTTACACTCAGATCACGTTTTCAATCTTTTCTTCAAGCTGTAATGGCTAGAAGTATACTCAGTATTTTAAGTGGAAACTGACGCTACGTCTACACTTAGAGACAGAGGTGCGAGTCTCTAGCTTGCATCAAGCTAGCATGCTAAAAATGGTAGTGCAGCCACAGTAGAATGGGCAATGGCATGTAGTAGCCGCCCTGAGTACAAACCTGCCCAAACCCTGTGGGTGAGTACTCAAGGTGCCTAGCCCATGCTGCCACTTACCATGGCCCATGCTACCATGACTACTCTACTATTATAGTGCGCTAACTTGATCAGAGCTAGCAAGAGTATGTTTACTCAAATTGAGAATCACAATCCCAGCTCCAAGAGTAGATGCAGTCTTAGACTCTGACATAAACACATGATTCCAAGATCCAGGACCTTAGGAACGGACCTATTTTGCCTGTGCTTTAATCCAGCTCTGATCTAGACCAGAGTTAGGATAGCAGAAACCATATACAAAAGAACCCTTATTAATGATTGTATTTGTGTGCTAGATCTTACTGGGCTGGCATTAGGGTAGATTTTGAAAATTACACTTTTAAATCAATAGTTTTTGGATGAATTCAGTTTTGTTTCTAAAATTCACTTTTAAAGTGCTTGCTTAACTTTTAAACCATTACAACAAAATGTCCAGTGTCTACATTATTTCAAAAGCATTCACGGCAAGAACAAACTATTACATTTTAAGGAGGCTCTGGATTTTAGGGGACTTCCCCACGTCACCAAATGATTCTCATCAATTCCAATATATTCTTTCTTTTACTTTTTTTCCTGATGGTAAATCTTTATAATAATAATTAAAAAACAAAAACAAAAAAAACACTTCTATATCACCCTTTTGCCCACTTAATCACTCAAATTAAGTAGGTGACCCACCATTATTATTTCATTTGATATTCATTGTGTTAATATTACTCATAATGCATTCTTTTGGCATTCATTTGGATGTAGCATGTAATTCCATAGGAATGACTTTATCATTACTATATACCATTAGTTAATGTCTACTTATTATAAAGTGTTTCCAATTTACTTTATGGGTTCCTTACCTTCAATAGCTGTGACAAACCTTTTCTGTTTTAGTGCCTGATTCCAAAATAACCCAAGGAACGCATTATTCACTGGCTAATCTAGTATTATGGTAACCATAGCATAAGTAGCCTATATGTATTCTTAGAGCAGTTTAAGGAGGAGTAAACCAAGATCTCATTTAAGATTTCAGGCCACTTTTCACAAGAACCGGGGTGTTAAATTAACCCTTCCATCCTGGCCAAATGCCGAATTCAAATTCCAGATTCCACTTCTTTTCCCCTGATGTTTCAATTGAAGAAGTTATTGTTCCCCTTTCCTTTTAAAACCTGTTGCAATATTGATGTAGAGTTGTTGTAGAATATTGATGTAGAATTGTTGAGTGAGTGAAACCTATAAACACAGAGCCAGATTGCATCCAGCCCCTGCCTGGTTGTGCAAGGGAAATTAAGGACTCAGGGAGCCAATTCCCCCATTGCACCTCTAATGCAAAGATCAGGCACAGTGGGATTGCAAAGATGCAGCGTGGCTAGCAGGATCATCAGCCCTAGCCTGTATAGACGGGGAGGAGGTAGGACTATGACAGGACATAAAGGGAAGTATATGCCACACTCTCATTCCTAGTGGTGCAGCATTATGCTTTTGAGCTGCTGCTTTGGTAGTGTGACCCCATAGCACCTGCAATGGCAGAACTGTGGCTTAATGTGCCAATTAGCCCATACTCCCTTTATGTGAAAGGTATGAAATACATGTTGGTTATTAGTATTCCATTAAAATGATTTGTATTTTCTGGATTTTTAAGTAATTGAACTAAACTTTCTTAATGTCAGCCAATTATGCCTAAGTCCCCAGATTTATTTTTGTTCCAATTTGAACTTTAGGGCCAGATCACACCTTCTGAAATATCCCACAGTGGGAGATAGGGGGAGTGGGAAAAAAACTGCACAATTTTGGCTTTTGGTGAAAGGATGGAGTGAGGTTCAGTTTAAGTGGTATCCTGCCCTGTCCACCTGATTCTGCATCAGCCACCACTGTGAGGCTGGGGCTTCATTGTTGGGGAGCGAACAGGGTGGGGCTGAAGGATGGCCATTCTCCATATCAGTGGCACGAATAGTTCCACATTTAAACAAGGCTATTTAAATCTCCACTTCTATATACATTTGCTTTGTAAATAGTTGTAGGGTTTCTCTCTTGCTGTCCTCTTTCCACTTCTCTGTGTACATATAACACCTGTTACTATCACCAGTATAGTCCTCTATGTCCCTGTAATTTATAACTGTGCTGAGCACCCTGCACTCCCAGTGCAGTGAAACAAGTGTAAACCAATGCAGTGATGTATTCCTGAGTCTGCAGACAGCCTGACACAATAGTTCTGAGAAGTGTGAACTGCCCTATTCATTTTAATAGAATGTTTACACAAAAGCATACTTAGGATGATTTAAATGCTTCACTTCTGATCCTTATAATATCCAACTAATATGTTTATCTGATGAATGCAAACTGCCTCCCACATCTTCCACAGATTTGGAAAGTCCCAGCTGTCTCTCCCGCCCTAAATACCAAAGCCACCAGCTTTCTCTGACAATTTCTATAATTCAGGTATGCAGTTTCAATACACAATTCTGCAGCAGCACCTTGAAAATTGAAGTTTGGACAAGTTATGAAATATATGTTAAATTAAATACAAAGGAATTTTAGTTGTGATTTTATTGTTCATTTTCATATTTAATTCAACAAAATCCTCCATTCTGTAATTTATCTGAACCTGCCACAGAAAATTTAGTCTGCTGCAAGGCAGAGCTGCAGAAAGTAGGGGTCTTGTGGGTCAGGTTTGCTATTTGACCTTGATCATTATGTTATATCTGTAGCACAAAAGTAGCAAATAATTCTTATTAGTAAATTTAATGAGAACACTAGAAGAGTATATAAAATGTATGGTGGCATTGTTAAAAATGCAGTCTGACATACATATTCACATGCATTCATATATATTCATCTGTGTAGAAAATTGTTCTTTAAAATTATTTTAAATGCTTTTGATGCCATCTGGTAGTGACTCAATATATAAAATCTAATTGTTTCCAGTGCTGATTTCTTACTAGAGAGAATTTTCTGGTTAGCTGTTATTAACAATATCTAAAACCTTACTGAAAAATAGCTGTTACAAACCTCTTTTGATTTTACATTTTTCCCTTCACAGTGTGTGGCTCTGTACTTTATTTCACAGGGCAATGCTCTTTTGAAAGCTGTCATTCTAACAAATGGTATGATAGTTGTTAGGGATATCCAAAGAAGACAGAGTAATATACATATCTTACTTTTAATGTCTTTGTAACACATGGACTTTCCTGGCTTTAGGAGCTACTAAAAGAGAATCACCATAAGGTGAAGCGAATCTCCTGCTGGGTGGCCAAACAGCATGAAATCTCATGCTTCATTAATGATGCTTCTCATACCAGCTGGCCAATGGATCATGAAAATGAATCGGGAGTAGTACAGGGTTATTTTATTTATTTATTTATTTCCAGTGGCAGTATTTATAAACAGTTATGAACTGCTGGGTTCCACTTCTTCAGTGGGGATTTTATGTCTCTGTTTTCATACAGAGAAGGAACATAGTGTAGTTGTTAGAGCAGGGGATTAGGAATCCATCAGTCTGTCCTGTATTACTTTGGGCAAATTACTTAACATTTTGGCGCTTCATTTTCCATGTCTTTAGTTTGGGTATGATAATACCCGACAGCTAAGATTTTTCAAAACTGCCTAGTGACTTATGATGCCTCAATTTTTGGCTTCCCAATTTGAGATGATTTTAAAGGGTCTGATTTTTAGAAGGGGTAGGATGGACTAACTGAGCACTTTCTGAAAATCAGACTCTTCTCAAGGTGAGTTTCCCAATAGCTGAGGTGCCCCAAATCACTGGTCACTTTTGAAAATCTTGGCCCACATTTGTAAAGTGGTTTAAGATCCTTCAACAAAAGGTTCTAGATAAGTACAAAGTATTACTTCTTTCTAGTAGGACAGGTGTCTATTCTAATGTGTTATGCTCTAAAGCATGTATTAGACCCAGACTTTTTCTTTTCCAGATCCAATGTGCAAAATCCCTCCAACACTGATGGAAGATGAAATATCTTTGTAGTGCAGATCCAAATGCCTGCAGGCAGTTATGTTTGTCAGAACATAAATTAAGGATGAAAAACATTTCACACCACCACTTTCTCTCTCATAGGCAGGTCCACACTTAAAACACTGCATCAGTGCAGCTGCACCGATACAGCTGTGGGGCTGTAGTGCTTAAGTGAAGATGCTCCTACACTGATGGGACAGCTTCTCCTGTCGGCATAGTTAAATCACCTCTGCGAGAGGTGGCAGCTATGTTGATGGGAGAAGCTCTTCTGCCTACATAACACTGTCTACACTGTGGGTTAGGTCAGTAAAACTATGTTGCTCACGGAGGTAGATTTTTCACACCCTTGAGAAATGTAGTTATACCAATATAAGTCTGTAGTGTAGACCTGGCCATTGGAACACAGGAAATACTAAACCAGAGAAGACCTGTAATGGGTATGCATGTCTTGGAGATGGACAAGAGTTTTGGAAACCAGATGTACAGTTCTCAAAGTACAGTATGGCAGTGCATTAATATAGAGAAGAACAACAAATAGAACCTCATCAAAGATCCTACCCTTCCTTTGCCCTTTATATGGGATTTCTCTGCAGTCAGGTGTCTGTGCCCTAGACTTGAGTCTTGAAAGCTCTGTGACCTGGAAGCTTTTTTTCAACCACAGGTTTGTCTCAGCCCTAAGTTTCTGGCCAGGTGGGATTCTGTAGCCCTGAAGACGCCAAGAAGCCTTTGCAGCTTTCCCTTGTTCCATTAAGACCTCTGTCAGAGAAAATGCATCTCCTTTGCTAAAACTGATGCAAGACCACAATCTGTGTGATTCTCCGCTTGCCCCTCCCTCAGATACTTAACTGCAGGTATAGAGTTGCATTCAGCTTCTCCTGATATAACCTCGGGCCCACCAGAGCAGGAAGTGAGCCCCAAAAGCGGCTGCAGACAAAAAAAGCAGCCACAACATCTGTTCCATTTAGAAGCCTGCATACAGTCAGCACAGGTCCAAAGATAGGCAGCATTACCTGGGAAAGGGATGTGGCCTGGGAATTGCACAGTGCAATGATTCAGCACATCCCATATGCAGTCATGCCAGTAGGACTCCACTCTCGCTGTGACTGCATTTTAAATCTGTCCTTCCCTGGCAAAATCACAAGTGAAAGGAGTGGATTAGACATGTGACATTCTATACCTTGGGGGAGTGCCCTGTAAACCCCATATTCCTCATTTATATGTAATTGTGATCTTGCATATAAAGCATGCCATGTGAAGTATCAGGGGAAAGGTTACAATCCACTGAAAGTCATGGTTCTAACTAAATATGTATACCACTAGGGCATATGAAATTATGAGAATTGTGTTGTATGGCTGTCACTAAAACATGCTGTGGGTTTGGGAAAAACCCTGATACTAGCTCTCCAGAGACAATGACAATGAAAATTTGTATCTGAGTGGTGGTTTGATTGACACCAGATAATTGATTTTCTTCTTCTATGTGTTGGACTTAAGCATGGTCTCCATAGAGGAATACTCTCTTGAATTTACTCCTTTGGGATTAGGCGGCGGGGGTGGAGGTGGGGTGTACAGTGGGATTTAGATACCTATGAGAATAGTCTGGTTTCAGAGGTTCTGAGAACCCATAGCTCCCAATGGGAGCTTTAAGTGTTCAGCACTTCCAAAAATCAGCCTGCTTAAGTGGTTGCCTAAATACAAATTTGGAAATAGAATGATATAAACAAAATACCTCACAGATATATTTAGATATTCTATCATAGCTGAGGCCTATGAAAATAAGACACTTCCTTCAGAATTACAGTTGAAAAAACCCCCAAGCAAACAGCATTAATCAACCATTTAGAAATTTGCAGGTAAGTGGAGTGTGTGCACTTATGAACTTCATGGGCACTGTCAAGTTATTTTCTCTCATTCCTAGAACTTCTGTCCCCCAAAGTGGTACTTCTTGAAATAACATTGCAGTATCAGAAGATATCAATTTACTTATACTGTGATGATATTCTTAGAAGTAGCCACTTCAGAAGGTGGTACTACCAGTGTGGAGTGTTCTTATAATGTAACAGGCACCAGCACCACTTCAGATTAGTTAACTGTAGATTGGGTAGTTTGATTATATCAGAGCTGTATGCTTAGGCCTCCTTCATTGTATACTGCAGTAGTGACAAAATAGCCAAAGTCTTTTAATCGGCCTGTCTGGTTTTTTTTACGGCCTTGCCAGTGAAGAGATTCAACATGCTGGATTTTTTTCACTTGAGTCATGTTAGTGTGTCGTACAGTTCACAACCCTGTAGTACAGACTATGAAACCAGGATAAGGTAATAAAATGAAAAAAAGTGTGTGTGTGTGTGCGCGTGTGCAGATGCGCGTATGACTATGTATAAAATCATTCTCTAAAACATTTTAGTAATAGCTATATTTGGCACTAGGACCCTTTTTGTTGGTGAGGGTGGTGGCCATGTTTTCTTGGGTGGGCCAGTGTCTGGTTTTTCTGTATCTTGGAGGTGGCACCTCTAAGGAGGCCCTGTGTGACCCTTTACTCCCACTGCAAATAAGGTGTGAGATTAAAGAACAACAGACTTTAAATACTGATGTTATAATCCAGGTAAAAAAGGTGATCTAGGATAGTCATCGTTGATACCTTGTTGCATAAGGCAGTCCTGGCTTAGTTATTTTAAAGAGGAATACTCATCTGAACTTTTAAAAGCTTCTACTTTCCTTTCTCATGAAAGTTTCCTAACCTGTAGTTTTAATCAATCTTGGAGCCCAACATCCTACAGTGGACGAGAGATTCTCAGCTGCTGTAAATTGGCATAGCTCTATAACTTTCAGTAGAGTGAGGCCACCTGAGCTCTATTTTACACTGGCCCCAATTCACCAAAGAACTTAAGCACATGCTAAGTATGTGCTAGGCTGAATAGGCATGAACTGCTGAATCAGGCCGACTGCTGTCAGTTTAATAAAATAAAATCACTGGAAAGATTGCTTTTTATATAGAGTAGATCAGGGATGATGAAAAATCAACCACATACATAAGTACTGGAATGAATAACCTATCTAATGCTTTTGTGGATCTCTTCAAGCCTCTTTGTGTCCATTTACTTAGTCCTGAATTCTCATCTACAGTGACATCTCTTTACACAACACTGGCAGTGAAAAGTGGCTGTAGATATCATTTTTTTCCACTTTAAAATCACTTTACACTGCCAGAGTAGTGTCAATTGGCCCTTGAAGTTTACCCAACAGTTGAACAAATGCTGAGTTAATAACCAGTATGTAATGTTTAGCAAATTGGGCATGGATACTAGTGATGACCCAGAAATAACATAATACTCAAGAAAAATGAGTCACATTTTAAAAATTATTTTGAGTGAACGTGGTGGTTATAAAAAGTGCCCACATGACAGCCATGGGATCAAAGACATTGATTTATCAATGGAGCAGGTACAACACAGAGTATCTGACAACCCAGCTTCAATCTCATTCTGGAAAGATGATTTCTGGAGGTGGAAATTGATGCTCACTCTATCATTGGTTTTCTCTGCTAAGGGTGTTATGTCTCCATCTTTAAATCAAGGGAGTAAGACCTTACAATGAGATACATAGCTATGAGCTTTATTCATCATCCTGCACTGAGTGAGTAGCTTATCCCTGATTAAACTGTCCAATACAAGACTAATACAAGACTCTGGGAAAAGTATCTCCTTCATTTGTTCCAAAGTCCTGGCCAAGAATCAGGATTGGATACAATGACAATGGTGCTTTTTGTCATGTGAATGCTTATGCAGTAGTAAATGTTTGAGACCACCAAGAAATTTCACAAAAGCAGCTACCAATTGATGGTGTTTATTTCTGTTTATTACTGACATGAGATAAATTTCAACTGGGTAACCAAAAGGAAAGCAGCTCTGTAGCCAGTTCCTGAGCTGTAGAATCCTTCTCACAATTAAAAAACAGAGCAAAATATGTTCTTGACTTTTAAAAGTAAAATAGGTATAGCCTTTCAGTGGATCCACTTTGTGGGAATATGCAATACTTTGCATTATTGTAGGTGACATACAATGTGTACTTAGCACCAGAGAGGGTAATACATTCCAGGAATCAGACACGCAAGTTGAGAATACACTGGTCTGGCTAGGGCTGGTTCAAACAAGTGCAATTTAAACCACCTACGCTGCAATCAAACAGCTTAGAAACAAATTACACCTGGTCTGGCACCTCATATTCAAAGTCTGACCACACAGTATGATCTCTTTTGATGTAGCAAGCTTTTTTTTTTTTTAAGTCATATAGTTTCACTTTATAAAACAGTGTTTGATTTATCTGATTTCTACCTTTTCTGTCAAACATCCCATTTCCTTTTTCATTCTACACTTAAGGACACCAAGATAATTAAAATCTTCTTTATTCTTTCTTCATTAGTGACATTTACACCAGTTCTTTTCTTTTTTAGAGAAAAGTGTTAATGTTTTATTTATTTTGTATTTTTTACTGTCTCCTTGCTCTTTGTGCCATTCACATTTTAGCTAAGGCAGACACTAATAAAAACCTTGTATTATTTATCTCCATCATTGGCATAGTAACAGCTTTAATGAAAAAAGGATAAAAACTTGGACACTGGTAATTACTCCAATAACATTTACCATACAAAGGAATATAATTCAATGCATCCTTTTACCGTGTCCTTCATTCACAGCACAGTGAGAAATACACAGAGCTGTCGCTAAGCATAAGTCAAGCTGAACGAATGGGTTTTTAATTTTGACTGGAAAATACAGTCAACCCACTGTTACTCATCTCATGTGGAAGGGCATTGCAAAGGCATACAGTTACTGAAAGTCTTTGAACTAGTGGAGTCAAACTGGTTTGATGGAAGAGATTTGAAGATGAAGCAATATTATCACTAAATAATGAGAAGAATAGGCCCCGCATATATGCAGTATGGTGAATATAGATTGATATGACTAAAAATAGGGTAGAATAAATCCTAAAGGCCAGGTTAATGAAATAGCTTAAAGGCTAAAAAATGAAATTTTGGAATGTTTAGAAAAACCTGGGTGGCTGAAGATTACAATAATTAATCTATTGAAGCTGACTGAGGACAGATGGAGCAAAATGCCAAAATCTTGAATAATGAAGCTAGCAAGGTTATGATAAATGATAGAAAATCACTGATGTAGGAAGAATGAAGAAAAAGCTTTATTTATAATTAGATACAATGACAGGGCCAAAATCTTGCTTCAGTTACACCTGGAAGTGACACTTTGTGAGAAGAGCGAAGAGCTGAATTTTGCTCAAAGTGTTAAAATTTGGTCTTGGTGAACCACTAAGACATTTTATTTTGTTTTGTTTTTTAATTTTGCACATATATGTTCCACAAATAGCTTCTAAGCTGAAATCGGAAAGTTCCAATTGCAAACCCTTCTGAGTTTTATTTAAAGCTCCGTACTCCAAACTTCTCTTTTTGTGGAGTCCACTTTATCGTCATGCTGAACTTTTAATATGGACAACTGGTAGCAATATAATTTGGTCCACATATCTTGTTATTCAGTATTTGATTTTGTACAATGGGTGAATTCCTGGCCAGATTGAAGACAATGGTAATTTTGCCATTGACTTTAATGTGACCAGGATTTTACCAATATCCTTTGTGGTATACATACAAATGTATTGCTTTAATTCTCTCATTAGCAATGGATAAACCACTGCAGGTTCAGTGATTTGCTTCAGATGAGCACTATAAGGATTTGGATGCTTTTTCCAAGCTGTCCCTATTGATTGGGAAATGTGTAGGACATCCCAGGAGAAAACACTCTCTCAGGAGGTGGCTAGTAATTACTCCTTCTGATCAAGTCAGAGGTACCATAAAGAATTTTGGCAGTTTCACTCCCATTCTTTGTCAGAATCAGGAAATGTAGGTTGCAGAAGGAAAAAAATATTAAAGGGAATTATTTATCTGTACTACACTGAACCGCAGGAAAGGTTCATCTTGGTCTCACTTAGAGATTTGGGCAAAGATTCCTGATGGTTCAGATTTCTATCATCCAGGACCTCATGTACTTCCCAATATGAAATATCTGTTCCTGAAAGTCATGTGAGTGATCATCACTGATGAAAGGACATACAAACCTGCATGGAAAGTAGTTGGGAGAATTGTCTGTAGTGTTTACAAAGGATTAATGAATGCCACTATGGACTAAATTATCTGTGGTGTCACTCCATTGAATTGAAGAATATGTTTCAATTTAGTGCAGCATCACTAGGGAGAGATAGTTTGTCCCTATATATGCAGAATAATGTTGACCCAGGAGTCTTCATGTAATCTTTAGTGGACATCTTAAAAGGATATGTGATCAAAAGCTTCTATGAAGACAATGCAAACTGCAAGTATATCAACAATATATTCATATACTAAATAAGGATGTTGCAGCAAATCTCTGGACAGCAGGGATAGCATGCTGCATATTATAGATACCTGGAACTTAACTTTGGCATCCTGGGGGTCCTGTTTCAAAAGCTTATTTCCTTGTTCACTGCTAGCAGTAGATGGCCAGTGACACACAGCAGGGAAATTCTTATTATATTGATTAGAAGATAATGTTATACTTAAGCACCAGCCAGTTCCTTATGATGTATCATGAAGAAAAGCAACATACTGATAGGCCTTCTGAACTGAAATATCAGTCAAAGATTTAACAACTGGCAATAAAGATATCAGAAAAATATAGCATCTGGAAATCAAACCAACTTGCTAAAACCTTGCAGGGAACTCATGCAAATATAACAAATAATATTGCCCTAACAAACCCAACAAGAAACACCAACTATTAAGTGACCTCTATCTCTCCTGCGATTCCAAAATATATAAACCAACCAAGAAACAAAAAGTCCTATTTTACTAATCACAAACAAAGTTACTCGATAAAGAACACAGGGACCTTCCATTACCCTATAGAAGAAGTCACCTTGCAATACAGAAACAATTAACTGGATATAAACAAAACAGAGCCATAGGCAACACTGGAGTAGATACTAGTTAACCAGAGCATAACTGCCAGCAAAGAAGACATTGTCATAATTTACACCTCTTGGTCTCTGCCAAAAATGACAAGATAACACTGCACATAAACAGCAATTCTTCTCAAAACTCGTCGCGTCAAGGGAGATCAATTGCCTTTTTGTATATGTAGCTTTTGATGTCACAGCCAAGTTTTACATTCACTTACATCAATGTAAATTTTTGGAGCACAGTAATTCCATTGACTTCACAGAAGATACTCTAAATTTTCATCTGTGAATCTGAAACCAGAATTTGACCCAAGGATGAAAAAAATCATCAAATTGTAAAAAGACCCTGAATTCTTGCCCTCTGCACTAACAAAATTTTATCCAAGAGGAACAATATTACAGAGGTGTATGCATTGTTTTTGTAGCCATGTTGGACCCAGGATATTAGAAAGTGGGTGATTTAATATTTTGTATTGGACTAATGTCTGTTGGTGAGAGAGACACGTTTTTGAGCTTAGAAAGAGCTCTTCGGGTCCTGAAGGACATATAAAGGACATATAAAGAAAAGAGTAACATATAAAGCTAATATCTTCATTCACTCAGTTTGATGCACCAATTGCCTCTGAATTATGGCATCAGTGACTTGGAAAATTTGACCATTAGAAGCCAATGACACCACCAAAGACTGTAAAAAGGGACATTTGCTGCTATTAATCTTGGGACCAAAACTATATGAGGTATTTGATGACATGCCAGGAGATATAAACAGGTCTTTCAATAAGGTCTTTCAGTAAGGCCTAAATGTATATATATATATTTTACCAAAATGGAATTTAACATGACAGATCTTTATATCTAAAAGGTAACACACTGCTGAATCAAGAAATAACTGTGTTCACTGTCTGAGGACAATAGCCTAAACATGAAAAGTCCAACATATAGATCAGGGATCGACAACCTTTGGCACACAGCCCATCAGGGGCTGTGGGAAGCAGCGTGGGCTGAGGGATGTGCTGGCTGCCGCTTCCCACAGCCCCTGTTGGCCTGGAATGGCGAACTGCAGCCAGTGGGAGCTGCAGTCAGCTGAACCTGCAGACATTGCAGGTAAACAAACTGTCCCGGCTTGCTAGCGGATTTCCCTGGCGGGCTGCATGCCAAAGGTTGCCGATCCTTGATATAGATGATGAGCTTAAGCAATTCACATCCACCAAGCTGTTGTTAAAAAGGCTAAGAACAGAAATGCCCCTTGTGAAATTCTCATAATATAAGATTGGATATGTGTCTTTTACCTGGCCAAGAAATGCTGAGTTTCTTATTACAGATGCAAATTAAACCAAAAAAAGACAACTCGTTGATTAGTCATTACTAATGTCAGAAGAGACTTGCTATTGTGTGGTCAACTATATCCTCACAAAGGAGCATGTCATGCAGAAGGAATAACCTCTCTGGCATTTGTGGATATGTATGTCAGAGCAAGAATCAATGTGATACATTATGTCATTATCACAAATCTTCTAATTCCAGAACTTCAGAGAAGATGCAGTCAAACAGAAAGCAGATTTTCAAAAATTTCACTGTGTACTGGAAACTGACTTGAAGTCTGATCAAAATACATCAGATTAAGAAGAGGATGAAACTTTCATATAAACAATTCATCAAATTGGAAGGGCTGCCAGCCCCAAAACGACTGTGCAATTAGTAGACACAAGGAGAGAGTTTGTGCTTTTGGGAAACTGTAAATCTTGTAGATTAAAGCTATCTCAAACTTCATAAAAGAATAAACTGGTTCTAAATAGAATATTATAAATAAAAGAAACTAAACGTCTGACCACCAAAAGCGATTTAGTGCATGGAAACAAGGAATTGCTACCAGAAGACTGGGTTTATTCAAAACAAAAAAGGGAGAAAGTGTGTATTACCCTCAAAAAGATTATATGGAAAGCTGCTTGACTATACTATCACCAATATCCTTTGGCAAAACTGGCAAATGCAATCATTTACCAAAACTCCGTGAGATTTGATAAAATTAATAGTCTGCTAGCTGAGCGTGACATCACATTTCATGGCTTAGGTATACTAAAGGACTACCTGGTTTGTCAACCCTTTGCTCAGACAATGATTCCTGTACCTGATAATTGCCTTTCCTATCCAAAATCTGATGGGGGAGCCATTTTGGAGGCTAGAACAGCAGTGCAGAGATCTACCCCATGAGTATTTGTAGGGTTACCATATTTCAGCAAGCAAAAAAGAGGACGGGAGGAGCCCCGCCCCTGTCCTGCCCTAGCCCCGCCCCTGTCCTGCCCTAGCCCCGGCCCTGCCACTCCCTCCCACTTCCCGCCCCCCTCAGGACCCCCAACCCTCCCCCTGCTCCTTGTTCCCTGACTGCCCCCTCTTGAGACCCTCCCCCCATCCTAACTGGCCCCCTAGGACCCTACCCCCTACCTGTACCCTGACTGTCCCAACCCTTATCCACACCCCCACCCCCAGACAGACCCCCGGGACTCCCACGCCCCATCCAACCACTCCCCACCCCCTGACAGCCCCCCCCCCAGAACTCCGGACCCATCTATACCCCTCTGCTCCCTGTCCCCTGACTGCTCCAATCCCTCTCCCCACCCCTGCCCCCTGACAGCCCCACCCCTAGAACTCCCAACCCCCCCCACGCTCCTTGTCCCCTGACTGCCCCCTCCTGGGACCCCTGCTCCTAACTGCCCCCCAGAACCCCACCCCCTAATTTATGTACAGGCGTGACTACCTGCCCTTTCCTGGTTATTATACGCGGCCAGTCCGCATCCACATCCAGTAGTTAAAAAAAAAAAAAAACTAATAATTTAAATTGGAATTTCATCCATTAATAAGTATTTATTATATAATTAAAACCATTCTATTGAAGGACAGATATTAAATAACACTAAATAAGTTAATGTTCAAAACAATATTAAAAATTTGAAAATTTAGAGCATGGAAACCAAAATAGCTAAAATTTAGTTTTGGCAAGATACACGGAATGGAAACTCCGGGATCTTTACCTGTCACTGAATATAGCCATCCTACCAATAGTGGAATATAAAACAAGTCTACATATACTCTCCTTAAAATTTTTACTTCTGTCCATTCCCAATAATTGTAACAAATCATTATTACCTTCACTCCACTTGCCACGCGCCCCAAGCACAAAACCAAAGAAGTGAATATTTTTACCTCCCGTTAAGTTTTTAATTTCTTCCTCTAACTCAAGATAATAAGCCACCTTCTCACTGTGGGCTTGTTCCAAACTTCCGGCATTATCCTCCCATCGCACTGTAACATCAACCACCACTGCTGTATCTCCTTTTATAAATATAATATCCGGCTTTCTTAACTCACCCTTACTATTTCTCAAATGGGGCTCTATCATTGCCTTCCACCCTAATTTACCAACCTTATCTACAACTGCAGACACTACTCTATTATGCCTTTTTATCCTAGCATTCTTAGTCTTATAACATTGTCCTGAGATATGGGGAACAGTCTCCCGCACTTTACCGCACCATCTACAAAGAGCATTCACACCTCCTCTTCCTCTTGCTAATGTCTCCCTAGTAGGATAAATATTTGCCCTAAGCTGCAATGCTGCGATATACGCTGACGATTTAACTTTACTAGAGTTTCTAAAAATCGAATTACTAATTAAATCATTTTTAAAATATTTTATCCCTATTCCCTGACATCTCAGTTCCGACCATCTTAAAAATTCCTCTTCCCTCCATTTCTTGGGATGAGATGTTACTGCACTAAATGACAATATTTTATCCACAAGATTTTCTCCTGCATATAGATAAGATAGGTCCATCCAATCATCTCTCGAGACAATATGTCTCCTCCATTTACGAATTAACATATTTGGGATTTGCACACTAAACTTAGTGAGAGCTAAACCACCATCCCTACCTCTAGAATAAAATATCCCATCTGTGGTACACTGAGGTAAATGTAAAATCTCTTTAACTATTTTTCTAACTAACACATCAAGATCGTCTAAAAGATTAAAAGGGGGTTCTATTAAAAGAAGATTATAAAATAGCTTCGGTAAGATATATGTCTGTAAAATTAATATTTTTTGGGCCGGTTTTAATGGGGCCTTAATTAAATTCTCACTCCAATCTTTCAATTTTTCTTTAAGTACCGGTCCCCCTACACCTATCCAGGGATCTATTCTAGCCCCTAAATATTTTTCAAAATCCCCTGGTTGAACATATTCAATCTCCTCTGACCCTATCTGCCAATTATCCTTAGGATTAACTACATAGGTTTTATGTTTAGTTAAAATATGAAAGCCTTTCGTTTTCTTCACATTAACAGAGAGATTAGTATTTTTACAAAACTCCTCTAAGATACCCAAATTTTTAATCATTCCTTTATATGAGCTACTTAAAATTGCCACATCATCGGCAAAAGCCAATGACGTGACACCATTACCCTTAACATAAAAACCACTTCCTTCTACTTCTAATCTAGTTAAAAGGGGATCCATAGCAATATTAAACAAAATTGGGGACAACGGGTCACCCTGCTTGACCCCCCTCCTAATTAAAATAGACTCAGTAGCTTCATCACCCACCCATACCCTAGTTGTGCAATTATCATAAAGGTCCCTAATAATATCTATAAAATGTTCATCTATACCAAATCTTCTCAACCCGGCTATTATATGTCCGTGTCCCACAGAATCAAATGCTTTAGCCAGATCTACGAACACTATTGCAATTTCATTCCCATTTCGTTTAGCCCCTTTAATCAAATTATCTAATATAGCAATATTTTCCTCACACCCAGGGGCGGATATAAACCCTTTTTGTCTACTACATATCTTAACTGTTTCCACCAGTCTTTTTGCTAATATTTTGGTATAGATTCTAATCCAAACTGACCCAATTGTCAATGGTCTCCAAGATGTTAACTTCTTCATTTCCTCCTCATCTTGTGTCTTTGGTATTAAAATCGTTCTATTTTTCTTAAATTCATCTGGTACCTGTCTATTTAGAAACCATATATTAAAAATTTTTGTAAGTATTAAGGAGTCTAAATTAAAAATATCCCACAAATTGCTCACTTTTACTTTATCTGGGCCAGGAGCACTATCTTTTCTTATTTCTCTTAAAGCTATTCTAATCTCATCCACAGAGATCGGACTCATTAATATATCATTATCCGCATTCTCTGTGGATGATGGCCACCCTATCATATTACCATGTCCAATTGTTCCCAAAATATTGACATAGTATTCCTCAATTTCTTTCATAGGGATAGCACACTTAGCCTTATCTGGCTCTCCCATTATAATGCGAGTCAATCTTCTTCTATCCTTATCAAATAATTGTTGATAGAATTTATACTTAGCTTTCTTTGTAGCATATCTCCTAATTGCATTAAATTGCTTCCTTCTCCCCTCCTTTCTCATCTTCCCTTTTCCTTTATTCCTCAACTCTATTTGACTTTCATTTCTAGGGTCCTTTCCCTCTACTAATGAATAACATAATTTTTCCAACATTGCCCAACCGAGAGCTTTTGTTAAATCCTCCTTTAATAATCCTTCAATTTCCCCTAAACTATTTATTATTTCTCTTCCCTCCCTACTTTGTTTTCCCCGTTTACATATTTTCTCCACTAAATCCACTTCTGGGTGTCCTTTTAGTGGGAAAATCCTCTCTCTTGGGGGCGGAATTTCTAATATATTTACTCTAATGTCCTCTACCTCAGTCACTTCCTCCCTATCTCCTGTTACCACTAACTTCTTCTTTGCTAATTCTCGTCTTTTATCTGATATTTGTTTATTCGTTTTGGTCCTCATCTCGCTCTCAATACATTTATTTATATTCCTTTTCCCAATATATTTCCTTTCCAACTGTATAAGCTGCGCAACCTCATCTTTGGTCCATATACGAGATCTATTCGATCCCTCTTTGATCTTACTTTTAGCAGCCATATCTTCTTTTCTTTGCTCATTCCTCACAGCAGGGTGTCTATGTCTACAGTGTTGGCTCAATCCAGATCTAGTATGAAAACCAAGCCCACAGACCGAGCACGTATGGCTCTTCATTGGGGTATCCGCCTTCTTGGGTATGCACTTGGGGTAGTGGCAAGCTATATTATGATATTGAGAAGATTTTCCACATTTACTACATACAACTCGTATGGCTTTACTTTTATGAACCACATTAATGTGTTTGGCCCATTTACCAAATGTTGGTAATATCTGGGGACATATTGGACAATTAAAACTATCAACGGGATACTCTAAATAAAAAACCCCATCCTTCCACGAACTACTTTCTAATATATTTATATTACTACCAGTACTGTTAAGATCCTTATTACGATCCCTATTAAAATCAGTACTTGGTCTAAAACTATTTAATAAACTAGACCCATTAACTAAATGAGCATTAAGATATCCCGATTCGCTAACATATGGATCATCAAATGTACTTAAATACTTAAAATCTGGATTGAAACTTTCCATAGTTAAATCATTAAAAGTGTCCCTTGTAAAAACCATCGGTAAGATAGATAAAATCTCCTCACCATGATCATCACAAACATTCTCCTCTACCTCCTCTCCATGCTCCACTGGGAGGACTTGATTCTCACTCTCATGCTCATGAGACTTCATTATAGTCCACACCATTTTATCCATTGGTCCAGCGACCCTGATCACACCCCTAATATATTTAACACTGTCAGCCGGGGCATCAAAGCCAACAGCGGGGGCGTTATTAACCCGGTCCAGCGCCAATCCGGTATAAAAATATAAATTACTTTTTTCCATAGCTAAAAGATTTACCCTTCTCAGGGGGAAACTAACCCTTTCCAGGGGGAAACTAACCCGTACCTGGTGGAAACTTACCCTTTCCAGGGGGAAACTAACCCGTGCCTGGGGGAGACTACCCTTACCAGGGGGAATCTAACCCTTACCAGGGGGAGTCAACCCGTACCTGGGGGAGGCTACCCTTACCAGGGGGGCATCCATGTGGCACCATATGGGGCTGCCCAACCCCGTCCCACACCCCACTGAATGTGGGATGTGGGTTCGTCCTCCGCAATCCGCCTGGCTATCCAAGCCAGTTACCGGCTCTCACCACGAGGAGGTAGCGGTTGGACTTGCAATCCAGAGGCTTTCCTCAAAGAGGGGTCCCAAACAGCATAATGTCGAGCTCTAACGGGCGTGTGAGAAAAGGCTCAGATCTTGGTAGGGGTTGCCCCTATTGACCGGGCTCACGCCCACCCCCACCTCACCGATAACCCATTCTCTCACTACCCTCAGGCAATGTTTCCGTCCAAGCCCGACAGCTGAGAGGGTCCAGAGACGCATGGAGAGCCATTAAGAGAGCCATTAAGAGAGCCATTAATTAAGCCTCCCTGTTCCTTGTCCCCTAACTGCCCCCTCCTGAGACCCCCCCACCCTAACTGCCCCCCCCAGGACCCTACCCCCTACCTGTACCCTGACTGCCCAAAACCTTATCCACACCCCCACCCCCAGAAAGCCCCCCCGAACGCCCAATCCCCCCCCCCGTCTCTTGACTGGTCCCTCCAGAACCTCCCTGCCCCTTCTCCGACCCCCTGTCCCTCTTACCCTGCCGCTCAGACCAGCATGCCGGGGAGGAGGAGCAGGGGGAGGAGCTCCAGACTGCCGGTGCGAACGGCCGGCTGGTGATCTGCGAATGCAGGGAGGGAGGGAGTGATCTCTGCTGCAGGGGGGAGGAGGGGGAAGTGGAGGAGGGGCTCTCTCTGGCTGTCGGAGCCCCATGTAAGTGGCACCATCCGGCCGGCTGCCCTGTCAGCAGCGTGTGCTCTGCATGGGGGGGGGGGGGAAGGTCCGGACCTTAACAAATCCCCCCGGACGCTATTTTTAACTCTAAAAGCCGGACATGTCCGGGGGAATCCGGACGAATGGTAACCCTACCTGAAGGGGGGTTCCAAAGAGCATGGAGCTATGCTGTTCTCAGTGGTGGCAGATGACAGAACAAGAAGCAATCGTCTCAAGTTGCAGTGGGGGAACATCTAGGTTGGATATTAGGAAACACTATTTCACTAGGATGGTGGTAAAGCACTGGAATGGGTTACCTAGGGTGGTGGTGGAATCTCCATCCTTAGAGATTTTTAAGGTCTGGCTTGACAAAGCCCTGGCTGGGCTGATTTATTTGGTGTTGGTCATGCTATGAGCAGGGGATTGGACTAGATGACCTCCTGAGGTCTCTTCCAACCCTAATATTCTATGATTCTATATACATTTAATGGATGACATGATAGGCCAGATCCTCCACTGATTTAAATTGGTGCAGCTCCTAAGAAGTTAATAAAGTTATATCAATTTAAAACAGCTAAGGATTAGGCCTGTTATATTCATGACCTCTGGCATCTCATTAGAGCTTTGTTGCCCCTGTAAGAGGTCAATGTACAACAGTTTGCTACTTTAATTGGAGTGACCAAACAATTCAGTTTAAACACAACACTGGATTAGTTTTGATTAAGGAATAGAACAAATTTATTTATCTAGAAAGAGATACATTTTAAGTGAGTATGAGTATAAGGCATTAAAGTCAGAAATGGTAATGAGAAATAAAGATAAAATTCTTTCTAGTAACTAACATTTAACAAACTAGACATGGTTCAAGATAAAATTCTTACCACATATTCCCAGCAACATGGCTGACCAAATTCTTAAGTCCTCCAACGGTCTGGTTCCTTTGTCTTTTTGGGGAGGGATGGGTGAGAGAGAGAGAGAGAGAGAGAGTATACCTGGGGTGTTTTTGCCCTCACTTTTATAATCCAGTCACCCTTTGGAATGCATTTTCCTGTAATTACCCCTAGATAAAGTTCCTTGCAGCTGGGATGATGGAGTCATGTGGTGAAATAGGTTCCTTGTTTTTGTTTTACAAAATGCAAATCCATCTGTTACTGCTCCCCTTCCTTGCCAAAGAATAACCACTTGACAGGTGATTGCCAGTTGAGTTTGATGACACTTGGCTAGAGGTGTCTGCTTGTCTTTTATCTTTGAGAAACAGGTTTACCTGATCCCCAGATTTGTCTGGTAAACACATTTCATTATAATTTCAGTTTATGTTCATAACTTTACATATAATGCTGCTACATACATTTTACCATATTGTTGACCAGTGAGTTATTAGTTTTCAAATGATACCTCACAGGGCATATTTTGTACAAAGATTATTACAATAGTGTGTAGAGTGTGAATACAGGGATCACACAGAGGCTCTCTATATCTCCTCCTGCTCTTTGTTTAAATTGTAATCTTTTTAAGGTAGAGACTGTGTCTTGCCAGGTGTTTATAAAGTGCCTCGTACAATGGGGACTACAATCTCAGGTGGGGCCTCTAGAGTCTACTGTCATAAAAATAATAATGATCTCTGTGGTATGTTTATATAATAAATAGCCAAAATAAATTAATGTATGCTTATTGAAATAGAGAAATGTAGACATAGGGTATGTCTACACTATGTAATTAGGTCAATTTTATAGAAGTTGATGTTTAGAAATTGATTTTATACAGTCGATTGCGTATGTCCACACTAAGCACATTAAGTCGGCAGAGTGCATCCTCACTATCGTGGCTAGTATCGACTTATGGAGCGATGCACTGTGGGTAGCTATCCCACAGTTCCCACAATCTCCGCTGCCCATTGGAATTCTGGGTTAAGCTCCCAATGCCTGATGGGGCAAAAACATTGTCGCGGGTGGTTTGGGGTACATGTCGTCAGTTGCCCCTCCCTCCGTGAAAGCAACGGCAGACAATCGTTTTGCGCCAGACACCAGGGTGATTAGAAGAGCACGCAAGGTGTGCTGCGCATCAGAGAGGCTTTGAAAACCAGTTTCATGACTGGCCAGGCTTCGGTGTGACAGTTGTGTGTGTTTCTCCTTGATGCAAACCCGCTCCCTTTGCTGATTTTAATTCCCTGTAAGCCAACCACCTTCCCCCCCTTCGAAATAAAGAAACTATTGTTTTGAAACCATGCATTCTTTGTTTATTAATTTTTAAAAAATGAGATAACGGACAAGGTAGCCCGGGTGGGGTGGGGGAGGAGGGAAGGACAAGGCCACAATGCTTATTGTAGCCACACTAAAAATCAAACTGTTTGAATGACAGCCTTCTGTTGCTTGGGTCATCCTCTTGAGTGGAGTGGTTGGGTGCCCAGAGCCTTCCCCCCCCGCGTTCTTGGGCGTTTGGGTGAGGAGGCTATGGAACATGGGGAGGAGGGTAGGCGGTTATACAGTGGATGCAGCGGGGGTCTGTGCTCTTATTGGCTTTCCTGCAGCTCCAACAGACGCTTCATCATGTCCATTTACTCCCCCATTAGCCTCAGCATCGCATCCTGCCTCCGCTCTTCGTGCTTACTTAATTTTTTCCTGGCCTCTGCTACTGAATGCCTCCATGCATTAAGCTGTGCCCTATCAGTGCAGGAGGACTGCATGAGCTCGGAAAAAATGTCATCATGAGTGTGTTTTTTTCGCCTTCTAATCAGCGATAACCTCAGGGACAGAGATGATAGGGGGAGCGTAGAAACATTCTACGCTCTAGGATTCTGGGGGGACTGCATGGTCACCTGTGCTGCTGAGTTCGCCATGCTGACCAAACAGGAAATGAAATTCAAAAGTTTCCAGGGCTTTTCCTGTGTACCTGGCTAGTGCATCGGAGTTCAAAGTGCTGTCCAGAGTGGTCACAATGGAGCACTCTGGGATAGCTCCCGGAGGTCAATAGCATCGATTTGCGTCCGCACTACCCCAAATTCAACCCAGCAAAGTCGATTTTAGCGCTACTCCCCTCACTGGGGAGGAGTTGAGAAGTCAATTTTAAGAGCCCTTTAGGTCAACAGAATGGAGTTGGTTGTGTGGACACATTAATTTTTAAATTGACCTAACACGGCTAAATTCGACCTAACCCCGTAATGTAGACCAGGCCATAGACACCCCAGGATAGGCCTAAAACCATTTGTCTTACTTTACTTTATAATAGTAAGCGATAAGGCAAATTGGAGAGTTCCATTTCAATATCACACCCTGCGTTAGCATTGTAGCATATGTAATGTACATAGACCACTGCTTATATCTCTGAAATATCTAGACAGGAAGAGCTGCTGCATTAAGTCTGAATTGCTTTGTTTTCATGAACTGAACTCCAGAATCCCATTATTTTAATACAGGGTCTTCTTGTATGTGTTTGATATGGGGAGGCAAGTTTCACAGTGAAATATCTTATAGTGTAGAAGATATTTTCAGGGCTATCACAGTAATGGCCACCCCTTTAGACAAATACATTTTCAGGATAGTCATTATGATTTAATTTCCACCATAACATTTTTTATCATAGCTGTTCACAGTGTTGATAAAACTAAAAGCCATGGAAAGTAGCGAGTTACTGCACTATCATTAAATCTTTGGACAGTTCAATAATAATAAAAACAAACAATGACATTAATGGTGGTATTCCATTATAAATACTGAGGGCCAAATTTAGCTCTCTTGAGGATGCAAACACATCAGTGGAAAATTTCATAGTAGTCTATATTAAAGGAACAACATCACTTACTTAGTCTGTCTACACTGTGCACCTTAACAACTGCGCAGCTGTGCCACTGCAGCTGCACCGTTGTAAGGTATGCAGTGTAGCAGCTCTTTGTCACGAGGAGAGAGCTCTCCTTATGACAAAATAAAACCACCCCCCAAGCGCTATCTACACCGGTGCTGCTCGTTGTTGAAACTTTTGTCATTCAGAAGGGTGTGTTTTTACACCCCTCAGTGACAAAAGTTTTAACGATGAAAGTGCAGTGTAGACATAGCCTTAGTATGCTGCCCTTACATCTGGAAGAACCATGTTAGCTGATCTGGATGTGACCAACATGCATTTTCCTTGACAGGCAAAATAAGATTATGTTTCAACCAGAAACTGGTCAAGGAAGAAGTACTAAGTCTGAAAAGAATTTAGTTATGGTGAATACAGTCAACATGACATGAGGTGAGTTACAGTATATTTCATACCCTTACCTCTCATATATATATATATATATCACCTGTGGATATCATGGCAGAATCTGGGTCCACATAACTGCAACATATCATTTTAAAAATAAACCTTTTAATTTACAGTTTCTTAAAAATAATCAGTAACCACTTTTTGGCTTTGGGGTTGTCAAACAAATTAATCTGAAACATGTTCCTTTCAGAAGATACAATTTGCATTATACAAACATTGAATTTGAAGGTGTCTAACATGGCTGATATAGGTTATTGCTCTGAATATGGGTGTTGCTGATGAAAAGGCTCACATTGATTTTTAATTATTAGCTCTATAGTGTGTCACAAATGACACAGAGCAGAAAATGGTGTAAACATCGTTGATGGGCATCGTTTCTTATGCTCATAAATCGATGATAGAGCATAGTACAGCTACGTTAATTCTGAACAGTGCAGATAAATATATATAATATTCCATGATTTGTGAATATTTTGTTGTGTTTACCATGGTTAGAATACTGTTTTTAAGTAGGATTTTAGAAGAAGCCTTATGGGTCATATAACATGTACAATCTAAGAGTCTGATCCAAAGCCCATTGCAGTCAATGGAAAGACTCCAGCTGGGTTAAACGGGCTTTGGATCAGGTCATAAATGAATATACACCTTGCATAAATTGATATGATGCTGTATTAGATAAAGATTAATGCATTATAGTAAATCTTTTATTTAAACAATAAAACATGACTAGGTTTGAGTTATGGTATAATAAGGCACACTGTGTGCATTGTTAGGGATGAAGCCATAGGCTGAATGCCACTAAATGCATAAGGTGTGAATTATTACACTATAACTCACACCTTGATGCATATCTGATTGAAATTTTACAATTGACCATATACTAATATTGTTAAATAACAAAGAGGTCAGAAATATTTCCCTGACTTTACATTAGCCTTACATGTTTTATTTTATATCCTTGATGTGGTGTTAGGGGCTAAGGGCTAAGCCTGAGACGTCAATCTCAGCAAGACACTGAAGTTGGTATTATTATGCAGAGCCAGTTGGAACTGGACAGAGAATAAAGCAGAGCGCTTGCAAGCACCTTAACCACTGAGTATTCACAGAACACTCCATACTTGTTATGGCTGGTTGTTTGTTTTTTATGAGGAATCCCCAATAAGCTGCTTACAAGATTCATTGTGGGAGAAGCCAGTAGTCTCTTACTGGAGTGTTTTCAGGATGGGTGTATGATCAGGGCAGCCCTCTCCTGCCATCAGGGATCTCTAGAGCAGTGGTTCCCAAACTGGGGTTCGTGAACCCCTGGGGGTTCATGAAATGTTAGAGGGGGTTCTCGGGAAAAAATTCCCTAATGGCGGACAGAACTGTCCATAGGGACCCCGGGCAGCACGGGCCAGTAGCCTGGAGCTTTGGGGACTTCCAAGAGCTAAGCAGATCAAAGCAAGCATATCTATCACGCTGAGGAGATTTAAACTTCAAGACTCCTTTTACGAAATAGAAAGGGAGGTGGATATTTTTTGCTGTTTTTAAAATTAAATAGGCTGCTACTGTTGTTTTTAAATTATTATAAAGAACAAGTTTAAGCTTTGTTGTAACGTGCATTGTTTGCCTGGACTGCTCAAGACCTGAATGCTTGTGTAGGAGGAACTCTTTGAGTTGGCTTCTTAAATACCTTCATGCTGTTTCACATTGGATACTCCTTTATGAAACATAGGAGCCAGAGGCGCCAGTATGGGGGGGCGATGAGGGTTATGTGCCGCCCCCCACGTCAGCGTGCCTCCCCATGGGTCCCTGCCCTTTTTTTCCGGTGGCCCCCGTGGACCCCCCCACTTTTCTGGCAGTGCCCCCCCAGGATCTGGGGTGCATGGGGGCTTTGCCCCCGCACCTCTTTTTTCTATTGGCACCTCTGATAGGAGCCTTGTCTTATAACAGGCTTAATCAAAAGTGATACAAGCTACAGAAGTGAGATCTTGGAAGAGTGTTGCCATTTTCATAATGTAATAAAAATACTGTAATGATAAATAATAATTAATAAATAGCGTGTAATAAGCATGTCATAAAAACAAATTTCATATGTCCAAGATCAATGCTTTTATAATTTACGCTGAGGTAAGGGAGAAAATCCATGGAAATATTCATTTTTAGGAGGGGGTTCACAAGACTTGACATTTTAGTGAAAGGAGTTCAAGGGTTGTTAAAGTTTGGGAATCACTGCTCTAGAGTAGTCTTTATTTTTCTAGTGGCAGTGGGACTGCAGGGAGCATCCTGAAGCATGGCAGGAGTGCTCTTGGAACAAACTAATTGTCTTCTCTCACTTGATAAGGACTTGTGAGGAAAACACACAAAGCTCCAGTAGCAGAACTACTTCAGGAGCAGCCAGATGACACTTTCTTCAGGGAAGATATCACTGCAAATAGTGACTAGTTTTAGCAAATTAGTCACAAACAGCTCTCACCAATTTATTAATTAAAAGTGCTAAGATTGTACCTAATATCCAGAAACAACAGATATCAACCAGTCCTAACCCTTGGAAATTGGCTGGTGAATTTAGATGCCAATTTCATGCCAATGAAACTTTAGATTCAGAAGGGCCTCAAGTTGATTCATAAATGCATAGATCACCACAGAGTCATAATAAGATAATGAAATCAGAGGCTTATGGAAAAAATACATCTATGGTATCTTTTGTAAGAAATATTTCTTCTTGCCTTAATTAAAGATCTTATGAAAAACATTTGGTATAGCAGTATTAGCCCCTGTCTACACTGCCCATGGTGTTTCAGTCCTTATTGTATGGACTTCCTATATTCAACATTTGTTCAACGTTGATGGACATGTGATAAGCAGCATAGAGATAATCGGGACATGGAAAGAAAGATGGATGTTTTGAGTAAAGGTCATTGGAATCTTTCATCTTGAAACACAATATGCAAATGCTGCAATTGGTGTATGAATACTGCAATTGGTGTATGACAAGGACAAAGAAATTGGAGGTTTTCTTTCCATGTTTTTGATTACAGGACTATATTCAAGAAATTGGCCTGAAATTTCAATAGGATCTTTTAATCTTAAAGAGTTCATCCACTTGTGGTGATTATTCGTCCTAGGTGATCATAGGACCCAGTCTTGAAGTCATTACTCATATGAATAATTCCTCTGAAGCCACTAGAACTAATAATGTGAACAACAGCTATAAGATCAGGTCCATATTCCTGTGTTTGTGGCATCTCAGTTGGTTACTGTAGAAATTCTTGTGATGTTCTAAATCAGGGATCAGCAACCTTTGGCCTGCGGCTCGCTAGGGTAAGCACTCTGGTGGGCCGGGCTGGTTTGTTTACCTGCCACATCCGCAGGTTTGGCTGATCGTGGGTCCCACTGGCCGCGGTTCACCGCTCCAGGCAATGGGGGCAGCGGGAAGCGGCAGCCAGCACATCCCTTGGCCTGCGCCGCTTCCCGCAACCCCCATTGGCCTAGAGCGGTGAACTGCGGCCAGTGGGAGCCGCGATTGGCTGAACTTTGGACGCGGCAGGTAAACAAACGGTCCCGGCCCACCAGGGTGCTTACCCTGGCAGGCCGCGTGCCAAAGGTTGCCGATCCCTGTCCTAAATCAAGAAATATGAAGCTGATTCTGTACCTATGCCTCACATGAGCAGTCACAATGGTAACCCCAGAGTAAAAACTCTGATGTCACAAACAAAAGAATGTCTTCATAGGTATGGTTCGTGAATACTTTACCAAGTCAAAAACTACTATTGAAGTTATTGAGAGTTTTGCTCATGTAAGGACTGCAAAACTGAGCCTCTTGTGATAAATATCAGCAGTAGTAGATGATATCATAAAAAAAGATCCTTTACTAATCTAAATTCCATTGCCATTATGAAAATAAGGGCCAAATTCAGAAGTGATGTGTTAGGTGATGTAAGTTTGTTGGTGTCACTAGGCATAGCTACCAGGTAACTCGGGAGGGTGGAAGGCCATAAGTGTCGATGAAACCCCCCTGCTCTGGGTCTAAGTGAGCCAAAGTAACTCCATCTTGTGAACTTTAACCAGCCTAAATGCTAACAGCCTAGAAGCAAAACATGTAACAGTCAGCTTTTTAGCAGACAGCTGCAGTTACGCTCACACTAGCAAAAGCAGTAGTAATAAGGAAAGGGGAAGGGGGAGGGGGAAGTCTACTACTTCTAAGCTTGCAAGGCCAAAGATAAACATGTGAATGAGAACTTTTCTAACACGCCACAATGTAGTGCCTAGTGTAACTGCTGTCAGGAAGGGAGGGGTGGAGGGGAAACAAAACAAAAGGCTTACACAAAGCAGCTTAAAATATAAAATGGGAAACTTGCTTGTATTTGTTGCGCTTCTAATTTGAGACATGCTGGTCTCCTGAGTGCCTTTTCGAGATCTCGAATAAACTTGGTTTGCTTCTCCACCCTGGTGTGTTTATCAGTGCGACGCACACCGGGCAACGAACTCCCTGTTGCCCCCTCGGGCCCTCTGGGCCGGCAACAGTTTTGGCGCCCAACATGGGGCTCGAAGCTAAAATTTAGCCTTGCCCGGATCCCTCCTGGCGGCCGACGGATTACGACGACGACCTACGCCCAGCACATACCGGTGACTTCATCGGGGGCCTCGGCGGAGACGTGGTGTGATCGACCCCGGAGGGCACAACGGTGCAACGCGCTCAAGTAATGGAGAAGCAGTTGTGGGCGACGGTGAGGAACCGGACCCTTGGATAAGGTAGGAACAGTCCAGTGGGGACTTTACCTGTTTTGACCTGGGGACACCCAGTGTCTCCCTAGAGTATGGGGCAGGGACAGAGTACAGCCGGCGGGGTACAGTGTACGCCCTTAGAATGCATTCTAGCAAACTGGGACGTGTTTGGGTCAGATTCGATGTTTAGAAGTAAACTAAAAAGGTTCTGTACAGCTGACTGGCCTCAATATCAGCTAGAGTGCCAGGAAAGGTGGCCACCGGAAGGATCACTTAATTACAACACAATCCTTCAGTTACTTTTGTTTTGTCAGCGAACTGGTAAATGGAATGAACATCTCTATGCGTATACATTTATGATGTTAAGAAATAGGACTAATATTTTGCACAAGTGCCATTTAACTCTGACAAACTCGGTAGTAACTGCTGCTAATCCCCAGAACCCTCCCACAGTTGTAATGGCAGAATCGGTATCCCCTTCGGCTCCAACACCCCCACAGGCTCCAGAGAGTACCCCCTCGGTGGGATTGTATCCGTTAATTACTGAGAATGTGGTAGCCCGTCCAGGAACACAAGATCGCGCGGCCCAGATTGTGCCAGTGTATTCTCATGTCCCTTTTAACCCAGTGCACCTAGCTGCCGATTAAGGCAGAAGCAGGGGAATTCTCCACTACAGGCACTACATTGTGACGTGTTAGAAAAGTTCTCATCCGCATGTTTATCTTTGGCCTTGCCGGCCTAGACGCATGTAGACTTCCCCCCCCGCCTTCCTTATCACTACCGCTTTTGCTAGTTTGAGCGAAACTGCAGCTGTCTGCTAAAAAGCTGACTGTTACATGTTCTGCTTTTAGGCTGTTAGCATTTAGGTTGGTTGAAGTTCACAAGATGGAGTTGCTTCGGCTCACTTAGACCCAGAGCAGGGGGGTTTCATCGACACTTATGGTCTTCCACCCTCCCGAGTTACCTGGTAGCTATGCCCAGTGACACCAACAACTCCCTCCTTTGAGAACACTCAACAAACCTTTGGTAGAGTTTTCTCATACTCTAAAGACAAAATGCGATTGAGCTCCATGCAATTGGGATCATCAATGAGAGGGTATAAAGGAACCTCTGGGGAATGGGAGGTACAAATCTTATGTATGAGCACTTTACAGCAAGTGAGCAAAAGAAAAAGAACAAAACATATCACAACACCTGTGAGCAGGAGGCGAACAATGCCTCCCCCTAATCCTCCTAGACCAGGTAGCCAACCCCAAAGGGAATCAAAAATAGTGGGTTCTTCTTCCTGGGCCTTCCACTGGCTAAAGGCCCGTTCGGCTGACAAGATGTGCTTATTAATATCCTGTGAAAACTCTGGGACATAGGTACAACATTCTTCCCCAATAAGGGCACAGACCCCGCCCCGTGAGGCCAACACATAATCTAGGGCCTGGCAGTTTTGCAGGGATAATAACTGGAGTTGGTAAAGCTCAGAGCTTATGCCTTTTTCTATGGCCAGGGTATCGTTGGCAAACTGGGTGAGAAATGTAGAAAGTTTCCTGTAGAGTTGGGCTAGCCGTCCCACCCCATAAGTAGGGAGGAATATCATTCCAAACCTGTCTCCCTCACCAATGGGTTCAATGGTAGCTCCCAAGGACCTAGGGCGACCTGAGGGAGCCTGGGTCAGAACACGGAGGGGAGGAGCGAGATAGCCTTTGTAACAGCTACCATGCCAACCATGAGGAAGCCATTTGTAGGCACTATTACCACAGACCCATAATGCTTCACCATAACTAACCTTTCCATTGTTACCTTGTAGGTCCCATAGGGTGGTTTGTGGGGAAAAGGCAAAAAATGCAGTGCCGGTTTGCCAACCGGTGGCATTTAGTACAGGGACAGTGAGACTTATACCAGGACCAATATAAAATCTACATGTACTAATGCCAGCAAACCAGGTATGATTACTTGTACTGGCTTGCTGAAAACATATGAGGCCAGGGGGTGGAGAGTGTAAATGAATAGGCTGGGGTTTAAGAGTGCTACTGTAGTGGGGATTCCAAGAGCCATTGTGTAGGCCATAAGGAGCTTCTGCGGTACAGTTATATTGTAAACTTAAATTGTCAGAGGTGCTGTTGCTGGTAACCATCCACCTTTGACAAAGGTCTGACCAATTTTGGGGAACTACTCTCCAGGGCAACCCAGCTGAATGGTGGGGAATCTGGGCACATATCCAACAGTGGGAGAGATTGAACTCACGGGCAAAAGCAATTTTTAGGGCCTCATATGTATTGGTAGCCATGTTTGCAGGGATGGCTCCCCATCCTCCATGCGATGTGGGTGAAACAGTAGGTAACAGAAGGATTGCTTCTGTGACAAAAAGGAATGTTGTGAGAGACCCGAAACCTGAACCCATATTGTGATTACAACAACCCAAATGCCCAGAAGATAAGAATCAGTGACACCAAACAAATCCAAAAATAAAAGGATCAGGACCATGGTCTAGGTCGGCCTTCTGTGAATAGATAGAACCAATGCTCAGGGTTCTCGCGGGGAGTGCGCTGTGGCTGTTCAGAGAGATCACCAGGCATTCCCAGCGACCCTTACTGTCTTTTGAATAACAGTTTAAGTCCCTGATCATTGCTGGCAGTTTTTTCTGCAGGCTGGATGGTCCACCGTTCTGGAGTGGGCACTGCCTTCAGATGGGAGTGATGAATCCAGTTCTTGTGTCCCTCGACCTTTGCTGCTGTGTGGGAAACAAGCAGGATGGTGTGGGGTCCCTTCCACTTCTCTTGGAGAGGCTCGTCCTTCCAGGTCCAAACGAGTACAGAATCGCCTGGCTGCAAGGAGTGGACCGGGGTATCCAGCAGAAGAGGCTGTGAATCTTTGGTGTATCTGTGAAGAGAAGAAAGAACAGCAGACAGAGAGCACATGTACTGAGACAAGAACCCACACCCCATTTCCCACTCTCCTGCCAGAACCGGTGTACCATTCAGAGGCCATGTCCTTCCAAACATAATCTCGAAGGGACTAAGCCCTAACCTGCCCTTGGGGAGAGCACGAATGCGGAGTAACACAAGGGGCAAAGCATCAGGCCACCTAAGAGAGGCCTCCTGACAGACCTTTGAGAGGTGTCGCTTGAGTGTCTGATTTGTGCGTTCCACTACTCCACTGGCTTGTGGTCGCCATGGTGTGTGGAGCTTCCAGGGGATTTGCCAGGCACTTGATATCTTTTGAACAACTTGAGATGTGAAGTGTGTTCCGTTATCAGATTCCATCCACTGGGGGAGCCCGAAGCGGGGAATGATCTCCTTGACAAACTTAAGAGCCACCGTTTTGGCAGTGTTGTTACGACATGGGAAGGCTTCGGGCCATCCGCTGAATCGATCCACCAAGACGAGGAGGTACCTGTACCCTTGGGTCCGGGGAAACTCAGTAAAGTCTATTTGCCACACTAATCCTGGGCCTGGGGTAGGTTCCAGGGTGGCTGGCAGCACTGCTACTCCTGGTCGAGGGTTATTCTTTTGGCAGATTAAACATTCAGCCTGTACCTGGGATGCTAGGGGTTTAAGTCCAGAGGTTAGAAAATATTTATTCATAAGCTGGGTAAGAGCCCCTCTGCCTGCGTGGGTAGTTTGATGCAGTTTTTGCAACACTGGTCGGATCAGGCCCTTGGGCAGGAGGATTTTTCCCTCTGTGGAATAAAGCCATCCCTCCTTTTCCTGGAGACCGAGCCTGTCAGCCAGGTTTCTGTCATCATGGGAGTACTGAGGGGCTGCAAGCTCACCTATTGATGGGATGAGGGCATGCATTTGGGCATTCTCCTCTGTTGGTGATTTTAGGGTAGCAGTGCGCTTGGCTTCCCTGTCTGCTCTGGCATTGCCCTTGGTTACATCTTGATCTTCCTTTTGATGGGCTTTGCAATGCACCACCGCTACCGCTGAGGGGAGTTGTACCACTTCTAAAAGCAGGAGAATTTGTGACCCATGCTTAACCGGAGAGCCTTGGGCTTTCAGCATTCCCCTTTGCTTCCATAGACCAGCGTGAGCATGCAATACCCCAAAAGCATACTTTGAGTCAGTAAAGATATTAACCCGTTTGTCTTTTGCCAGCTTGAGTGCACGAGTCAGGGCCACTAGTTCAGCAAGCTGGGCAGATGTCCCAGCAGATAAACTCTCAGCTTCCACGGTATCATGAAGAGTCACAACAGCACAACGCGCCCTCCTTTGCCCATCTACAACGGCACTACTGCCATCGGTATACCATTCCAAGTCGGCATTTGGGAGCGGTTGATTTTTTAAATCTGGGCGGCTGGAGTATTGGGCATCTATGATTTCCAGACAGTCATGTTCCTGCTTTTCTGTTTCTGGTAGCAGGGTAGCTGGATTAAGGGAGGGACAGGTTTGCAGGGTAACTTCAGGGTTCTCTAACAGTTTTGCCTGGTACCAAGCAACCCGAGCCTGGGTGAGCCAGAGACCACCCTTAGTGTCCAGCAGGGCTTGGCCCATATGGGGAATATACACTTGCACAGTTCCTCCCAATGTCAGTTTTTCAGCTTCCCCAAGCACTAGGGCAGTGGCTGCGACTGCCCGCAAGCATGCCGGCCACCCCTTGGCAACTTGATCCAGTTGTTTAGAGAAATATGCCACGGGACGTTTCCAGGTGCCTAATAACTGAGTAAGCACTCCCAGGGCTACCCCTTTTCTTTCATGCACATACAGTTGGAATGGCTTAGAGCGATCCAGCAGACCCAGGGCTGGGGCTTCCATCAACTTTCTTTTCAAGATTTTAAACGCCCTGTCCGCTTCTGGGGACCAGTGAAAGGGGTCATGATCCGCTCCCTTAACACATTCATACAGAGGTTTAGCCCACGGTCCAAACTCTGGGATCCATATTCTGCAAAAGCCTGCCATGTCCAGAAATGCCCTGAGCTGTTTACGGTTGCTTGGGATAGGAACTTGGCAGATAGCCTCCTTCCTTTCGTTTGAGAGCTGCCACTCCCCCTGCCGTATGTGAAAACCTAAATACTGTTCTTCTGAGAGAGCAATTTGAGCCTTGCTCCGAGCTACCCGGTATCCTCGGAGTCCAACAAAGTTCAGGAGGCTTACAGTGGCTTTGAGACAAGGGATTAGACCCACAGCAGCAATTAGCAAGTCATCTAAGTATTGCAGGAGGAGGACTCTGTCCGAATTATTCCACTCCTCCAAGTCTCTGGCCAGAGCCTGGCCGAAAAGAGTGGGGGAATTTTTAAATCCCTGGGCCAATACTGTCGAGCAAAGCTGCTTTTTAGCCCTCCGTTTGTCCTCCCACTCGAAGGAGAATATCTCCTGAGATTGGGTGTCGACTGGAATCGTGAAAAAAGCGTCTTTTAAATCTAGGACCGAGAAATGGGTATACTGCCCCCCTATAGAGGCCAACAGTGTATACGGATTTGGAACAAGGGGGTGCAGAGTCTTAACCCGCTCATTGACTGCCCTTAGGTCCTGTACCAGCCGATACGTGCCATTGGGCTTTTGTACGGGCAGAATGGGGGTGTTCCAAGCTGACTGGCAATCTCGTAGTACACCGTACTCTAGGAACCGATCTATAGTCTCTTGCAGTCCCTCTCTGGCTTCCCTTTTAATCGGATACTGTTTGATTCGCACTGGGCTTTTTCCTGGGAGGAGCTGAATATGAACAGGGGTTTGATGGGTTGCCTTCCCTGGGACCCCTGATGCCCAGACAAGGGGATACACCTGGTCCTCCCACTGGCTCCATTCTGGGGCTTGCATGGCTGAGGGTTCAACTGCAAGGGTCATTATCCAAGCATTCTCGGGGGGTAAGGTAAGAGTTATATCATCTTGAGTGAAATGCAGGGTGGCGCCTAAGTGACAAAGCAGGTCCCGTCCTAGTAGGGGTGTTGGACAATCGGGGAGGTAAACCAGCTTGTGAGATACAGTTTTGTTTCCCAAAGCACAATCCGCTGGGGCATACACTGGGCACTTAGTTCCTTTCCCTGTGGCACCCACCACTGTGAGGGAGTCTGCCACTGGCAGCTGAAGGGGTTGATTTACGGCAGTCCGTGCCGCTCCAGAGTCTACTAAAAAGTCTATTTCCGAATTTCCCACCCGCATTTTTACTCGGGGTTCCAGGGGCAGGATGGTCCGTCTCCCCTGACACCCCTATTCTTGATCCTCCGCTGCCATCATAGGGGTACCTTCCCTTTCGGGGCACTCGTTTTTCCAATGTCCCTCCTTTCGGCATATGGCACACTGGTTGCGACCTAGGCGCTTTTCCTGGGAACCGGGGCGCCCACATCCACGGCCTCTCATTCCCCGGCCCCTTTCACCTTTCTGTGACCTTCCTCTGCCACTGGCCTGCACCGCCGCTACCATCATTTTTACTTGCCTTTTTTCCTTCTCTCCCTCTCTAAGAGTATAAGCCCTATTTGCAGTCTCCAAAATCTGAGCCATAGACATTCCCATTAAATCCTCCTTTTTCTGCAGTTTCCTTTTAATATCAGGGGCTGCACGGCTGGTGAAGATACCCTTTATAATTGCCTCAGTTGCCTGATCATCTGGGTCTGCGCAAGTACTTTGCCGGATGGTGTCCCGAATGCGCTGTAGGAAAGCCACCGGACTTTCTTTTGATTCCTGGATTAGCTCATAAGGCTTTGCCCAATTGTTATGTCGGACAGCTGAGTGCCGGAGGCCATACATAAGCAATTCCTTATAGGAGTTAAGCATTTTCAAATCCCCCTCCTCATTCGGATTCCACCGGGGGTCCGCTGTGGGGACAGCGACCTCAGGCAGGGGCTTTCCTTCTCTATCCTCATTATGCCTTCTCTGTGCCTCCTTCTTAGCCTTAGCTATAACCTGATTCCGCTCCACCTCAGACAACAAGGTTCTCTTAAGTATATTGCAATCATCCCAGTCAGGCTTATGGCTAGCTAGACACCCTTCAAAGATTGAAATAAACCGACTTGGATTCGTTGAGAATTCCCCTGCTTCTGCCTTAAAGGCAGCTAGGTGAACTGGGTTAAAAGGGACATGAGAATACACTGGCACAATTTGGGCCGCGCGATCCTGTGTTCCGGGACGGGCTACCACATTCTCAGTAATCAACGGATACAATCCCACCGAGGGGGCACTCTCTGGAGCTTGTGGGGGTGTTGGAGCCAAAGGGGACACCGATTCTGCCATTACAACTGTGGGAGAGTTCTTGGGATTAGCAGCAGGTACTACCGAGTTTGTCGGAGTCAAATGGCACTTGTGCAAAATATCAGTCCTATTTCTTAACATCATAAACGTATACGCATAGAGATGTTCATTCCATTTACCTGTTCGTTGACAAAACAGGAGTAATTGAAGGATCGTGTTATAATTAAGTGATCCCTCCGGTGGCCACCTTTCCTGGTCCTCTAGCTGATATTGAGGCCAGTCAACTATACAGAACCTTTTCAGTTTACTTTTAATCAACGGATCCGATCCAAACACGTCCCAATTTGCTAGTATGCATTCTAAGGGTGTACACCGTCGCCCACAACTGCTTCTCCACTACTTGAGCACGTTGCACCGTTGTGCCCTCCGAGGTCGATCACACCACGTCTCTGCCGAGGCCCCCGATGAAGTCACCGGTGCATGCTGGGCGTCGGTCATCGTAGTAATCCGTCGGCCACCAGGAGGGATCCGGGCAAGGCTAAATTTCAGCCTCGAGCCCCACATTGGGTGCCAAAACTGTTGCCGGCCCAGAGGGCCCGAGGGGGCAACAGCGGGGTTCGTTGCCCGGTGTGCGTCGTACTGATAAACACACCAGGGTGGAGAAGCAAACCAAGTTTATTCGAGATCTCGAAAAGGCACTCAGGAGACCAGCATGTCTCAAATCAGAAGTGCAACAAATATAAGCAAGTTTCCCCTTTTTATAATTCAAGCTGTTTGTGTAAGATTTTGTTCTGTTTCCCCTCCACCCCTTCCTTCCCAACAGCAGTTACAGTAGGCACTACATTGTGGCGTGTTAGAAAAGTTCTCATCCGCATGTTTATCTTTGGCCTTGCCGGCCTAGACACATGTAGACTCCCCCCCTTCCTTATCACTACCGCTTTTGCTAGTTTGAGCGAAACTGCAGCTATCTGCTAAAAAGCTGACTGTTACATGTTCTGCTTTTAGGCTGTTAGCATTTAGGTTGGTTAAAGTTCACAAGATGGAGTTGTTTCGGCTCACTTAGACCCAGAGCACGGGGATTTCATCGACACTTATGGTCTTCCACCCTCCCGAGTTACCTGGTAGCTATGCCCAGTGACACCAACAATAGGATCTTTGAATGGCCAACTTACACTCCCTTACACACATGTACAGGCAGTCTCAGAGAGTCTGAGTGAGTGTAGGGGCTTTTTACGTACACTGCCTTATGCCTAACTTCTGAGCTTGGCTATAAAAGAAGAAAAATACAGCAAATACGTTATCTGAATTCCAAATTATTTATAATTACAATAGAATGATTTGTAAATCACCCTGGGAGGTGGATAGAAAGCAGATGCTCACTGAATACCAGCAAACAGGGAGAATATATATGAAAATCTTCTGCCTTCATACCATAGAAAAGCTTGAGCTAGTTAACAGCGAAAGTGGGAAGGAAATCACTAAACCGAAAAAGATGTCAATAGAGTTCTTGCTCATTGGTAGTTACCATTAAACTAACTTGTCAAGGAAGAGGGACATGATAAACTGACATAATTAACATCTGTTTTTAATTAGTATCACTGCTGCTATTAGGAAAAAAATGAAGGCCTGGAGAGAGTTCAAGAAGAGATGAGCTATCCCAGTGTAATTACCACAACTCCCAGCAGGGTCTTTCTCATCTGATTAACACCACAGCAGGATGGTTGTCCTAGCATCCATCTAACTGCCACAGTCGTGGGATAAATAACAAAGGTGCTGACTGAGATACAAAAAGCTTTCCAGTTACATTTAAAATGTCCAAAGTTCACCACTATAGTCTCTATATGGGCCAATTTAAATGATGGGTTTGGAGCATGGGATTAAAAGGGGAGAAAGACTTTAAAAATTTAAATCCAAAATAATTTGCTGGAGAACAATTTAACTGAACTAAAGTGGCAAAACAAAAACAAAAACATAAAAAGGTAGTTGCTGAAGGCAGGAACTGGAATATCCGAAAAACTTTCTTAGTCGCAAGTTATTTTCTGCTGCCCTATATACATACCGGATGAGATTTCCAAAGTGCTCAGGGTTGGACCCACTCTAATCTCATTGAAGTCAATGGGAGTTTTACCACTGACTTGAATGGGGACAGTGTTAGGCCAACACTCAGGGGGAAATCCTGCCTACTGACATCAATAGAAGTTGTGCCATTGACTTCAGTAGGACCAGGATTTAAGCTCTAGTGCTTATTCAATGCCCGATGGGTGGGATTTTCAAAACAGCTCATCCAATGGACAGGTTTCTTCCATGTTGGTTCTGTACTTAACACAACTTGAGGCAAAAGATCACCTTCACACATCCAAGTTCAGGATTGGGGCCTAAATCAACTTAGGATACCATCAAAGAGCTTACGTACTGCTTGCTACTCGTGATTTTTCATGGCAAGCGACATAACCTTCTATGTAATACCTGTACAAAATGATACTGTACCTTTCATCTTGCATACTAATAAATTGATAATACAAACTGATGTAATTAGCATTTTATTTGAGCAATTTCAGAAATACTTCTGATAACTTTGTTCTCTCAAAACTTCTTAACAGACCACTGATTTCTTTACAAAGAATTAATTACCTAAACATTCATAAACAAGCAGCTGTATTTGTTATTTTGTCAATAAAATTTAATATACTTTAATCTAATTTCGAAATTGCAATTAACTTTTTATAATTGTCACAGCCTGTAAGTTTCAGTCCACCATAATTTGATAAAACATTATTTCATTAGGCCTCTAATTAAAATGTGTTGATATAAATTCAAGGCTGTTACTTTGTAAGGATTCCTCCAATGTGCCACTGTTTGAAAGTGTTGAAGGATCAAAAATATTTGTTTACTTTATTTTTGTCATTATAAAGTTGTAATAGATACTTTGGGCTATTTTTTTTTAATGTGCTGGCCTGATGCAAAAGGCCAGGGCAAATGGGAGAGAGAGAGAAAATAGGTACTCAGTTCTGGAGGGCATGCTCGCTTCATATCCAAGAACAGGAAAAGGAGGATACTGGACATTGCACTGACATATGTGCCACATCCGTAGGAGGCCACGGTCTAAGGATCGGTGGGGTTGTACCCCAGATCTGCTTAGCACTTACGCTACAGGTTCCAGTTGAGTGCTAGCCAGTAGCCGACAAGGACACAGCGTGCTCCTAATCAAAAATAATAGATTGTGTTACCCACAATGTTTCCTCTTCCATTCTGTTATTGCAGGGATCGGCAACCTGGTGGGCTGGGCCAGTTTGTTTACCTGCCGCGTCCGCAGGTTCGGCCAATCGTGGCTCCCACTGGCCGTGGTTCACCGCTCCAGGCCAATGGTGGCTGCAGGAAGCGGCCTGGGCTGAGAGATGTGCTGGCCGCCGCTTCCCGCCGCCCCCATTGGCCTGGAACAGCGAACCACGGCCAGTGGGAGCCGCGATCGGCCGAACCTACGGACATGGCAGGTAAACAAACTGGTGCTTACCCTGGAGGGGCGCGGGCCAAAGGTTGCCGATCCCTGCACTAGGTAATTCCAGTGAATAATATTGGATTCCTGCTTTAAGAAAGAGATATTTTTCCTTCAGGTGTGGTGAAATCGTAAGGTTCCAAGCCTGCACTAGTTTCATAATAGCCAGACATTTTAAAATGCTGAATGAAAAAAGGCTTGAGAGATAAAGGGTACAATTTTCAAAAAGAACCTAAGTGACTTAAGAGACAAAATGTAATTGAAAGCCAATGGGACTTAGGCTACTAATTGGCTTGTTCACTTTTTTGAAAATGGATCTCAACCTTCTAAGTCAGTTTAGGCACTTTTGAAGATTTTAACCATTATCAGAGTAGGTGTCATTCATGAACAAAAAATATTAAAGAACAGCAATGTTACTGGAATAATTGGAGTCTACACTTTTATGCAATAATATTTTTACTGATTTATCCTTCTGTTGAACACAGCATGTCCATGTAAACATCTGCCACATGGACACCACAGGAGAAGAATTCATGCCTTCAGACTTTCACACCTTGCTAAACAGATGCCTCATGGGCTAATAATAGAGAGTCTGGGAGTGAGCTACCAATGTTTGCACAGCATATGGTACATAAAGTGAAGTACATGCAGCAAGGGTACAAAAGCACTATAAATTACACATACAAATTGTTATTACCATCCTTCTCTTGGTGCTACAAAAATATTTATAATGATCTCAGAGCTTGTTAAATTGACTTTTAAACATGGGAGACCGATTTTTTTTTCCAAATTAAAATTTATAACTAGAAAATAGAAGGCTAGAGTAAGACTTTATAATATTTTGATTCAGGTATCATTTGCCATTACTGCCTGCTCCTGCAGCTGGCTCATTGAAGAGATAATTTGCAAACACAGCAAATTAGGCCAAGAATTATTTACATGAAACACTTATGAACTATAGGCCCTGAATTTAAATCCACCATAGAGAATATACCAGAATTACTTCAGTTCATCACTGTCCACTGATTGCCATGTGCAACAAAGTGGATGACAAAGCTTCCAACTTGCCAGTAATTTATCATCAACTCTTGTTTTTAATACAGAACTGGTATCTTGAAGGATTCATGCAAACCAAGCTGGAGAGTAGACTAGTATTCTCTAACTGGGTTGTCTGTGAGTGCATAGGCAGGGGCAATGAGAATCAAATTATCACAGATCCCAGCTATGCCCAAAGGAGAGTTCAGTGCTGGGAGCAATTAAAAAGAACTATTCCATTCTTCTGTACTGTCATCCCACACATTGGCAAGTCATTGAAAGCAAAGAATAAAACTCCTCACACATAATTAGCTAGTACAAACTGATGAAAGAATTAAATATAAAGTGTTCTGCTCAAAGACATGATCATCAATCTACAGTTCATTCCATCACCACTGATTTGGAAATGCAGTGAGATAGGCAAATTATCCCATCCTCCCACACAGTCCTTAAGGGGCAGAGAAGATGGTCTCAGACCCCTTCTTAATCCTTTTTATTTTTTTGATTTTTGATGTGGCTAGCTTAGCTTGATTAGTTCAGTCCCAAGTTAAATATACAGAAATAAAAGGACTTCTAAGACCTAATGGAACTGTTCCGAAAATTAAAGTAAAACATTTAACCAACCATTTAAAATTCAATGACCTTTCATAGGACAAACAAAGTTTTAGGTGTCTAACCAGCATAATTTGTACATTTGGACCTACAGGATCCAGGCTGAATTCACTCCAATATAGTAGGTTGCTGCTCATAGTGATTTTTTTGGCAAAGTCAGATCGTCAGTTTAGTAACATGGTCAAATGTCTGGATCCACTGAAGTTTTGCCATTGATTTCAATGGGGCCAGGATTTCACCCCTAGTCTTTTAACTTACAGCTTGTCTACACTGGCAATTTACAGTGCTGCAACTTTCTCACTCAGGGGTGTGAAAAAACACCCCTCTGAGGGCTGCAAGTTTCAGCGCTGTAAAGCGCCAGCGTAGACAGTGTACCAGTGCTGGGAGCCGTGCTCCCAGTGCTGGTGGCTACACCCCTCAGGGAGGTGGGTTTTTTAGAGCGCTATGAGAGCTCCCTCCCAGCGCTCTGCCGTGACCACACAAGCCACGTTAAAGCTTTAGCATTGCCAGTGCAGACTAGTCCTTACTTACCTGCTGCATATGGGTTTCACAGACCAAGAGCAGCAATCTGATGCTGAACAGGTTAGGATCTTTAATATCCAGTTGAGAGTTTGGGGGCATTTCTGCCCTCAGTTATACCAATATATGAGTTTGGGGGCAGACTCTTATGATTGCTTCACCAGTAAATGTGAACTTGGTTGATTGACTTCAGTAGGTTGCCCAAGTGTAACTGAGGGTACAATTCATTCCTAAATGTTCTTACAGCTAATCTTTCAGTAAAATCTTGCATAATCTTCTAATAAATATGCAGTGTAATACATGCACATGAGCAGCTTTGGTTGAATTAACTAAAGACATAGAACTGTCATTCCACACAACACAGTCACTGTCTCTTTTTCTTCTGTGGGAGAACACTTTTTGTGACAGAATGACCGCCCTGCATCTTTAAGCGGGGTGGAGGGGTGGTATTTTTCTGGCTGGCTGAATGAATGAATGAAGGAAACTGTGCTTTGTGGCTTGGAGTGCGGGAGATGAAAACTGCTTCAAAAGGGTCAGCATAGTCTGAGGAATGAGGAGTTTAAAAGGGGCAACTCTGTGCCTGAAGCCTCCCTTTTGCAAGAGGGGAGCCGGTGGAAGCCCTTGGGTATGGTAAGGTCCTGGCAATGGATTTGCTGGAGGGACCTAGATGGAGAAAGAGGGGGAGCTGGTAAAAGCCCCCCCAGGTAATTATGGAATAAACATGGGGTTATCTGCACTGTACACTTTTATCTGCCAGGTAGTCCCAGACATCTAATAATAAAGTTGCGACCTGAGTAAGCCCATGTTAAATGTCTCCTGTCCTTTCAGTATAGCCAGACAATGTGTAACTATATAGTGGTACATGTAGGTGAAGTGAAAAAATGTACAGTTCATAATCCCTCATTGGCATGCTTGCTTCCAATGTTTACATTAGTTTTGTGAGCACTTATAATTATTTTAACTGGCAACTTCTCCCATTGAAGTCAAAATTCTCATTAGGTTCAGTGAGAATTGGATCAGGCCCAAAGTTTACATTTTTTGGTATAGTACTTGATTCTGCATCATGTAATTCAATGAGAGCTTGGCAATTGACTTCAAAGGGAATAGGATTGTGCGCATAATGGGTGAACAGTGGCCAAATCTTGTAATCCTTATTTATGCAAGATTCCTCTTGCTAACTTCAGATGGAGTATTGCCTACATAATTCCTACAAGATTTGACATGTTACCATAGTCTGAGACAGGGATCGGCAACCTTTGGCATGCGGCCTGCCAGGATAAGCACCCTGGTGGGCCGGGCTGGTTTGTTTACCTGCCGCGTCCGCAGGTTCGGCTGATCGCGGCTCCCACTAGCCAATGGTGTCTGAGGCAAGCAGTGCGGGCCGGGGGATGTGCTGGCCGCCACTTCCTGCCGCCCCCATTGGCCTGGAGCGGTGAACCGCAGCCATGGGAGCTGCGATCGGCCGAACCTGCGGACGTGGCAGGTAAACAAACCGGCCTAGGGTGCTTATCCTGGCAGGCCACGTGCCAAAGGTTGCCGATCCCTGGTCTGAGAATAAATAAATGTATACATAAATAAAGGCATTGCATGTTGTTGGCCATTGCTTTTGTTTTATGGCGCAACAGCAGAATGTTAGCAACGGATTGTCCATAAGAAGAGAAAAAACACTTCTTTCTGTTGCACAGAGAAAATTCAGACATGAGTGACCCACAGACTTGCATTCCCACCCTTGTGGTGCAAGATGGTGGCTCATATTAGTTCATTGGGCTGTAAACAAGTGGAAAAGTTTGCACAAGATCTAACATTTAAGGTTATTTAAACTTCACTCCTATTCATTGCACTGGGAGATTTGCTTCATATATGTGAGTCTCTCCTTGTGTCACTATCAGATCATTTTAATCAATATGAATACATTAGTCTTATAATACATATGGCTAGGTGGGTAAATCCATGATCAGAAACACCCTAATCTTTTTAGTATATCAATGACATTTCATCTTTGAAGTCAATTAAAAAAAGAAGAAGAAAGAAAGAAAAAGAAAGATTTAGCTAGAGCTAAAGCATTGCATTTTCAGATAAGGATTAATGCTGATCCTCTGTGTATGTGTGTGTGTTTCAGCAAATGAACATTAGATGAGACCTGCTGTGACCTATGTAGACTGGCTAATTAGACAGATATAAAAAGAAACTATACAAAAATCGCATTTTTGCAAGAAGGATAACTATAACTGGAACATATTTTGCAGAATATAATATGTCTGCAAAACTTAGATCAAAGTTAATCTTTTAAGTCACTCCATGAAAGAATGTGGTTACATCCCAGATGAATTTGCACCTGAGAGCTTCTTAACTTCATTTATCCTTCTCCCATTGAAGTCAAAGACAAAAATTCCATAGATTCCTCCCCCCAGCCCCAGTTCAAATCCTACAATTCATTATTAAAGTGAATGGGGCAGATACTTAACTGTTGTAAATTTTCTTAGCTCTGATGAAGTCAATGGAGCTTTGTCAGTTTAGACCAGCTGAGGATCCATTCCAGTGTGTTTAAATAATGTCAGGAAAAGTAGAATTTTGCAATATATGTATGTTTCCAAAATGCTTCTCCTCCTACATCATCAAATATTTTCATTTTGGCCAGTTGAATTAATTGCCTGAAAAAGGGCATGCTCAAAACACGCACAGCAGGTGCCTCTTCAACTTAGTTAACATTAATTGCTTTCTCTGCTATTTTGAATGTCAGCACTGAGCTAGCCCTTCAAATTAAGCTATCTTGTTGCAATGGGAACTAATCAAAATCTTTTTTTTTTCCTGAAGACTCCAAATAGCACTGATATAATCTGGTTTTGGACAAACAAACAGCTGTTATGTGCAGCAGCAGATCTAGTGCTGAACACACTGATTGGACCAGGCAAAATGAGAGGAGCACTGATCAGCATGGTGCACATTTCCCTGGCAAAGATTTGGGAGCCAGTGATCCAGCCACATCACGTCCATTTACAGACTTGTACTGTATTTCAACACCTAAAAAAACTCAGCTAATTATGCATAGCGTACGTCAGCAGGAGAGCCGAGTTTTCAGCAGAACACAGGTTATATGCTGGGCCTGCAGATGTTGGGTGAGTGCTAATCTAGGCATTTATACCATGCTCCAAATCTAAGTACTGAATGCCCCTGTGGCAGCAGAGCAATTGTCATGAGGATGCTGTCGACCGGGATTTGGCCATGTTTGGAGAGATACAGAGCTCATAACGTGGCAATGTTCAGGACTTTTTCTGCATTCATTAGCGAGGCCTCAAATGTTCTCCCTCCCAAGCAAAAAAGCAGTAGACAATGGCGATACAGGCAATAGGAAGAGAAAAGGCAACCTAGCCTATTATTTATAGGGTATCTTTCTTTGTTTTACAAAATGAAATGGCTCCCAAGAGAGTCCTGATTCCTACAGACCCAATCCTAAATGTAAGCAGGTGCTTTTGCTTTTGCATTGACTTTGATGAAGCTTAAACAGCTGCTTGAAGTTAAGCATGTGTTTAAGTGCTTTTCTGAATAGTAATGCTTTCTTGAATTGAGGCCTGGGTCTTAAAGGAGTCCTGGTTCATTGCTACCTCCAGCAATGTCTGGTCAGAATTTGTTCTTCTGCATGTTCAGTGTCCTGGTCCTCAGTCATTACCTTCACTGCTTTTACCATGTTTGCTTCATTTTCTGTTGGATAAATGCCATGTGATATACCATCCACCTGCCATATGCATATGATATGTCATACATACCAACAACTTTAAGAATATTTAAATATTAAGAGGAATTTCTTTCCTTGATTTCTTTCAATGCTAGAGTCTGAAGAGCAATTTATCCTGCAACAATATACTGAATGTTAATCCCTAAAAGGGACCTGTCAAATCATGTGGCAAAATCTGCTTTCAATGAAATTAGTCTTCCTTTGATTTATTTTTTGATCCTCTCCTGAATGGTGGCTGCTACAATGGCAACTTTGCCTCATACATTTTCTGCATTCAGTGAAATGTTTATCCCCAGGCCTTCCAGAATGGGGCCAAAATTCTGTGAAATTCTAAATTTTCCGTTATATTAAATGGTCTTCCATTTACAGTGACTAATTCTAGTCAACCAATGTGCAAAGTAGCTTCATCATTTGTTATTGTGATTGCCTAGTTATCACTAGGAGTCCATAGTAGCTTCTGTTGTAGGAGCCTTCTTGGGTGTGGATTCATCAGGATTGGGTGCATATTGTGGTTGTTCATTATTTTTATTCTGTAATTCTTTTTGTTTCCTAAAGAAAGTGCAGCATACACCTTAGGGTGGTGTCCTTGAATGTGCCTTTCCAGGTTGGTGGCATAATTCCCTGACATGATTGAATGGCACTCTGTCTCCCCAACTTGACCAATTGATTTTTTGTCCACTGTCATATCTGAAGAACTTTCTTATGGACTTCTGTTGGTTTCTTTCCATGATTAATTCTCAAGCGCTGTAATAAATCACAGAAGAAATATATTTTTTATAAATTAGCCAAAGGCGGCAGCACAGCCCAGTTGCATATTTCCAGAATCTGATCAAGTATGTTTGTGTTGGAGCAAAGTAGCAGCAAGAAGTCTGAGAAGCAGTTCAGAGAAGGGTGATCTCGAGTCATTACCTATCCGTTTGAGTTTGTTTAACTTGCAGACTTTCACAGAGCTTGTTCTGACTCTAGACTGCTCCTTTCCAAATTCCAAGCTGTTTCTCAGACTTCTTGCCAGTGCCGCTACTTTGCTAATACACTAGTAGTGTTGGACTGGGGAGCAGCCAGAGATACTGGCCTGTGGGGAAAAGTTCAAGGAGCCTAGAGCAACCCACCAAAGAGGAGGGAACTCTCATTCCTTGAGGCTTAAGTATGAGGTTAAGAAGAGAGAAAGGGGAGCTGATGATTACTGTTTTCTCTTAAGCCTCACCTTCCCAAGGCAAGAGGAGTGGACATTCCCAGCCTAGAATACCCCTGCAAACAAGAAAAGTTGTAGCATGTGTGTCCTTACGCCAGCTGTACACAAAAATTCCATCTGACTCCAGTTATGAAGCACATCTATCTTGGAGCCCCCCTGCTGCCTCATTTGTAGGTAGCTCCTAAGCTTCACTTCTCCCTCTTTACTCTTGTGGGCTGGCCTCCTACTTTCAGTCTCATCTTATTATACTGGGGCAGGCCTTTCCAGTAGCAATCACATGCCCATATATTATTTTGTTGTCTTGTTTTATAATGGAAAAAAATCACAGCCATTTTTTTTTAAACATTGAACTTGAAAAATGCTGAACCTTATTTTAACTGGTAACACACTCCCCCTCCCCAGTTCAGGTTCAATAGGAAGAACAAAATTATGGTAAAGGTTTGGTTGCAGTACAAGTACAAATATTGGTTCAAACTGGTTTTCTTGTTCTGGTTCGGTTCCAGTGTAACTGACTGACAGAAATACCACATCTGCTGTCCCTAAAGGAATAATATACACACTTGCTTGCAAGTTTCAACTCAAGATCAACACTTTGCTTAACCCCACAACACTGATATATATTTATAGTGAAAACAAGGATAAGTTTATTATCAAAGTCTAGAGATTCAGGAGATAGTGAGTAAGGATATTGGAAACAAAAGGTCACATATAAAACAAAATCATAACAAGCTTTCTAGAGAGTAAACTTATCTATCAGGTTAACGTCCTGTCTAAAGAATTTTATTTCACACAAACTCTTTCTAACCAAACATTTTCAACCAAGGTTGGCTGAGATCCCGTTTTCATGAATGTAAACAAACAAGATGAGGTAGGATGTCTTCTTTGCCTCCTATATATACCACAAAAGTTCATTGTCTGTTTTCAGAGACAGGAGAACTGCTTGTAGCTTGTTTTTCCATGTTCACTTCACATCTCTTTGTTAACATTTTACTTCATATGTAATGTACATCCACTGTGTTAGTTTACAATCCTGAAATTACATCCTGACAGAGAGATACATTTCTTACAATCTGTCTGCAGGAAAACTTTTTTTTCACATCTGTTGGTGAATAATGCCTTTAAAACCATATATTTATACATAGTATCTGTACATATATTTCTAACTAGTATTAATTACCAATGTGACCTGGGCTTTCATTTAAGATCTTACATGGCATTCTTTGGTTAACCAGAATGTACATACCAGAATCAAGATATTCTGTTACACCCCCACCCCCTCTCATCAGTTGGCGTTTAAAGGTTCTTTGGTCACATGTGGCATAACAGAATTTGGGAAATATTGGTGATAGAAAAACTTCCCTATCAAAAACACGTCCTGTTTGGAAAAATAGTTCTGAAATGTACTTACCTTTTACTGAATTCACAGAGAGAAATAACTGTCCAGCTGCCAAGGCCACAGTTATTCTTTTGTTTACTAATTAATGATAAATAGATCTTGTATAGCGATTCCATTTCTTTGTGTTATTTCCAATTGAAAATTATATTTATATGGAAATACCAATGAAATATTTTAAAATATCCCATCAGCAGTGGATCCTTGTTTCAAAACGAGGCTTAGGTGCTGATTGTGATATTATACCAGTGTAACTCTATTGATGTCAGTGGAGTTACACTGGCTGTGAATGGATAAACAAGCTATTAGTGAGGAATGCTGACACTAAGCATGAGCGAACTAAGCACGAGAGGTGGGACATTCAAAAGCTCCCAACATATGCTTAATTCTTCTGCATTGAACTCTATGGTAGAACTTCCATTCATGTCCATTCAAGAGTTAAACCAATGCTACATAAGTTTGAAAATCCCACTCTAGGAGCTCAGCAAAATTTCTGCTCAGGTTCCAACACCACTTTTAATTCTGTCCTCATGTCTCTGCTCCCCCGCCCCTGAGTCTTGGAGACCTTAGCCAGCTGTTCCGTGAAACTTAATCTGTCCAACTGAGCATATGAATTTTCAGAGGTTTGTTTGCATAATAATATACTGCATCATAATATACTGTTGCAATAGTCTGCATCAGGTATGAGGTGATTTATTGTACTATATATTAGGAGGATGCCAGGTCAGATTAAAAGAAGATTCTTATATCCTTGGGATCCAGGCTCCATTCCGGAAAAAATGACCCCAGATTTGTCAGCAGGTGGTGCACTGATGATGATGATGACGACGATTTATTTGAATTGCCATGGACCAGGACCCCACCTTGCTAGGTGCTGCATTAATACAGAACAAAGAGACTATCCTTGCCCTCTGAAGATCATACAGTCTAAACAGAGAAGACAGACACAGAGGGTGGGGGATAGGGTAGAACACACAAGCAAAGTGAACAATATGCTGGCGATATTTTTTTCCCCTTTTTTCTTTTTGTGGGTTTAGTTAGGAGAGGATAAGCTAAAGGGAAAGGCGAGAGGACATTGAAAGGAAGGGGGCCCAGGAGACAGGGCATGAGAGAAAATGGTAAGAGAAATGATACTGAGGTGAAGAGACTATAAGGGAAGCATAGGACTGGAGCAAACAGCCAGTCAGCACAGGGCAGAGAAAGTCTAACCTGAAGAAAATTCTCCTGAAGAAAGGTCTTTGCTCTGGCTGCTTCTGCCACTACAGGCTGGAGTCTCTTGAAGTCTTGCTGCCCATGCAGCATGCAGAACCTAGGCTATTTGGGCATAGGGACAAGAGATTTATTAAATATCTCTTGATTCCGTGATGTTTTTGTCATGTGATATGCGAACTGATGTTTGTTGAACTAGAGGCAAGTATAAATTACTAATCATTTGCTGTCCAATGTACAATGAAGCTGCATACCCTGCCTCTCTGCTCTCCTTTATGTAAGTGGATATGCTAGCATTCTTGGATGACTGGGAATCTGAAGCTTCTGGAAGGGATGTGCACTGGGTAGTTACGGTGGCACTTCCAGCTAATCCTGGGAGAGGGAACCTGGTAAGCTGGGCTCTCTATCTCATGGTGTTTGAAGGGATTGGGTGGTGTTTCTGGACTGTATGGATACCGGAATGGTAAGGGAGAATCTTGGTTGTGTAGTCACTTTAGTTACACCATGTCAAGAGACAATGACCATAGAGTTATTGGAACATAGTGATTTTTTTTCTCTGTGTGAGTATTTAATTGTATTATTTCCCAAAGTGTTTATTTCGGTTTTGTAATACATAGGGTATAACTATAAGCATACATCTGCACCAGTCTGAGTCTTCCATTCATGATTATGCAATGATGCTTAATAATCAGATTTTTGAAAACTACATTACATATTGCAGATAAATACATTATGTTCCAATCAGGTAAGACTAAAGGTGTGGGACAACTTTGGGGGAAAGCTAAATGTTTACATCTAACAAACTTAGTACTTTCTCATTTATTCCATTTCCACTCACTAAACCTTACTTACAAACTTTGTTAAAGCTTATTTAAAAGTTCTCTGATAAATGTTTGTTTACAGTCACATACTTTCAGATGTCTGAGATAAATGACTTTAAATTGTATACTATTCAGCAATTACTTATGTAAAAAAGATCTATACCAACTCTATACTTTTTATAGAGCTGTCATTGCAAAAAGACTACAGGTGCTGATGAGATCTACTGTTTCCCGAATGATAAATTTCATAATGGCAAAATCATCTTGCTGTAACAATAAAGCACTTGCTAACTACTGTAGTTGATTAGAATAAAATGTAAGCATATTAATGGATTTCATTTTCAGAAGTGCTGCCCTTTTAGGAAAGAGCCATTTTAGTTGTGAAGTAGATAGCCACCAGGAATCCACAAAATTATACCAGCTACTTTGCTTATTTTTATTTTAATAAGCAGGTTGAGCAATTCCAGTTAAAAATGCTATCATTATTCTTAAACACTTTCGGAAACAGTTTTTTGAAGGTTGATATGGCACTGCTGGAAGCTATTGTAATTAGTAAATCTGCAAAAGCATTGTTCCAGTTATTTTCCTCACCTTCAGTATACTACAATTTATTAGTGAGCCTATTATTTATGCACCCCCTTGGGCCGTTTAGCATTTGCTTCAGTTAATGAGAATCTTCATCTTAATTATCAATACTCAGATATGCTCTCCCCCCAAAATGAATCAAGCACTCAGAAATATACTCCAGAATAATGTCATTTTGGTGTTATTAAAACCAGAGAATTTCCATTGCATCGTACTGCATTATCATCAAAGCTTCTTGAAAGACACTTAGTGAAATTTGATATATTATGCATATCTTAATTAAAAACATGAACTAATAGTAAAAGACACTGAATAATTAAAAGCAAATGTCCACATGAAGGTTCTATATGAATTATAATGAACTTTTTTTTTTTTTTTAGGTTTATAAGCAATTCAAAATGGTACTGCACAGGATTAAAGTCAAAATTGCAGTAAATACAGTTTCAGGTCACCTCTGTATAACTACCAAGTTACTGTGTCAGTATTATGCATGATCATAGCCCGCTAGTTCTGTCCAATTGAACAATGTCCTCCTTTCTGAATTATAGGATTGCAGTGAAGTAAAAAACAAGGATTGTTGCATGACAGCCAGAAGTTCAGGCTAACTTTTTGACCAAAGGAAGCTCAACCAGCCATCCATTAAACTTGTTCAGTCATTTTTATTTAAAGAGCTGCAGAAGTTACGAGTCCATAGCTGTAGTTTAGAGACAATCCAAACAATCCATATAAAAAGCATTCTGAACGCTTTATTATTTTAATTTATCGTATTAAAGTTCAAGAAAGTGTCTCTGTAATAATACTGTGTTAGTTTTCACACAGTGACCAGACCATATAAGATTTCATCATCAAAATTACAGCATGACGATGATATAAAAATGAAGAACACAAATACTAAACTTGGGATACTGAGCTTAATGTAATTGTATCTTATTGTATCAGTTTCAAATAAGTTTGCAAAATCATAAATGTATGCAGCCCTTGATTCCTCTTTCTGGCCCATCTCCCAATTCTGTAATCTTTGCTGAAGTATTGAAGTTACTTCTGGGGGCATTCTGCACCAAAAAAAAAATAAAAATTTTGTGCTCAATATTTTAAAATTCTGCAAATTTTGTCAAAAATAACACTACATAATCATGCCAGTTTCAATTATTTTGGTAATTTATTTCAAAATACCTGTCAGCAAGTATGTCTGTAACAATACAACAAAGTCCCGTGGCACCTTTAAGACTAACAGATGTATTGGAGCATAAGCTTTCGTGGGTGAATGCCCACTTCATTCACCCA
>NW_020664404.1:15203605-15454971 GCF_002925995.2 Terrapene triunguis
GAAGTGGGCATTCACCCACGAAACCTTATGCTCCAATACATCTGTTAGTCTTAAAGGTGCCACAGGACTCTCTGTTGCTTTTTACAGATCCAGACTAACACGGCTACCCCTCTGATACTTATAACAATACAGATACACACAAAAATTCTTCTGGGAGTAGAGATTTAAAGAAAACCCTATGACAATCCAGTTTCTGTTTCTCTGGCCCCTTCTGCCCCACACCCAGAGCCCAACTGGGGGGACAGACACCCACAACCCCTCCCCCCCCAGGCAATACACCAAAACTCTCTCCTCCCCAGAGCCCAGATGTGGGGGCCCCCCTTTCCCAGACACCCATCCTCTTCCCCCTTCCCCTCCCCCGCCGAGCCAAGGGACCCAGAAGGAGAAACAGCCAGATGCTCGGTCCCAGGCTTGCACAGAGTTTCTTGCGTGCCGCCCTCTCCTTCCCTCAGGGCATGCTGGGGACTCCCCCCAGCAGTGTCTTCTATGTGCAAGCTGGACTCTACTGAGTACAGGGGACCTTAGTCACGGCTAGCAGCACTGCAGCCCATTTTGGGGACGGGAAAGGAAATTCTGCATGAACAACGTTAATTTCTGCAAAATTCTGCATTGCTCAGTGGTGCAGAATTCTCGTAGGAGTATGAAGTGCATACTGAGGATAAGAACAAACCTACCTATGTTGAACACTACAAGGGAAAAAAGCAAACGGTTAACTCTGATCTATAACATACATTAATATTGATTGCACAGTCCATTCCAATTTGGTTGTTCTCAGGGAACTATTTTCAACTACTTTGTGGTAAGGCAGAGCCTGACTTTCTTGCCACTCCCACTAGTAATAACTTTCAGAAAGATCCTGATTCTCATGTTGATCCACTGAATTTTATTTCCTTCCATTTCTTATTTTCAAATGGCAAAAAACCCAAATGCTAATTTTTGAACATAAGAAAATATATATAACCAAAGACATGATTTATGTAAAATTCAGCCATTCTATTGGCACACACTCAGAAAGAGCAGTCAGAAGCAGGAAGGAGGGGATATCTTCATCTATACAATGCTCATACTGGATTCTGGAATCCCTGAATAGGCCAAGCTCCTCTTGTTTACAGGGCGGGCTTTGCCTGGTTGAAGGTTGGGCCTGAATGTATACAGTATATTCAAAATCTACGGTGAAGCTCCCATTGATTTAAGTAGTGATTATTGCCTGTGAGAGGTCTGCAGAATCAGTCCAAATATAGTATTTTAGGGCGAGTCCCAAGCCCCTGTTATACTGGACAGGGCTGGCTCTAGGTTTTTTGTCACCCCAAGCAAAAACAAAAACATTCCGAGAGCGCAACTGCCAAAGCCAAAAAAAAAAAAAAAGTTGGACAGAATTTGTGCCGCCCCAAGCACGTGGTTGGTTTGCTGGTGCCTACAGCTGGTCCTGATACTGGAACAAGGAGCACGCAGGCCTCTTATTCCTGCATGTCGTTACTCTTTGCTGGCCTGAGTTATCTGGAGGATGGTCAGACCAGTGTGTTGAAAGTACTAAACAGCTCTTCAGCTGCTCCACAGCTCAGATCAGAAAGATACTGAAGTAGGTTGCAAACTCATGCCCCATCTACTCACTCCTTGGATCCTGCCTCCCTTGTGTTGTAGTTCCTGTGTCTCCGAACTGTTAAAGATTGGGATGGTTCAGGCAGAACCTTCAAAGAAGATGCTCATGGATAGAGGGTCAGTAGTAATTACAAGGGATTCCCATGGAAGGATGGTGTTGGTGGGGTTATATTTGCCCCAGGGAGCACCTGGTTACCATCTGACGCTCCCATTTTGGAGCTGCTCTCAATACATTCCAGTGTCTGTGGTGCTCAGTCTCCTTCTCACTGTCTTCCTGCTTGTTAATCAGCTGAGAGCTTACCCGTTACACAGAGAAGTCAACTGCCTAATACAGCAATCGGAATGGTGCAGAGTCTTGGTGCAGAGCCTTCAAGAGATGTGGGGATGCGTGGCTCAGGAGCAGCCCTGCAGCTGCTACTGAGGGAGTGCCCCCTCCCAAGAAAGCCCATAAGCTATATTTTGGCTCTGTTAATATGATTGAGTTGTGACCCTTTGTCCAGTGAAATAAGTTCCAAATAATTATATCTTACACATTATAGCTGACATACTGCAGCACTAGAACGATCAATCTTAGTCTTGTGTTTGTTCAGGAGTAATACATAAATAAATAAAATCAGTTTTCACTCTAGAGGGGAGTGCTTGGGAAAATAGCTTCCATTTTTCTCTATGTAACGAAGAAAACTTTTAAACCCATGCAGGTTTGTCATATACAGTCGAACCTCAGAGTTACATACACGAGAGTTACAACCACACATCTCATTTGAAACTGGAAGTACACAATCAGGCAGCAACAGAGATAAAAAAAAAAGAACACATTCAGTACAGTACTGTGTTAAATGTAAGCTACTCAAAAATAAAGGGAAAGTGTAAAAAAAAGAGATTTGACAAAGTAAGGAAACTTTCTATGCTTGTTTCATTTAAATTAAGATGGATAAAAGCAACATTTTTCTTCTGCACTGTAAAGTTTCAAAGTCAGTGTTCAGTTGTAAACTTTTGAAAGTGCATCCATAACGTTTTGTTCAGAGTTATGAACATTTCAGAGTTATGAACAACCTCCATTCCCAGGGTGTTCGTAACTCTGAGGTTCTATTGTAAGCTAACGCTGAACAAATAATGCTAAATATTAATATTGGTATTAGTTCATCTATACGTAACTTTCCTAGGCCAATGTACAGAAAAATATGCATGACTCTGATAAAGGATTTCCTTAATGCACATTACAGCCATGAATACTGCCAATATAAAAGTTTAATCAAATGTTGTAATTTGTCCATAATTTTGAACATTAAGGAATTTGCAAGTAGAGATGCGACCACTTGAATGTACAACACAAAACTGTGTATTTCTTTAAACAACATTTGTTCAGCTATTCTCATCAGACCGTGATCTCTGTTTGGAGTCCTGATTTTTTATTATTTATAAATAATAAGTAACAACATAAACATTGACTTATGCTGGATTGAGTTGTGCATTGTTACCTGATACAACTGAACACAATGTAACAGACATGTTGCTCAGAAACTGTGTCTTTACCATATATTTTACTGATTACTGACATCCATGGTCACATGAACAAATTTTCACACCATCTTTGTATAATCCAAAAAGAAAACTCCTGAGAAAACCACATAAAAGTGGAGTAATAAATGGACTCATTCTTCAGCTCCAACTCTCTGAGAGCTCTGCAATAGTTGAAGTTATCACCCAAATTATTTCCATAGTAATATAATTGAATTTTATGTATTTTAATGTGATGCAAACTAAAAACCGATTATGATTTTTCTATGAATCTTAATGGTAAGGTGCCATATTCTTTCATTCCTATAATGTGCTCAAACCATGACCTCATCTTCCCAGGATATGATCCAAAGTGAGTGACAAATTCATCTCTCACAGATTTGGGAATCTGCCTCAGTCCCTCACTTCAATTTTAAAGAATGTCTGAAAGCTGCTTTTTAAGAGGTGTTTCTAGTTGTAAAACTTTTGGCTACTGTGTGACCCTTCCCATGTTAAGGCCACTTAGTTTGGCCTTTTAATTTTTTATTTTATGATATTTTGACTGCAAATTATTTTAACTATTGGGGGGGGGAGTATTTAAGTGGGGGTGTGAAGAAGGGAGAGAGAAATTTATGGATTTATAAATTATTACCATAATCATATTACTCATACCCTACATTCTTAATATTGTCTACCTATAAAATTGTGGATTGACTTTAATTTGGCACAATAAGCTTTTGGGGCCAAAATTCTGCTTTCATTTACACCACTCTAAATGTCCAGACTACCTCCACTGACTTCAACGAAGTCACTCTAGGACTACACTTCTTGTAAAGAAGAAGATAATTTCAGCCAACTGATGTGTTGCCTATGTAAAGTATGCAGGAGCAGGCTTGAAATCTGATGTTGGATTCTCCAGTCGATGTAGTATAAATCAATTGTTAATATCAGTATTTTATTATTCTAGGTTTGTATCAGAATGTCATCAAAGTAATAGGGTCACAACTTCCACAAAACCAGAAAAGCTGCTGAATAGTTACACAAATCCACTCCAAAAAGCATAGCAGTTCTTTGTGCTGTTGACAGTTCTTTTTTGAAAAATGCTTTTTTGCCAGAACATCTAAACTTGTTGCTCTCACTTGTGTGACTAGAAACTGTCAAATCAAATAATTTGTTCATGTATTTGATTTTGTACTTTTCAACCATTTTGAACTTTTTTTTTTTTTTTTTAATGATGGCATCAATTTATGATGGAAAACAGTCGCGGGGCCCAACTCTGCTTACAGCTGCATGGATACAACTCCCAATGGTTTCAATGGGGGATTTATATTTGTGTAAGGAAGGTGAACAAGGAAACACAGCACGAAAATAGCAATTGATAAATGAGAGAAACTCATATGTGGGTGCAAAAATGAAAGATTTGTCATCAGCGGTGGTGAAAGGATTTGGAAAAGGTACTTCTGGACCTTTCTGTGTGTAAATTAGATTCCCTTAGAATCAGTTGAAATCCCTTGAAATCACATCACAAATCAACATGGAACCTACACACTCTCATACATCACCTCTAAACTTTGCCCAATGAGTCTAACTGAGTATAAGGGCCTCTGGAATGTGCATATCGAGGGGCCAGAAGAGTGTGGCACATAAAACATTATTAGGAGTGTGACAAAGTTCCTCCTCTATCTTGGTGGGTCCTGCGCTTATTGGCAGATTTTCTTGCCTCAGAAATTCACCATGTGGGTTGGGGAACAGCCCAGAGACCTTCCCCTCTGGAAGAACCCACAGTCCAGGTCAATTGGGAGGTTTGGGGGGAACCTGGGCCCGCCCTCTACTCCGGGTTCCAGCCCAGGGTCCTGTGGACTGCAGCTGTCTATAGTGCCTCCTGTAACAGCTACATGACAGCTGCAACTCCCTGGGCTACTTCCCCATGGCCTCCTCCAAACACCTTCCTTATTCTTACCACAGGACCTTCCTCCTGGTGTCTGATAACGCTTGTGCTCCTCAGTCCTCCAGCAGCACACCCTCTCACTCTCAGCTCCTTGCGCCTCTTGCTCCCAGCTCCTCACACACTCGCACCACAAACTGAAGTGAGCTTCTTTTAAAACCCAGGTGCCCTGATTAGCCTGCCTTAATTGATTCTAGCAGCTTCTTCTTAATTGGCTCCAGGTGTCCTAATTAGCCTGCCTGCCTTAACTGGTTCTAGCAGATTCCTGATTACTCTAGTGCAGCCCCTTCTCTGGTCACTCAGGGAACAGAAAACTACTCATCCAGTGACCAGTATATTTGCCCTCTACCAGACTCCTGTACCCCACTGGTCTGAGTCTGTCACAGGAGGTAGTCAGATGATTAAAATGGAAGTAGAAAGTGGCCTACCTTTTTTCAATGGAATATATCTTCTATCTCTAACCTTGTAGGTCATGAAGTGACAGAGCTTTAAAATCTCAATTTTTTTAAGAGAAAAGCAATTTTAATATTTTTTTTCTAGAGGCTCTAGAACATATTTTGTTCTCTCCCTTTGAGGCCTGTATAGTTGGACTCATGTTACTAAGGGATCCTGGCTTTTATAGACAGAAGGATGTAGATGTAGATATATAGATATTGCCCACCCACTTCCCCTACACATACACAAATACCAATACAAGTTCTTAATACTGTCTAAAAGATTCCTAAAATTCCTTGTGGAAATGGCTCGAAGTGATAGTGTGTGGTCATATAAAGACTTTTGGCTGAATCGTGCCTCATTTAGCACAAGATGACCCCTTAGGTCCCTGAACCAGCTACTCACATCATAGATAGCAATACAGGAGGGGAAGGAGGTGCTGCAGAGCTGCTAGGCTAGGGATAAAGAGTGGACACCTGGTGGCATAACTGTGATGGTGCATCAGGGAGGGTATGTCCACATGAAATGCAACATGTTGCAGTTTACGCCCTCCCCAGGGTAGCTTGGAGACCATGAGGCTACTCCATGGACAGTTTAAAAATGTATATTGTATAGCCATCGTCTAATCCTTTATCATCACTTATTTGTGATTAACTCCATAACTTGGCCGTGAGTAATGTAGACATCCCAATTTTCATCAGTAAAATAATACTGCAGCACAACTTCACGTGCATGCAAGCACATTATGGTCATCATCACCAACTTTTAGCCCACATAAAACATGACCTAATTTTCTTGTTGGTTTATGTGAAGATCAGCTTACACTTTTTCTTTCCTTTCTTGCACGAAGTAGATGTCTTAAAGAACATAAGCTCTTGGTCAGATGCCACAGCAAGATGAAGTTGCCTCCTTTTTTGACTAATTATTCTGGTAAATCCCTCCATGTTTCATTCCATCCAGTAGCCTTAACTTGGACATTTAACTTTCAGACTTTAATTGTTATATAGGATCCTATGTTCCTGGGAAATTTTAAGTAGAATTCTTTCTGTTACCATTTTACACAAACTCCTCAGTTTCAAGGAATGATGACCAACATTTCTTGAAACTAAATACCTAAAGTTAGACTTCTTAAATCTATATTTAGGCACCTGAGTAAAAGTGACATTTGCAGCTTTAATTCAAGTTCACTGGAGTTGTGAGTACTCAGAACCTCTAAAAATTAGGCCACTTTTATTCTGGTGCCTGAATATGGGTTTAAGAATATAACTTCTAGATCAGGGATTGGCAACCTTTGGCACGCAGCCCACCAGGGTAAGCACCCTTGGGGGCCGGGCCGGTTTGTTTACCTGCCGCAGCCGCAGGTTCGGCTGATCAAGGCTCCCACTGGCCGCGGTTTGCCGTTCCAATGGGGGCGGCGGGAAGCGGCAGCCAGCACATCCCTTGGCCCATGCCGCTTCCCACCGCCCCCATTGGCCTGGAGCGGCGAACCGCGGCCAATGGGAGCCGCGATTGGCCGAACCTGTGGACGCGGCAGGTAAACAAACCGTCCTGGCCTGCTGAGGTGCTTACCCTGACGGGCCGTGAGCCAAAGGTTGCTGATCCCTGTTCTAGATCATTTATTATTTGTACTGTGGTAGCCCCTAGGAACTCCAATCATGGGTTAAGGTCCCATTATGCTGGTACTGTACACATCAAACAGAAAATCATTCCTCAACATCTATCTCTGGAAAATTTTGCATATTATTTTAATCTGAATTTTTATCTTATACTCTTAATATTGTTTTTAATAGTCACAAGAGACAAAACTTCATATTTAACGGAGAAGTTTATTTATTTACAGGATAACTACAATTAATCTTATTAAAGTTGCTTCCTGTGGTGAATATTGCAAATGTGTTATATTCTTTTTTCATAGCATCTGCTTCACAGTCAGTTATGAGAGGAGAGTAGGCCCTGTTTATATGTGTGGCAGGGTGCTGTGGAGAAGCCCTTAATTAGCTCCTGCCACTCCAGCCCCAATCAGGGAGAATGAATTGGGGCTGGGTGAACCACCCTATGTTTGCCTGGTAACCCTCTGAACCACCTATGTTTGCCTTAGCAGAAGCTATAAGGTTGGAAGGAAGTGTGGGGGGGGGCAGTTGGAGACTAAGGCCTTGGCTACACTTGCGAGTTACAGCATTGTAAAGCTGCCCCCAGCGCTGTAACTCACTCCCCGTCCACACTGGCAAGGCATTTGCAGCACTGTATCTCCGTGGTTGCAGCGCTGCATGTACTCCACCTCCCCGAGAGGAATAACGAGTATTGTGCTGCCGCTGCAGCGCCAGTGTGGCCGCCCAATGCGCTGTGAATGACCTCCAGAATTATTCGGCAGTATCCCACAATGCCTGTTCTAGCCACTCTGGTCATCAGTTCAAACTCTACTGCCCTGGCCTCAGGTAACCAACCATGTGACCCACCCTTTACATTCCCCGGGAATTTTAAAAATCCCCTTCCTGTTTGCTCAGCCCGGTGTGGCGTGGAGTGCTATCAGCAAATCTTTCCAGGTGACCATGCCTCCACGCGCCAAGCGAGCCCCAGCATGGAGCAATGGCGAGTTGCTGGACCTCATCAGTGTTTGGGGGGAGGAAGCTGTCCAGTCCAGCTGCGCTCCAGCCGTAGGAATTACGATACCTTCGGGAAGGTATCAAAGGACATGATGGAAAGGGGCCATGACCGGGACGCCCTGCAGTGCAGGATTAAAGTGAAGGAGCTGCGGAGTGCCTACCGCAAAGCCCACGACGCAAACGGCCACTCGGGTGCTCCCCCCCGTGACCTGCCGATTCTACAAACAGCTGGATGCGATACTTGGGGTTAACCCCACCTCCACTCCGAGCACCACCATGGACACTTCAGAGCCGGGGTGGGGGGGGGGAGGGAGGAGGAGGAGGAGGAGGAGGAAAGCTGCACATGGGCCAGGGCGGAAGCTGCTTTGCAGTAGAAGACCCTCCCTTGCTTCCCAGGTCACCCTCAGCAGCGAGATATTGTCCAGGACGAACTCCTGTGGAAAATGTTGGGACAGTGTTCAGTGTAGGTGCCCCCTGAAGCTGTTGGCTCTCCCCAAGGCACAGAAACCCAGAGGACAGTACAGCCCTGAAACAATCAGTCCCCCTTACTCACCATTTTGAGGCTCCCGTGGGATATGTGTGCTCTGTTTCAGACGGGAAAATTATGCTATTGTGTAGACCCTGTGTGTTTTCTACTCCTTAAGTGGCGGGGAATCATTACTCTGTCTGGTATAAACAATGCTGCCTCTGTTAAATGTTGCATTTTGCCTATACAGCTGCATCAACCTTGAGACCTCAGCCGTCCCTCTTATCGCCTGCTCAGAGACTGCAAAGACTCAGGAAAAGACCGCAAAAAAGCAAAGAAGACATGCTGCAAGAAGTGATGCGGCAATCTATTAAAGAGAATGAAAAAGCACAGAACTGGAGGGAGCGAGAAAGCAGGATCCGCCAGGAAAACGCAGCGCACCGGCGGCAAAGCACCACGCACCGGCAGCAAAGCACTGATAGGCTCATAAGCATCCTGGAGTGCCAAGCAGATGCTATCCAGGAGCTGGTAGCCATGCAGAAAGAGGAGCAGTACCGCAAACGCAAACGCCCCCCCCCCCACAGCCCTTGTCCCAAAACTCTTTCCGTTGTGCCCCACTGTCACCTCCAACCCACTTTCCCCAACTTCCGTGTTCTTCACACCACCCGCTGCCTCCAACACCAGTATCTTCACCACCCAGCCCTGAAAACCACGACCCTTACCCTCTGCACTCAACCCCCATCACCATGCAGTATAGCTATCCTGAAGTGCAGCACTCACTGCACAGCACACCAGACAGGACATATGCGAATCTGTGACTGTACTGTTCCCCACTCCACCCCCTTGTTTCTTTTCAATAAATAAATTTTTTTTCTTTTCAATAAATGGATTTTTTGGCTTTGAAAACATTCTTTATTATTGCATAAAGTAAAAGTCCTCCTTAGCCCAGGAAATAAACAGGCACTGCAAGTCTGCTTGTCTGCTTAGCAAACACTGATTCCTAAAGATTGGAACTACTGCACTTCACTCCCGTGCAGGGCACCAGATATCACTGCTGGTTTTCAGTCTCAAATTGCTGCCTCAAGGCATCCCTAATCCTTGCACACCCGCGCTGGGCCCCTGTAATAGCCCTGCTCTCTGGCTGTGCAAATTCAGCCTCCAGGTGTTGAAACTCAGAGGTCCATGCTGAGTGAAGCTTTCACCCTTCCCTTCACAAATATTATGGAGGGCACAGCATGCGGATATAACCGCGGGGATGCTGTTTTCGGCCAAGTCCAGCTTCCCATACAGAGATCACCAGCGGCTCTTTAAACGGCCAAAGGCACACTCCACAGTCATTCGGCTCAGCCTGTAGTTGAACCATTCCTTGCTGCTGTCAAGGCTCCCTGTGTAGGGTTTCATGAACCACGGCATTAACGGGTAAGCGGGATCTCCAAGGATCACAATGGGCATTTCAACTTCCTCTACCGTGATCTTCCGCTCTGGGAAAAAAGTCCCGGCCTGCATCTTCCTGAACAGCCAAGTGTTCCGAAAGATGCGTGCATCATGCACCTTTCCTGGGCAGCCTGTGTTAATGTCAATGAAATGCCCACGGTGATCCACAAGCGCCTGGAGAACCATAGAGAAATACCCCTTCCGATTAATGTACTCGGATCCTAGGTGGGGTGGTGCCAGAATAAGAATGTGCGTCCCATCTATCGCCCCTCCACAGTTAGGGAACCCCATTTGTGCAAAGCCATCCACTATTTCCTGCACGTTACCCAGAGTCATGGTTCTTCTGAGTAGGATGCGATTAATGGCCTTGCAAACTTGCATCAACATGATTCCAACGGTCGACTTTCCCACTCCAAACTGGTTTGCAACCGACCGGTAGCTGTCTGGAGTTGCCAGCTTCCAGATTGCAGTAGCCACCCGCTTCTCCACTGGCAGGGCAGCTCTCAATCTCGTGTGCTTGTGCCGCAGGGTGGGGGCGAGGTCCTCACACAGTCCTATGAAAGTGGCTTTTCTCATCCGAAAGTTCTGCAGTCACTGCTCGTCATCCCAGACTTCTATGATGATGTGATCCCACCACTCGGTGCTTGTTTCCCGAGCCCCAAAGCAGCGTTCCACGGTGCTGAGCATGTCCGTGAATGTCACAAGCAATTTTGTGTCGTACGCGTTACGCGGCTCGATAGCATCATCGGACTCCTCACTCTCACTGTCACTGTCACTTTGGATCTTAAGGAATAGTTCGACAGCCAAACATGACGTGCTGGCGAGACTCGTCAGCATACGCCTCAGCAGTTCGGACTCCATTTCCCGCAGACAGATCACGCTGCACAGAAACCGTTGAAAGATGGTGCCAAAGGTGGATGGAAACAAAGGGATTTCTGGGATGCGAAGCAATGCATCACATGGCATTGGGACAGGACCCAGAATCCCCTGCACCCACACCCCCTTCCCACAACCCACGGTGCCAGAATGGGAAAAGGTGCTCTGTGGGATAGCTGCCCATAATGCACCGCTCCCAATAGCGCTGCAATTGCCGCAAATGTGGCCACGACAGTGCGCTGGGCAGCTGTCAGTGTGGACAGACTGCAGCACTTTCCCTACTCAGCTGCACAAAGTCAGGTTTAATTCACAGCGCTGTACATCTGCAAGTGTAGCCAAGGCCTAAGAGCAGGAGGTCAGGCTCAGAGGGAGTAGGATCCTCCTAGTCTGTTGCTGGCCAGGCCTGTGGTAGGCCAAGCAGTTGTAAAGCCTGTATATAGTTGGAAACTGTTGGTGGGAAACTGATCATGAATTAAGAACATGGGTGTGGCACCAGACTGAAGTGTCCCTGATTCACAGAGGAGAGGGGCCAAAGGGCCGAATCTGGAGAGGCTCAGAGTGTACCCAGTTACAATATGGTTGTGACGGGTTGGATCACAGAAACCCCCTTGGGAGCTGCCACCCGATGTGCCAAGACTACCCCTGCTTCTGTTTTCCCTGCCAGCTCAGGACTCCAGCACCCTGTCTTGCTGAGTCAGACACTCCTGTCTGGCTCCAACACAGCCCAAGGGTCTGAATCACTTGTCCCAAAGCTGCAAGTTTACCCAAAAACAGCTCACAGGAGTGTGCTTGTCTTTAACACTCAGATGCCCAACTCCCAATGGGGTCTAAACCCAGATAAATCCGTTTTACCCTGCATAAAGGTTATGCAGGGCAAACTCATAAATTGTTCGCCCTCTATAACACAGATAGAGAGGTATGCACAGTTGTTTGCTGCCCCAGGTATTAATACATACTCTGAGTAAATTACTAAATAAAAAGTGATTTTATTAAATACAGACAGTAGGATTTAAGTGGTTCAAAGTAGTGACAGACAGAACAAAGTAAGTCACAAGCAAAATAAAATAAAATGCGCAAATCTATGCCTAATCAAACTAAATACAGATAATCTCACCCTCAGAGATGCTTCAGTAAGTTTTTCTCAGACTGGACACCTTCCAGGCCTGGGCACAATTCTTTCCCCTGGTACAGCTCTTGTTAAAGCTTAGGTGTTAGCTAGGGGATTCTCCATGATGGCTCCTCTCCCTCTCTGTTCTCTTCCACCCCTTTATATATCTTTTGCATAAGGCGGGAACCCTTTGTCCCTCTGGGTTTCCACACCCCCTCACTGGAAAAGCACCAGGTTAAAGATGGATTCCAGTTCAGGTGACATGATCACATGTCACTGCAAGACTTCATTACTCACTTGCCAGCACACACATATACAGGGAGACTTACAGGTAAACACAGTCATCTGCAGACAATGGTCCTTGTTAATGGGAGTCATCAAGATTCCAAACCATCATTAATGGCCCACACTTTACATAATTACAATAGGCCCTCAGAGTTATGTTTTATATTTCTAGTTTTAGATACAAGAGTGGTACATTTCTACAAATAGGATGATCACACTCAGTAGATTATGAGCTTTGTAATGATACCTTACAAGAGACCTTTTGCATGAAGCATATCCCAATTACATTACATTCACTTATATTTTTATAAAACCATATAGACTGCACAACGTCACAATGGTATCTGCCAAAAATATTTTTAACAGAAGGATCTGCTCCTGCAAAGTTATTGTACAGGGCAATTTTAACACTCAAAAGGTAGAATAATGTGCATTTACTTCTATGAAACAGATTTTCCTGTTCTTAAAATCAAAGGTAACATAATTTTCATACTGCATCTTCCACAAGTAGACAACTTCTTGTTCTGACTTTTATTATTTTATTAAATCCTAAAATAATCCAAGTCAGACCAAAGAGTGGTTTTGTTATGGAGGCTGTAGTACATCATATTAGTGGATCAGTCAAAAAGGGTGGCCAGATATTAGTTGATCAGTCAAGAAGGGTGACCAGCAGTGAAAGAGATTGGAAGAAAAAGTCTAGACTTTGGAATGTTCAGCCCCAAGGATGAAGACGCGAGTATGAAGAAGAGAGTAACCAGCAAATTATTTTATTAGCTGAAACTTCTATCATCCAAAAGACATATTCTTTAATAGGAAGATTGATATAGGTTTGGAAAATCAATTATCTTCTTCCCTTGTCAATGTTTCAAGAATAAAATTTAAATTGAACCTTTTTTTAAGTTCTGATAATGGAATAACTTTTGTTCATTTTTACCTGGGACCAGACCCAGAAATGACAAAATATGGTGAGAAAGGCCATTCCCATGTGCTGGAAATCTCACAACCATCCCTACTCTTGCACGATTTCCATTCTACATGTGCTGTCCCAACAAGTCTATATAAGTTAGATAGGCATCTCAATTTTTGGATATGTATCCAAAGTGAACCTGAGCATCATATCTTTAATATGCCAATAGCTGAGATGTAAATTCTTCCTCCATGGGTTTGACCCTGCAAAGTGCTGAGCTAAAAAGCACCAAGTGCACCAACTTCCAAAGACTTTAACAGCAGTGGAGGTTACTCAACATTTCTTGGAAGCAGTCAACATCTTGCAGGATCAAGTTCCACATGAAACAAACAAAGGCTTACACATGCCCTAGATATTCAGAAGTAAAATATAAATCTTCTGAAGAGCTGAAATATCAGTAAAAGGGAAAATGCAAGATCTAAGCTCAGAACTCATTTAAAAGAATGAATTGATTGTTCTTATTCAAGAATCATTTCTCAAATGATGTGTGACTTTCCTTAGAGAATTTTTACATCCATTTTTGGTTCTGTTAAAGAGATTTTAAATTTAATAATGATGCTAAACTAAATGAAGCATGGTTTCTCTTAAACAATTTAAGCTTGCTGCAGCAATACAAATGTAATAAGGATAATAGATAATAACATCTGATAAGGTAAGAGGATAAAATTATAGGTGCAACCGTTTTTAATTAAGATGATTAGCAAGAAGTATATTCGATCTATGTGGTGTGAATTTCCATTTATACTCTGCTAAATGCCTATTCTTCTGAGAGACAAAAAATAATAAAGACATATTGTATCTATCAAGCTGATCAATTATTTTATTTTATACAATTATAATGTGAAATAATGATTGCTTTGTAAAGTCATTTACAGTTAGTACCTTATTGAACTGTACAACCAGAATATGTAGGATTATATTTTTCTAGTTTCAGTTTTACTTATTTCTCTTCAGCTTGATTTATTGAACCATCTGTGTCTTACAACACGATCCCCTTTGAGTTTCAGTTTACATGAATACAAAACAAATCTGATTTATTAGGATTTCTTCCTGTGAAGCAGGAGTGTAAAGACAACCTAACCAGTATTTCAAACAAAATAAATAGTATAAAGAGTGAGACCATAAACAACAATTTCTAAGTGCTTGACTTTTTACTAATATTAAAAAGTAGCCCCTGTAGCCAAGGTCTCATTTTGTTTTCACACTAATTTACTGTAGTCTATACTCACTATCATGGTCTGGATCTGGCCAGCTGATGTCTTTTTTTTAATCTCTTGAGTGAGGACAATGATAATGATGAAGATCATCATGATGATTGTATCTTGAGCCTCTGGCTTCTAAAAGAGGGAGTCTATATATTTATATTTAGTTACTTGTAGCAGCTTTTCTGTGGCATTTGTCATTATAGTATGAGCCTCATATGAGAAAGTGATTTAGCCAAGGTCACAAAAGAAATCTGTGCCAGAACTAGAACTAGGAATTGAACCTCAGTCTCCTAAATCCAGTGTCTGAGACAATTTAATTACTCTCTCTATATATCCTTCCTTCAGATTAGTATTATTACCTGAGTTACTTAATATTCACAGATTCAAAAACCTGCAAACGTAACTCATGCTGGTTGCACAATGAAGTCAATGGGATAACTCATGTGAGTAAAGTGGGCAAGTTTGGCCTGTGATGAAGATGTCAATCTCTCAGTGTTTCTAAATTCTGAAGCACATAGGAAGGCCAGTACATATGCTCAGTGGGCCATCAGTTAGCAAAAATCCCCTTTTGATACCACTGGGGCTTTCTTCTTAAATATTATATTACCCAGTGTACTCATGCATGAGAACATATAGCTCATTATGAACAGATCATTTCAATTCTGAGTGGATAGGAAAGAGGATTAAATAAAAATCTATCTATAGAACTGTAACCTTTGTATAGACTAGAAATTAATCCAATGAAGATAATTACTTAAGTTATAGAATGAAATTGTGGCCCATTGAAGTCAATGGCAAAACTTCCCTTGACTTCAGTTTTACCCATGAAATATAGCAGTAGTGTAAATACAGAAGACCCAAAACAGAATTGTTGGGTTGGTCTGATTTTCAACATGCAAAAAGGTGTAAATAGAAATTGGAGGAAAGTGTCATCTGTCGCCCCGACTCTATATCTGATACTGAAGAAGAGAGTTTCTACTTCCCAAAGGTGGTAGGAAATGGAAAAGAATGTGAAGGAAGAAAGAAAAAGAATTGCCATGGTATCAGAATATTAAAAAACATCTAACACATCTACCAATATCTATCATATCTATTAATTTGCCAGGGAAATTCTATGGGGAGATATTACATTGCATGTTAAGGGAATGGCTTTATGTCATCCCTGAGGTAAGGTTCTGTAGAATCAACAGATCTCAAGGTTGTGGCAGGTAAAGTATACAAAGCTCACTGCCTATGTTTGAGAGTGTTGCCTGCCCAAATTGATAACTTGAGTTGAATTTTTAAAATATTTATAAAACTTTTAAATAATAAATTTAGAAAAAACACTGGGTTTTTCCAGACATCCCCTAATTTGAGAGCTTTGCTTGGAAGATGTATCACTCATCCATCATTAGAGTACTGTCATACTGATGATGTATTAGTGTAATACATCATCAGGTCATCATCACTCCTATGATCTATTACTCGCCAACACAGAGCGGGTAGTAGAGACTCAGCAACTTTTAATACACTATTTTAAAAAGATTATAAATAGTTGTTTGTAAAGTGTTAAACAGTGAAGGGAGGCTATGAAAAAGGAGCATGTTACCTTAAATGTTGTGAGGATACAAATTCCCCTCCCCATTTTTGAAAGCAGAGCAACTTCCCTTCTCATCATTAAAAAATATTTAATAGACTGAATATGATTACATAGAATAGGCACTGACATGAGGACATCGCTTTGTAGAAGCTGATAATAGAGACATATAGTAGGAATCTTTCCAGCTGAAAATGAAGTGAATGATAGTTTTGCCACAGATTACAAAGGAGAAGGAACATGCTTCAAGTCAATTGCTAGCATGGCAGCAAAGGGAAAAATAGAAGACGAGTAAGTTAAAAAAAAACAGAAGGAAAATCTTTATTTTGTGATGACATGTGGAGCATAGGTGTTGTGCCTGCCCTCTGCACAGAGGAGAATTGTATCCTCAGGACTTAAGTGATCCTTAACATTTGCATGAGGTTTTAGACAGACCCTCAATGAGGTGAATCTCATCCTGGCCGAAAGGAACCCTTTTAGGTGTCTCTATGGCATCATTTAACCACATATATTACATAGCTTTTTAATGTGACCTAAAATCCACTACATTTCTCCATCCATTAGTATACCAGTTTTGACAAAAAAATAAATAAAAAAGTGAATAGATTAAATTGAAGAAAATGAAAGAAAAGTGGACAAAGGGAAAAGATAAAATATAATCTAGAAAAATGTAAATAGACATAACTGGGTCACTCTGACAGAATATTTCCCCCAATGCTATTGGACTGTTCTTATAACATTTTAGTCACTCATCAACATAGCTTTAGAGCTTTTTTTTTTTTTTTGGGTGAGTGTGTGTGTGGGGGGGGGGAGGGAGGGGGAGGGTTAAAACAAATCTACTAAAGAGAATTTTAGAAATTCCAGTTCCATGCACAGGGCCAGTTAGACAGAACTGCAGGGTCTCAATGCGTGGATGAGACGATGATGTAGGGAGGAGCAGTTTAGAAACTTTTGGGGAAACTTTTGGGAAAGGGGGAGCCTATACAGGAAGGATGGACTGTACCTAAACCAAAATGGAACCAGATTGCTGGCACTTAGTTTAAAAACTGCTCTATGACATTTTTAATTTTAAGGGCTGGGGGAAAGCCGACAGGTGCAGAGGAGCACGTGTTTCGGACATCCTTCGGGGGGGGAGGAGGGGATCTATAAATGAAGATTCCCTAAGTCCTAATAAGGAGGAGAAGATGGAAGATGATAAAATACAGGTAAGATCTGATGAGAAACAGTCAAAAGAAAAAAAGTCCCATTCAATTTAATGGCAGGCAGCTAATAAGTGACAAGTTTTTAAAGTGCTTATATACCAATGCTAGAAGTCTAAATAATAAGATGGGTGAACTAGAGTGCCTTGTATTAAATGAGGATATTGATATAATAGGCATCACAGAAAATTGGTGGAATGAGGATAATCATTGGGACACAGTAATGCCAGGATAGAAAATATACTGTAAGGACAGAACAGGTCATACCAGTGTGGGAGTGGCACTATAGGTGAAAGAAAGCGTAGAATCAAATGAAGTAAAAATCTTAAATGAACCAAACTGTACCATAGAATCTCTATGGATAGTAATTTCATGCTTGAATAATAAGAACATACCAGTAGGGATATATTACAGACTACCTGACCAGGATGGTGATAGTGACTGTGAAATGCTCAGGGAGATTAGAGAGGCTATTAAAATAAAAAGAACTTCAATAATAATGGGGGATTTCAACTATCCCCATATTGACTGGGTATATATCACTTCAGGAAGGGATGCAAAAATAAAGTTTCTTGACACCTTAAATGACTGCTTCTTAGAGCAGCTAGTCCTGGAACCCACAAGAGGAGACGCAATTCTTGATTTAGTCCTAAGTGGAGTACAGGATTAGGTCCAAGAGGTGAATATAGTTGGACAGCTTGGTGACGGTGACCATAATATAATTAAATTTAACATCCCTGTGGCGGGGAAAACACCGCAGCAGTCCAACACTGTCGCATTTAATTTCAGAAAGGGGTAACTACACAAAAATGAGGACGTTACTTAAACAGAAATTAAAAGATTCAGCATCAAAAGTAAAATCCCTGCAAGCTGCATGGAAACTTTTTAAGGACACCATAATAGAGGCTCAATTTAAATGTATACCCCAAATTAAAAAAAAAAAAAAAGTAAGAGAAACAAAAAAGAGCCACTGTGCCTAAACAACAAAGTAAAAGAAGCAGTAAGAGGCAAAAAGGCACCCTTTAAAAAGTGGAAGTTAAATCCTAATAAGGAAAATAGAAAGGAGCATAAACTCTGGCAAATAAAGTGTAAAAATATAATTAGGAAGGCCAAAAAAGAATTTGAAGACCAGCTAGTCAAAGACTCAAAAAGTAATAGCAAAAAAAAAATTTAAGTACATCAGAAGCAGGAAGTTTGCTAAACAACCAGTGGGGCCACTGGACAATCGAGATGCTAAAGGAGCACTCAAAGATGATAAGGCCACTGCGGAGAAACTAAATGAATTCTTTGCATCGGTCTTCACGGTTGAGGATGTGAGGGAGATTCCCAAACCTGAGCCATTCTTTTTGGGTGACAGATCTGAGGAACTGTCCCAAATTGAGGTGGATTAGAGGAGGTTTTGGAACAAATTGATAAACTAAACAGTAATAAGTCATGCCTCACCAATCAACTAGAATTCTTTGAGGGGGTCAACAAGCATGTGGACAAGGGGGATCCAGTGCCTATAGTGTATTTAGATTTTCAGAAAGCCTTTGACAAGGTCCCTTACCAAAGGCTCTTAAGCAAAGTAAGCAGTCATGTGATAAGAGGGAAGGTTCTCTCATGGATTGATAACTGGTTAAAAGATAGGAAACAAAGGGTAGGAATAAATGGTCAGTTTTCAAAATGTAGAGAGGTAAATAGTGGTGCCTCCCAGAGGTCTGTACTAGGCCCAGTCCTATTCAACATATTCATAAATGATCTGGAAAAAGGGGTAAACAGTGAGGTGGCAAAATTTGCAGATGATACAAAACTACTCAAGATAGTTAAGTCCCAGGCAGACTGCAAAGAGCTATAAAAAAGATCTCTCGAAACTGCATGACTGGGCAACAGAATGGCAGATGAAAATTGATGTTAATAAATGCAATGTAATGCACATTTGAAAGCATAATCCCAACTCTACAGATAAAATGATGGGGTCTAAATTAGCTGTTACCGCTCAATAAAGTGATCTTGGAGTCTTTGTGGATAGATTTCTGAAAACATCCTCTCAACATGCAGTGGAAGTCAAAAGAGTGAACAAAATGTTGGGATTCTTTATGAAAGGGATGGATAATAAGACAGAAAATATCATATTGCCTCTATATAAATCCATGGTATGCCCACATCTTGAATACTGTGCGCAGATGTGGTCGCCCCGTCTCAATATATATATATATATTGGACTTGGTAAAGGTTTAGAAAAGGGCAACAAAAATTATTAGGGGTATGGAATGGCTGCTGTATGATGAGAGATTAATAAGACTGGGACTTCTCAGCTTGGAAAAGAGATGACTAAGGGGGGATATGATAGAGGTCTATAAAATCATGACTTGTGTGGAGAAAGTAAATAAAGAAGTGTTATTTACTCCTTCTCATAACACAAGAACTAGGGGCCACCAAATGAAATTAATAGGCAGTAGGTTTAAAACAAACAAAAGGAAGTATTTTTTCACGTAACGCACAGTTAACTTGTGGAACTCCTTGCCAAAGGATGTTGTGAAGGCCAAGACTATAACAAGGTTAAAAAAAGAATGAGATAAATTCATGGAGGATAGGCTCATCAATGGTTGTTAGCCAGGATGGGCAGGGATGGTGTCCCTAGCCTCTGTTTGCCAGAAGCTGGGAATGGGCAACAAGGGATGGATCACTTGATGATTACCTCTTCTCTTCATTCCCTCGGAGGCACTTGGCATTTGCCACTATCGGAAGACAGTATACTGGGCTTGATGGATCTTTGTTTTCACCCAGTATGGCTGTCCTTATGTAAAAAAATAAGTGAAATGACAACAGAAAGAAACCTCTTGATAAGTCTAGGAAGCAGAATATTCTCTCTCCCATTCATATTTTCAGAACTGCAAGGAAATCTGCTGCTCAAGCAATCCTAAGAAGTGACATCTGTTTTATGGCCATATTCAGTAAGTGCTTGAAATGATTTGAAGGCTTTAAAAAAAAAAAAAAAAAACCAAACCAAACCAAAAAAAAACAAAAAAAAAAAAAACAAACCAAACCAAAAAAAAACAAAAAAAAAAAAAACCCACCACACGCACCGCAGCAGGGGCACCAACAAAGGGTCTATGGGAACTTCAGCATTAGAGCAGCATTTTGAATAGTGCTGCATATGTAGTATAGTGGGTGACAAAGGGGAAAAATAAAATATCCTGACAGCTCTATTTCCACTGCCAGGAGATGTAGTTACGGTCAACTTGTTCTGTCAGAAAAGGCACCTTTACCTTTGTCAGCAACAAAGTTTTCAAAAGTCCTTGACAGAAAAGCAGCAAGAGACAAATTGTGGTTGACTTATTCATGCAAATAGGCAGTACTTTGAGGTAAGTGGGACTATTTATGATCCTTATTTGGTCATAATTGTCTCACTATAGCCTTGTGCTCCCTTTGTATGTGGTATTCAACTATTTCATAGATTCATAGATTTTTAATGCCAGAAAGGGCCATTATGTTCATGTCTGACCTCCTGCATAGCATGGGCAATAGAATTTCACAAAGTGATTCCTGCATCAAGCCCAAAACCTCAGATGTGTGGCTTGCATTGTATCTCATATCACAGTTAGATTGTAAACTGTTCCAGGCTGGGACTATCTATTATGTTGGTGAAGTGCCTAGCACAATGAAGTCCTGATTGAGGCTTGTAGACAGTCCTGCAACACAACATAATAAATAATTATTAGCCTGGGTGAGATGAGCAGGATTTGGCTTCAAATTACTATTTTAATACTATAAATGTAAAAGCTTTAGATCATCTTATAGCCACAGATAAAATGACAGTGTAAACGTGCAGATTCTGGGTGTACTGTTTCATGCTGAGATATGCCATAAGGGATTTTTACTAGGTTTGTGTACTCCATGCCATAATACCTATTTTTCAAACAGATGCACCACAAATCCATATTGCAATCTATGCAAAGCTGTAAAATATATGCAAATATATGCAATAGGAAATGTTGTGCATCTTGAAGCTGGCATTACGCTGTCTGTCAACAATAGCTTTGTGACAGCCTTTGATAGTGCAAAAGGAATTCTTAGCCACTCTAGAGGTCAAGATAAACTGCTGCTTTCTTTCAGAAAGTGCCTCCTGATTGATTGCACTTCACTGAACCTCTTAGTAAAACTGATCAAGGAAAAGCCCATATCTCATATTACATTGCTTATAGGACGGGCATTCAAGTTCCACAGGAATGTGAGTAAAGCCCAGTGCAGCAGTATTCAGGTTAATCCAAATATATTTGAAAATGGCTATATTCTTGTAAACCTGAATAGAACCCACTATCTCAGTATTTGTATTTTTTTTTCCAATATCCCATCAAGTAACTTATTAGGTCAAAATCTGATTTTGTAGTATTTTCACAACAAAAACTAAAATACCATAAGACTAATTCTCACTTCATTCTACCCCATAATTGGCTCCCTGGGAGTGGGGGGGATCACAAGCACAAATATAAATGAAGACAAATTGTTGACATACAAACAGACCCTAACAGCTTCACACTCTTGGAGATTTGGCTTCAGTCGGACCCCAAAGCTCCTGGTATTCATCAAAACCACGTAACAGCAAAACCTCTTTGTCTAAATGAAGCACAGCCTTTCAGAAGAATGTCTACATACCCAGAGATATTTTGTCATGCTGTTATGAGATTGCACTATGCCCAGAACTAACATTATAGATGAGTAGACTGCACTATGGACTAGATTCAGAAAAGAATCTCTATTCAGGAAAACACTTAAGTATATGGTATCGGGGGTAGTCGTGTTAGTCTGTATCCACAAAAACAACAAGGAGTCTGGTGGCACCTTAAAGACTAACAGATTTATTTGGGCATAAGCTTTTGTGGGTAAAAAAACCTCACTTCTTCAGATGCATGGAGTGAAAGTTACAGATGCAGGCATTATATAATGACACATGAAGAGAAGGGAGTACCTCACAAGTGGAGAACCAGTGTTGACAGGGCCAATTCAATCAGGGTGGATGTTGTCCACTCCCAATAATAGATGAGGAGGTGTCAATTCCAGGAGAGGCAAAGCTGCTTTTGTAATGAGCCAGCCACTCCCAGTCCCTATTCAAGCCCAAATTAATGGTATTAAATTTCCAAGTGAATTTTAGTTCTGCTGTTTCTTTTTGAAGTCTAATATCAAAGGGGTAGCCGTGTTAGTCTGGATCTGTAAAAGCAGCAAAGAGTCCTGTGGCACCTTATAGACTAACAGACGTTTTGGAGCGTGAGCTTTCGTGGGTGAATACCCACTTCTTCGGATGCATGTAGTGGAAACTAGGTTCGACGGGGACAGGTGAGCAAAGCCCGCAGGTAAGTGGGGAACATGGAGACCTGGGAGATGGGTCGGAAACGAGAGGGAGTGTGGGCTATATTGGCAGAGAGAAAGGAGGGTCAGGACAAAACCGGGAGGAAAGATCAAACCGGTATCTTAGATGCCTATATACAAATGCGAGAAGTATGGGTAATAAGCAGGAAGAACTGGAAGTGCTAATAAATAAATACAACTATGACATTGTTGGCATCACTGAAACTTGGTGGGATAATACACATGATTGGAATGTTGGTGTGGATGGATACAGCTTGCTCAGGAAGGATAGACAGGGGAAAAAGGGAGGAGGTGTTGCCTTATATATTAAAAATGTACACACTTGGACTGAGGTAGAGATGGACATAGGAGACGGAAGTGTTGAGAGTCTCTGGGTTAAGCTAAAAGGGGTAAAAAACAAGGGTGATGTCATGCTAGGAGTCTACTACAGGCCACCTAACCAGGTGGAAGAGGTGGATGAGGCTTTTTTTAAACAACTAACAAAATCATCCAAAGCCCAAGATTTGGTGGTGATGGGGGACTTTAACTATCCGGATATATGTTGGGAAAATAACACAGCGGGGCACAGACTATCCAACAAATTCTTGGACTGCATTGCAGACAACTTTTTATTTCAGAAGGTTGAAAAAGCTACTAGGGGGGAAGCTGTTCTAGACTTGATTTTAACAAATAGGGAGGAACTCATTGAGAATTTGAAAGTAGAAGGCAGCTTGAGTGAAAGTGATCATGAAATCATAGAGTTTGAAATTCTAAGGAAGGGTAGAAGGGAGAACAGCAAAATAGAGACAATGGATTTCAGGAAGGCGGATTTTGGTAAGCTCAGAGAGCTGATAGGTAAGGTCCCATGGGAATCAAGACTGAGGGGTAAAACAACTGAGGAGAGTTGGCAGTTTTTCAAAGGGACACTATTAAGGGCCCAAAAGCAAGCTATTCCGCTGGTTAGGAAAGATAGAAAATGTGGCAAAAGACCACCTTGGCTTAACCACGAGATCTTGCATGATCTAAAAAATAAAAAGGAGTCATATAAAAAATGGAAACTAGGACAGATTACAAAGGATGAATATAGGCAAACAACACAGGAATGCAGGGGCAAGATTAGAAAGGCAAAGGCACAAAATGAGCTCAAACTAGCTACGGGAATAAAGGGGAACAAGAAGACTTTTTATCAATACATTAGAAGCAAGAGGAAGACCAAAGACAGGGTAGGCCCACTGCTTAGTGAAGAGGGAGAAACAGTAACAGGAAACTTGGAAATGGCAGAGATGCTTAATGACTTCTTTGTTTCGGTCTTCACCGAGAAGTCTGAAGGAATGCCTAACCTAGTGAATGCTAATGGGAAGGGGGTAGGTTTAGCAGATAAAGTAAAAAAAGAACAAGTTAAAAATCACTTAGAAAAGTTAGATGCCTGCAAGTCACCAGGGCCTGATGAAATGCATCCTAGAATACGCAAGGAGCTAATAGAGGAGGTATCTGAGCCTCTAGCTATTATCTTTGGAAAATCATGGGAGACGGGAGAGATTCCAGAAGACTGGAAAAGGGCAAATATAGTGCCCATCTATAAAAAGGGAAATAAAAACAACCCAGGAAACTACAGACCAGTTAGTTTAACTTCTGTGCCAGGGAAGATAATGGAGCAAGTAATTAAGGAAATCATCTGCAAACACTTGGAAGGTGGTAAGGTGATAGGGAACAGCCAGCATGGATTTGTAAAGAACAAATCATGTCAAACCAATCTGATAGCTTTCTTCGATAGGATAACGAGTCTTGTGGATAAGGGAGAAGCTGTGGATGTGGTATACCTAGACTTTAGTAAGGCATTTGATACGGTCTCGCATGATATTCTTATCGATAAACTAGGCAAATACAATTTAGATGGGGCTACTATAAGGTGGGTGCATAACTGGCTGGATAACCGTACTCAGAGAGTTGTTATTAATGGTTCCCAATCCTGCTGGAAAGGCATAACAAGTGGGGTTCCGCAGGGGTCTGTTTTGGGACCGGCTCTGTTCAATATCTTCATTAACGACTTAGATATTGGTATAGAAAGTACGCTTATTAAGTTTGCGGATGATACCAAACTGGGAGGGATTGCAACTGCTTTGGAGGATAGGGTCATAATTCAAAATGATCTGGACAAATTGGAGAAATGGTCTGAGTTAAACAGGATGAAGTTTAACAAAGACAAATGCAAAGTGCTCCACTTAGGAAGAAAAAATCAGTTTCACACATACGGAATGGGAAGAGACTGTCTAGGAAGGAGTACGGCAGAAAGGGATCTAGGGGTTATAGTGGACCACAAGCTAAATATGAATCAACAGTGTGATGCTGTTGCAAAAAAAAGCAAACGTGATTCTGGGATGTATTAACAGGTGTGTTGTGAGCAAGACACGAGAAGTCATTCTTCCGCTCTACTCTGCTCTGGTTAGGCCTCAGCTGGAGTATTGTGTCCAGTTCTGGGCACCGCATTTCAAGAAAGATGTGGAGAAATTGGAAAGGGTCCAGAGAAGAGCAACAAGAATGATTAAAGGTCTGGAGAACATGACCTATGAAGGAAGGCTGAAAGAATTGGGTTTGTTTAGTTTGGAAAAGAGAAGACTGAGAGGGGACATGATAGCAGTTTTCAGGTATCTAAAAGGGTGTCATAAGGAGGAGGGAGAAAACTTGTTCACCTTAGCCTCTGAGGATAGAACAAGAAGCAATGGGCTTAAACTGCAGCAAGGGAGGTCTAGGTTGGACATTAGGAAAAAGTTCCTAACTGTCAGGGTGGTTAAACATTGGAATAAATTGCCTAGGGAGGTTGTGGAATCTCCATCTCTGGAAATATTTAAGAGTAGGTTAGATAAATGTCTATCAGGGATGGTCTAGACAGTATTTGGTCCTGCCATGCGGGCAGGGGACTGGACTCGATGACCTCTCGAGGTCCCTTCCAGTCCTAGAATCTATGAATCTATGAAATTTCCAGAGGCAGGTATAAATATGCAAGCAAGAGTGAGTCAGGCTAGAGATAACGAGGTTAGTTCAATCAGGGAGGATGAGGCCCTCTTCTAGCAGTTGAGGTGTGAAAACCAAAGGAGGAGAAACTGCTTTTGTAGTTGGCTAGCCATTCACAGTCTTTGTTTAATCCTGATCTGATGGTGTCAAATTTGCAGATGAACTGAAGCTCAGCAGTTTCTCTTTGAAGTCTGGTCCTGAAGTTTTTTTTGCTGCAGGATGGCTACCTTTAAATCTGCTATTGTGTGTCCAGGGAGGTTGAAGTGTTCTCCTACAGGTTTTTGTATATTGCCATTCCTAATATCTGATTTGTGTCCATTTATCCTTTTTCGTATGGACTGTCCAGTTGGCCGATGTACATAGCAGAGGGGCATTGTTGGCATATGATGGCGTATATTACATTGGTGGACGTGCAGGTGAATGAACTGGTGATGGTGTGGCTGATCTGGTTAGGTCCTGTGATGGTGTCGCTGGTGTAGATATGTGGGCAGAGTTGGCATCAAGGTTTGTTGCATGGATTGGTTCCTGAGTTAGAGTTACTATGGTGCGGTGTGTAGTTACTGGTGAGAATATGCTTCAGGTTGGCGGGTTGTCTGTGGGCAAGGACTGGCCTGCCACCCAAGGCCTGTGAAAGTGAGGGATCATTGTCCAGGATGGGTTGTAGATCACTGATGATACGTAGGAGAGGTTTTAGCTGGGGACTGTATGTGATGGCCAGTGGAGTTCTGTTGGTTTCTTTTTTGGGCTTGTCTTGCAGTAGGAGGCTTCTGGGTACACATCTGGCTCTGTCGATCTGTTTCCTTATTTCCTCATGCAGATATCGTAGTTTTGAGAATGCTTGGTGAAGATTTTGTAGGTGTTGGTCTCTGTCTGAGGGGTTGGAGCAGATACGGTTGTATCTCAGTGCTTGGCTGTAGACAATGGATCGTGTGGTGTGTCCAGGATGGAAGCCGGAGGCATGAAGGTAGGCATAGCGGTTGGTGGGTTTTTGGTATAGGGTGGTGTTAACGTGACCGTCACTTATTTGCACCGTGGTGTCTAGGAAGTGGACCTCCTGTGTAGATTGGTCCAGGTTGAGGTTGATGGTGGGGTGGAAGCTGTTGAAATCGTGGTGAAATTTTTCCAGAGTCTCCTTCCCATGGGTCCAGATGATGAAGATGTCATCAATGTAGCGTAGGTAGAGAAGGGGCATGAGTGGACGACAGCTGAGGAAGCGTTGTTCCAGGTCAGCCATAAAAATGTTGGCATATTGTGGGGCCATGTGGGTGCCCATAGTGGTGTCACTGGTCTGGAGGTATATATTGTCATCAAATTTGAAATAGCTGTGAGGATAAAGTGACAGAGCTCAGCAACCAGTTGCGCTGTGGCATCATCAGGGATACTGTTCCTGACAGCTTGTATTCCATCTGTGTGTGGGATGTTTGTGTAGAGAGCCTCTACATCCATGGTGGCTAGGATGGTGTTTTCTGGAAGGTCACCAATGCATTGTAGTTTTCTCAGGAAATCAGTGGTGTCACGGAGATAGCTGGGAGTGCTGGTGGCGTAGGGTCTGAGTAGGGAGTCCACATACCCAGACAGTCCTTCAGTGAGAGTGCCAATGCCCGAGATGATGGGGCGTACAGGATTTCCGGGTTTGTGGATCTTGGGTAGTAGATAGAATAACCGCGGTCGGGGCTCTAAGGGTATGTTGATTTGTTCTTGTGTTAGCGTAGAGAGTGTCCTGAGTAGATGGTGCAGTTTCTTAGTATATTCCTCAGTGGGATCTGAGGGAAGTGGCCTGTAGAATTTGGTATTGGAGAGTTGTCTGGCAGCCTCCTTTTGGTAGTTAGACCTGTTCATGATGACAACAGCACCTCCTTTATCAGCCTCTTTGATGATAATGTCAGGGTGGTTTCTGAGGCTGTGGATGGCATTGCATTCTGCACGACTTAGGTTATGAGGCAAGCAATGTTGTTTTTCCACAATTTCTGCCTGTGCACGTCGGCGGAAGCATTCTATGTATAGGTCCAGACTGTCATTTCGACCCTCAGGAGGAGTCCATGTGGAGTTCTTCTTCTTGTGCTGTTGGTGGGAAGGTATCTGTGTATCAGTGCGCTGTTCAGTGTTAACTTGAAAGTATTCTTTGAGCTGGAGACGGCGAAAGTAGGCTTCCAGTTTGCCGCAGAACTGTATCATGTTTGTGGGGGTGGCAGGACAGAAAGAGAGTCCCCGAGATAGGACAGACTCTTCTGCCGGGCTGAGTGTGTAGTTGGATAGATTGATGATATTGCTGGGTGGGTTAGGGGTACCACTGTTGTGGCCCCATGTGTTGTGGCCCCATGAAGTCTGTTTCTGAAGTTTTTTTTGTTCAAGAATAGTTACTTTTAAATCTGTTATAGAATGTCCAGGGAGACTGAAGTGTTCACCTACTGGCTTTTGTAGGTTATCATTCCTGATGTCCGATTTGTGTCCATTTATTCTTTTATGTAGGGACTGTCCGGTTTGGCCAATGTACATGGCAGAGGGGCATTGCTGGCATATGATGGCATATATAACATTAGTAGACGTGCAGGTGAATGAGCCCTTGATGGTGTGGCTGATCTGGTTGAGTCCTCTGATGGTGTCACTAGAGTAGATATGGGGACAGAGTAGGCAACGAGGTTTGCTACAGGGATTGGTTTCTGGGTTGGTGTTTCTGTGGTGTGGTGTGTAGTTGCTGGTGAATATTTGCTTCAGGTTGGGGGGTTGTCTGTAAGCGAGGATTGGCCTGCCTCCCAAGGTCTGTGAGAGTGAGGGATCGTTTTCCAGATAGGCTGTAGATCGTTGATAATGCGCTGGAGAGGTTTTAGCTGGGGGCTTTACGTGATGGCCAGTGGTGTTCTGTTATTTTCCTTGTTGGGCTTGTCCTGTAGTAGGTGATTTCTAGGTACCTGTCTCACTCTGTCAATCAGTTTCTTAACTTCCCCAGGTGGGTATTGTAGTTTTAAGAATGTTTGATAAATATCTTGTAGGTGTTTGTCTCTGTCTGAGGTATTGGAGCAAATTCGGTTGTATCTTAGGGCTTGGCTGTAGACAATGGATCGTGTGATATGTCCTGGATGGAAGCTGGAGGCATGTAAATAAGTATAGTGGTCAGTAGGTTTCTGGTATAGGGTGGTTGTAACAAGGTTGGGACTCACCACTGCGGCGCCTCCTACTGGTTACTCCGGGAATTAGCTCAGTCCAGTGGAGCGTCCCCTCTCGGTGGTATCCCGCCCGTTGTCTTGCCCTCGGTTGGCTTCTGAGCCCACGTCGCTCACCAACTCACGGCATCCTCTTCAGGACCACTGCCCTCCAGCAGTGCCCCTTAGTCCTTCCACACCCCCTTCCGGGGTGTGTGTGTGTGTCAATCAGCAGTCTCTATGTCCAGCCACCGTAGTCAACCAGACACCCCAAAGTCTAATCCCTCCTGTCAGGGATCTGGCGTGGTCTATAATGGCCGCTCCCTACGGCCAATGGCTGGGTGTACTGCAAGGGGGAAAGGGGGAGACCCAGGCCCGCCCTCTACTCTGGGTCCCGGCCAAGGGACCCTCTGGTGGCAGCCTTGCTGTCCTCCTTCTCTCCCTTCTGTCTGCCTACTTCCCTGCCTACTCCCCTATCGCCCCTTGCACCCACTAGGCCCTTCTCTTCAGGGCCTGCAGCCTGGCAGGCCTCAGGCTAGAGCTCCTCTCTGCTCCCTGAGCCTGGCCAGCACTGCGCTGTCCGCGGTGCTAGTCTCCCACCTCTGGAGACAGACCTTCCCCTCTCAAAGGCCTGGGACAGACTGACTCTCCTCTTCCTGAGCAGCCTTCTTATAGGGCTGAGCCTGGCCTTGATTGGCTGTCTCCAACCTGGGCCCTGATTGGCTCCCACTAAGCCCTTCTCCCATTGGCTGTGCGTCTGCACAGGCCCACTGGCCTGCCGCAGCCCATACTCTCAGGGAGTGAGGCAGCCGCCCCATTACAGTGGTGTTTATGTGACCATCACTTATTTGCACTGTAGTGTCCAGGAAGTGGATCTCTTGTGTAGACTGGTTGATGGTGGTGTGGAAATTGTTGAAATCTAGGTGGAATTCTTCAAGGGCCTCCTTTCCGTGGGTCCATATGATGAAGATGTTATCAATGTAGCGCAAGTAGAGGGGGGGGCGCTAGGGGACGAGAGCTAAGGAAGTGTTGTTCTAAGTCAGCCATAAAAATGTTGGCATATTGTGGGGCCATGCAGGTACCCAAAGCAGTGCCACTGACTTGAAGGTATAAGTTGTCCCCAAATCTGAAATGGTTGTGGGGGAGGACAAAGTCACAAAACTCAGCCACCAGGCGTGCTGTGGCCTCATCAGGGATACTGTTCCTGACAGCTTGTAGTCCAGCCTCATGTGGAATATTGGTGTAAAGAGCTTCTACATCCATGGTGGCCAGGATGGTGTTTTCAGGAAGATCACCAATTAAGTATCTGCTTAAAGGCAAGTACTTTCCTAAACCAGGGTCTATATTTATTCAAAGTTTTATTATAAAAGCTTTTCTTTCCTGGTACATAAAAACCAATAAAGTTTATAACTTCTTGATTTAGAAAAGTAAAAAAAAAAAAAAAAAAAATCATTCCATATGCACCAAACAAGGTATCCAGAAGGCCCTTGACAATTTTAGAAGTAAATATCCTACATTTTAGGAGGAAGCACTATAAACGTTGGCTGTTGAGGACAATTTTTCAAAGATACGCAGGTGCCTAAAGATGTTCAAGAAACATAAAGGAATCCACAGGCAGAAACATAAGGCAGGTCTACACTTAAAAAGCTGCATTGGTGCAGCTGAGTCAATGGGAAAGATTCTCCCATCAGCATACTCAATCCTTGTCCACAGGAGAAGCGTACTAGGAAAGTACATATCAGTCATTTCACAACAACAACGAAAACAAAACAAACAAAAAAATCACAAGAATGTTGTAGTTATGTTGAGAAAGAGACAATTAAAAATCACAGGAAATTCAGAGTTAAGGTTAAAATTAAGAAACAGAAACATTTGAAAATATGGAGATGAACAGAAAATGCACCCTATGAACCATAACTCTTGCCTCATAACAATACCAGCCTCACACCTTTTCTGTTTTCTTACTTGTTTTGCAACATCTGTTACTTTTGTAAAAGCAGCAAAGAGTCCTGTGCCACCTTATAGACTAACAGACGTATTGGAGCATGAGCTTTCGTGGGTGAATACCCACTTCTTCAGATGCATCCAATACGTCTGTTAGTCTATAAGGTGCCACAGGACTCTTTTCTGCTTTTACAGATCCAGACTAACACGGCTACCCCTTTGAAATCTGTTACTTTTGTATCAAAGACTTTTGCCACGGGCCTTAAAATGAACGTAGATGCATATAACGGAGAGCATAATGGGGCCAGCTTAAGAATCAATAGCTTGAGTCTCAGGCCCCAGGTTGAATTTCCAGGGCTGGCAGTTAGAAAAAACTTTACCTGTAAACTGAGTATAGTTGATGTGGAAGTCACTGAGGGACAAGAACCTTTTGGTGCCATTTTTGCAGTCATTTTTTTCAGGATCAACTAGCTTATAAATTATGGGGAAATTACTGCCACAGAATAAGGAACCAAAAATATTGTTCCAAAGAAAAGTTTTATATTTTATGTTTCTAAGTTTGCTATTCCCTGTCTTGCCAGAACATACACATAAACAAGCAATAAGACATTTTCAGCACACCACTGGAAACTCACATTACTTTCTCCATAGTGAGCTGTCATGGATTATGTTATCTCAGGTAAATGACTCACAGCTGAGGTATTCAGTTGACTGATGTTTTAAAATTCATTGAAAATAGCCATTTGCAAATGTGGGAGTACTCAGCCTATTGAGGAAAACTGTTCCTGTGGAGAATGGCCACAACTGAGGAAAGAGATGTGCTAAGAGGCCAAATTCATACTTCATTGGAGTTTCATCAGACATCTATTTAGCACAAGATGCTTACTCCAAGAGAATATTTCAGCCCTTGCTACAAGACAAAATAGCTCCCAAGGGAATAAAATCATAGAATATGAGGGTTGGAAGGGACCTCAGGAGGTCATCTAGTCCACCCCCCTGCTCAAAGCAGGACCAATCCCTAACTAAATCCCCAAATGGCCCTCTCAAAGATTAAACTCACAACCCTTGGTTAGGGGGGCCAATGCTCAAACCATTGAGCTATCCCTCCCTGTAACTATGGAGGACACAGAAAAAGTTAAACACCAGAGGTGCATTGAAAAGTGTGGTGGAAATGTGGGTAACCAAGTTAACATGAACAATTGACAACTTGGAGACCAAATTCTGTGCTCTCCAGAGATGTAAATATTAACTATAGGAACCTCGGTTTACTGAGTACCTGATTTAGGGCCAACATTCTGCCATGCAAACAGCTTGTCTCCCTGGAGACATAGTGTGTGGCAAGGTAGGGTGTGAATGTACAGTGCATTAGTCTATCATGCATTGGACTGCCTACCATGCATTAAAAATCCAGTGTGCATCATAATGTACTGCTGTTTGAAACAAAAGGATGTCAAAGCGCACTAAAATATTTTAGTGTGCGGTAGAAGGGTCCACACAACCAGTTACTATTGCCTGACAGACTAGATCACTGTAGATTTACACCCTGGCCTGCTGAACGCTAACTGAGCATGTAGATGCACCCTTACTCACATTGAGTATTGGCTTACTCCACCAGGAGTCTCACTGAAAGCAATAGGCCTATTTATGGGGTAAGGTTACTCAATGTGATAATACTATTAGAATGTGGCCCTTACTAAGTTGCTGCTTTCTTTAAATGTAGAATTCAGAGGGATGGGGAAGGGCAAGGGCAAGGGTTCTTCTCTCTTTGCCAATTGCATGTAAATCAGCATGACTGTTGCAACATGATGCAATGTATCAAAGGAAGAATGTCACTTAAAGATTGTGATGGGGTATTCACCCCACACCAGCCCTGAAAGTAGGGTTGCCAACTTTCTATTTGCAGAAAACCGAACACCCTTGCCCCGCCCCCTGCCCCACCCCCTTTCTAAGGCCATGACCCACGCTCCCTCCATCGCCCTCCCTCCATCGCTTGCTCTCCCCCACCCTTGCTCACTCGCTCATTTTCACCTGGCTGGGGCAGGGGCTTGGGGTGCAGGGGGGAGTGGTGGTGAGGGCTCTGACTGTGGGTGCAGGTTCTGGGGTGGGAGTGGAGATGAGGGGTTTGCGGTGCAGGAATGGGCTCTGGGCTGGTGGTGCAGGCTCCGGGGTGGGGACGGGTTCAGGATGTGGAAGGGGGATCTGGAATGGGGCATGGGGTTCGGGTGCGGGATGGGGGTGAGCTGAGGGCTCTGGATGTGGGTACGGGCTCTGGGGTGAGGCCGCGATTCAGGGTTTGGTGTGCAGGAGGGGGCTCTGGGATGGGACACAGTGTTGGGGTACGGGAGGGAGTGAGGGCTCTGGATGGGGGAGCAGGCTCTGGGGTGGGACCGGAGATGAGGGGTTTGGGGTGCAGGAGAGATCTCCAGTCTGGGGCACCAGGTTTGGGTGTGGGAGAGGGCTGTGGGCTGAGGCAGGGGGTGCGGATGTGGGAGGGGGTATGGGCTTTGGCCTGGGGGGTGCGGGCTCCATGGTGGGGCCAGAAATTAGGGTTCAGGGTGCAGGAGGGGGAACTGGTCTGGGGTAGGGGGTTGGAGTGTGGGGGGGTGAGGGCTTCAGATGGGGGTGCAGGCTCTGGGGTGGGGCCGGGGTTTGGGGTGCCGGAGGGGACTCTGTGCTTGGGCAGGGGCTTGGGGTGCAGGAGGGGGTGCTGGGTGCGGGCTCTGGGCAGCACTTACCTCAGGCAGCTCCCAGGAAGCTGCCGGCATCTCTTTCCTCCTCCTAAGTGGAGGCGCGACCACATGACTCTCCGTGGTGCCCGCACCTACAGGCACTGCCCCCTCAGCTCCCATTGGCTGTGGTTCCTGGACAACGGGAGCAGCTGAGCTGGCGCTTGGGGTGGGGGGCAGTGTGCAGAGCCCCCGTGGCTGTCCCTCCACCTAGAAGCCAGAGGGAGATGCTGGCAGGTTCCCGGGAGTCGCATGGATCCAGGTAGGGAGCCTGCCGGTGCTGCCGATCGGACTTTTAAGGGTCCGGTCAGTGATGCTGACTGGAACCACCAGGGTCCCTATTCAACTGGGTTTTCCGGTTGAAAACCGGACACTGGCAACCCTATCTGGAAGGGTTAAGGAAGCCGAGAAAAGGCCAGTTGGTGTGATTGGCTGCACAGGAGGAAATTTGACTGGAGAAGCAACTCCATGGTTGAAAGATGAAGCTCAGATGAGCAGGTGTGGGTTGGGCTAATATAAAGTTGGGAAACTGGCAACAGAAAGGGGGCTACACTGAAGAGGTTTGTGGCTCACCCTCTGTGCATTAGAAAGGGAAGGAGGGAACTCAGGGAAAGAAAAGGACCCTGGCCCTTTGGGAAGTGTGTCCTGAGAAGAGTAGAGAAGAAAGTTTGTGGGAGACGGGGTAGGAAGCAGCCCTGGGACAGAGCAGCAAGACCTTGGCTGCATATTGTAGGGTCCCTGAGCTGGAATCCAGAGTAGTGGGTGGACCTGGGTTCCCCTACTAGTCACTTAAGGAGTGGCAGTGCCTGGGCAGCAGTTCTAGTGAGACTCTATGCCCTGGAAGAGGAAACCACATAGCGATCTGGCCGGAGAGCCAGGTCATGAAGAGGAAGTCAGTTCTGGTAATGAGAGATGGTTGCAGAGTGTGAGAGAGGACAACGGATTGAGAGATCACTGGGGGAGGTGTTGGACTTGGAAGAGAGCTATTCCCCAAAGCAGCCATGAGGAGGCACCCCCTGCAGTGAGTGAGTACATGACAAAGATAGACAGAAATTACAATGTTACAAAAGAGGGCTTAAAATAGGTCTGATGAGTTTGAGACTTGAGAATGCAGCATTAATTCTTTAATATAGAATACTGTGTTTGGTACAATTATCTTCAAGTAATGGATGTTTTGCTACTTGAGGCACATCTCCATAAAACCCCGAGGACTAAAATGTTGGAAGCATTTTGATTATGTAGTCTGTCATCTCATATAAATTATTTTACATCATCAGGTACTGAACAATAGCACAGGAGCTTCTGGGGGAAGCTTCGTAGGATTGTGGGGAATACAGAGCTGACAATAACTAAAAAGGTAAGAAAAAATGCCAAAGGAGCATTTTTGTTGAATATTTTTTCTCAACATTAAATGAAAACCAAAAATAGTTTTTATTTATGAGCATTTTCTCTGCTGTTGATTTTTTAAGTAATCCACCACTACTATTGTCTTTGTCATTGTCTTCTGTATTGTATTCTGTATGCTCTGTTTTGTAGTGAATCAAGCTAATAAAAATATAGGTTCTAAGTAAAAAATAATAATATTTCTGCAAGATGATGAAAAGTAAGTCACTTTACAGTTCTCTAGTCTCTTTCACTTCCCTTCCATATTCTGCCACTCTGCTAGGAAAAGCAAGACCCTAGTCTATTTCTTTTGTCTTTTTAAATAGAAGGCATATTGCAAGAGAAATCATAGTTATGCTACAAAATATAACACTAGCTGTCAGGGTCCGATCTTTTGGAAGTCAATGGAACTTTTGCACATTTGCTTCAATACGAAAGTGTTAGTGTCTCTAGAGTCCTAAGAGAGAGTTGCTCTAAAATGTTGAAACTCTTGGGCAGGAGAAATTATATAAAAATAATTCTCTGCTAATTGAGATCAAAACTAAGTGGTAGTTGGTGGAAGGAGGGGGAAAAGCAGTAGACTAAGGACTAGATAGTGGTTCTTAAAATTGGAATGTGTAGAGTTTTACTACCTTAAAAGGACTTCAGAAGACATTGTGCCTGCTGGATGCATTCTCTTTGGGAGCTGCTGGTGGGGGTAATTGAAATGCCTGGGTTTTGGTTTATAAACATTGTGCTTCTAAATGCCCATGTGCACAAGTGCAGAAGTGACCCCTCCTCTCATTGAAGGTATGTTTTGCTGACAAAAAATTGCTTAGTTTGATCAAAGTAAGATCAAAATACTCCTGGAAAATGTATTTCCCCACCCCAGTGTTCAAAATTTGTGAGTTCCATTTTACATGTGAAACTTCTCACACAGCGCCACTATTTCTCAAAATTAAACTGAAGGCCTAGACTCAGTCACAATACAGCTGGCCTGGTGAGAATCTCTTTAAGCAATATTAAAACATACATTTGTGTTTTCCCTGCTAATACCTTTTAAGAAATTAGATCAATTTGTAGTCAGCTATCTCATATTTAATAGACCCTCAGCATTACTGTTTGCTAATTTGAGAACTTAAACTCTCTTCAACTCTTTTGAGGACATAAATGTGCTGTTTAAAATAGTCAATGAAAAGTGTAGCATCACTGCACATGCCCACAGAAAATCTGAAGGGACCAAAAATCACATCTGTCCTCAAGAGTGATGGAGCTGCCCATATCTATTACCATCAATGACAGCACTGCCAAGCTCAGCATTAACCTCCCTTTATATTTAATTACTGCCTATCACTCCAGGGAAGTTCTAATTGGACAGCTGTGTGAAACATTGAAACATAGCCAGCTTCTGTCCTGCCAAAATGGAAACAAAATTAACTAAAACCTAGGAAATGCTGCTTTGAACTTCATTTCTTTAATGGGCTGAGGATGTCTTTATGCAAATATTTGTAACCTGCATAATTACAAAAACCAGTTAATATAAATGATGCATAAAATGTACAATAAACACAAATATTGGATCTTCTATTTTTCCCAATTCACCATATTCAAAGTGGATAGGCCAAATTCACCCTTTCTGAAATAATTGGTGCTACACCATGGATGACTATGGCCCTGTGTTTAAGCGATAGGAGGGTGAGGACTAGAGCAGGGAGAACATAACAAAACAGTTTTGGCAAAATATTCATATAATTTTAAACAATTTTGATTCAGTTGCATTCACGTCCCTTTTCTATTCACTTTCCATAAACATTGTAAGGCAAAATTCATCCCTGTGCAGGAATCCAACACAAGGCATACATACCTCTAAAGTTCCACATATCTATTTTGAGCACTTAAATGTGGCATTTGTCTTGTGTTGATTCTCTGCACAGAGGTGGACTTACCCCCAGTGGACAATATTACTAGCACAAATATTCATGAAAAATTAATTTGAAGCTGGATTGCTCAAGCATTTGCTAAAAGCCTGTGTTTAATTTCATAAGTAACCTACAACAACTGTGTGAATTTTTAATCCCACACTCACGTTGAATCTGAAATTCAAACTATTGGTTACTAAACTAATCAAATCAGGGAACAGAAGAAACATTACTAATGGCACTTGTAACTAGCATCTCACATTTTGAATATTCACAATGAAGTATTTGCAAATGCTCCAAAGTGCGTGAACAATTTAGAAAAAAATGATTAAATCTGTGAATTTTGCAATTTGTGAACAAAATAAAGAGGGTAATTTATGTTTGTTATGAACTATTAACCCAGTGGCAGTGGTAACAAAGGTTGAGTCTTGTGCAGCACATATGGTAGGTAGCATTACATTTGTGGTTTTGGAGCAGTGTAACAAATCAGTGGCTATCTAGGAATTTCAGAGTTGTCACTGTGCTTTATAACATGACCATAAACATCTTGTCAACAATAGCATGAAGAGAACTCAGATCTTCCTGCTACAAAAGCATTTACCTTTTGTGCTAAGGCAGAATAGTCCAGTGCCTATGACGCATACTTGAGGATTTTTGTTTCTGTCCATTAGTGACCAATGCATGCAGTTTAATCAGTTCATTGCAATACCTAGCCCAATGTAGTGAATTAAAGGGGGAGTAACAGCTTAATGAATGAATTGCCCTACTGCATAGTATTTTCCAACATATTAGTGTCACCTGCATTCATTTGGTTGTAATGTGCTCCAGGTTTTACCTGTTTTCTTTTTAAAAGGTGCAGCCAAAAGATACATCATGATAGATTTAAAGGAGCCTGTCACAGGTGAGCTAGTCTGTGGGTTAGGTATCCAGCCTACATATGACAGGCTCCACTAAAGAGAATGAGTCAACCCAATTCCACCTGTGCATTGTTAATTGCCTAGATGACTGGGCAGCAATTAATTAGCTACGGCACACTGGACTAATAAAGAGTTAGTCAGGAAGCCCCAGAAAACAGACAAAGCTCCGGAGGAAAGCAACTTCTCAGGGGAGCTGATTAGACATCTCACTAGGAAGGGAACCTGGGAAAGAGAAAGATACTCCAGGAGGGAAGAAGTTCCAAGCTACCAAGCCCCGGGGAGATCTGGTCCCAGACAAGAGACCTTACCAGACAGTGCAGCATTACAGAGGAACTTCATGGTGCTTTGGAAAAACACCTGCAGTGGTTTGACCTCTGCAGAGGCCCTGAGTGCAGAGACTGAATGCTTCCCCAGGTGATTGCAAGAAGCCTGATTCCAGGGGTGTCAAGAAGGCCTTACCGGCAGAGGAGATGGATGGACTCAAGGGGGAACACCAGACCAAAATTAATCTCCTGCTCTTCTCCTCCCTCCCACCCCCCACTCCCACCCAGCTAGGATGCTATTATGATCTGTTGAGTAGATATCCAGTCATGGACTTTAAAAAATACAGGCAATGTAAATGCCTATTTGGGGAGTACTTACAAAAGGCATTCTTGACCAAGTAAGCTGTAACAGCTCCAGTCTGTTGGGGGAAATACATATTTAGAGTCTACTTAAAATGCAAATGATTGACCTAATAGATCTGAACAAGATGCTATGAAGTGTTACATTATGTCATGGAATCCATGTCTGGGGACTTGTTGGCTGCAGGCTACTGTATCAAAGCTGCTTTGGAAACTGTCCTTTATTAAACAAATTTCTCATACAAACTGTTAGACAATATAGTAGTGTTGGGTTCTGTTACACAGCAAATTGTTGTCAGGGCTCTGACACAAGTGCACAAATGCAGTAAAAAGAAATCCATAGCTTAAAGATTCCTCTCTAATTTTGTTTAAAATAGAGGTGAATATGTAGTAACTACTTTTCCAGATGATTATGCATTAATCACTTGGGTGTACAGATCCAACTTCAAATTGAAACACTTAGCTTAGTATGGTGCTAGCTCTTACAAAGCACTTTTTATCAGTAGATCTCAAAGTGCTTTATAAAGGAGGTGAGTATCATTACCCCCACTTTGCAGATGGGGAAGTTGAGGCAGAGAGCAAGGAAGTGACTTGCCCAAGTTTACCCAGCAGGCATGGGGCACAGCTTGGAATAGGATCCATATCTCCAGAGTCCTAGTCCAGTTCTCTAGCCATTAGGCCATTGTACTGTCTGATATTTGTTATATAATCAGGAAGTAGTATCACAGGCCCCAATTCATGAAAACACTTAAGCACCTGTTTAAGTATATTCTTAAGTTCCATCAACTTCCATAGGACGTAAAGGTTGATTTTTAGCATCCTGTTGTTCTAGTTGGACGGCATATTCATTGTATGCTTCTACATTGGAAATCAAATTCCTCATGGCACTACAGCAGACATTATGATCCATAGTTATTTCAGATTTTATTTATGTATTTCACTTAAGCTTCTGTCTGGTGTTGGACAAATCTTACCAGGCTTGGAAAATAAGAGCAAAGGTGAAGGATAAACCTTTTGCAATTTTTTAAAACTTAAATCAGAAGTGCTTCAATACAAAATTATTTTTTCAGTGCAACGAATGGTTTTAACATAAGACCATGAGTATAAAAAAATCTTTGATATATATGATACAATCTTTTATCACACATCATAGTATAATAGATACTAGATTTTCAGTTCAAATGTCAATGTTTCTGTCTCTGCAACATACTAGCCTTGCTTCCACCATTCTTCTTCCACCATTCTTCTTAGCCAAAGGGCTAAAGGACAGCTTTTAGCTTCTAATCATTATGTACCAGGATGCACCAAGTACACCATTAACCTTCTTCTATTTTAAATTATAACACATATGATTACACATGCTCCAGTTATAGCAAATCAATAAAATGTCAGTACTGCTTTTGAAACAGTGTTGTAGATTCCCTTCTTATTTTTGAATTTATAAGAGATTGTTCCTCATGGCCTGGATTGATAAAACTGTATAGATGATATCAGAAAATAAGTAAGCAAGCATTTTATTGTTCATGAACAGAGACAGTCTTCTTCAGGCTTTGTTTCTTTTAAGACTGGGTGAGAACATCAGACTAAAAAAATGCAAAAACAATTTTTTTTTTAAATTAGGAACGTCTGAACAATGGAATGGAACCTTAAAATGGGTGTAAATCGAATATACGTACATTACATTTATTTTCACTTCAAAGCCCCCTTAACAATGACAGAGTGCTGTAAAGGAGCCTTATTGTAAATAAGACTCAGTCCCTATGTTGTTTTTTTAATAATTGGGCAAAATTCTCCTTAGTTGCATTAACACAAAGCCATCAAAATTCCTGCAGTAACAGAAAGGAGAAGTTGGCCTCTCTAAAATATTTTGGGTTTGATCAGTGAAATAAAATGGAATTAATTTTTATATATACTTAGGTTTATTCCTGGAATGAGCTGACGTACATCATCCATTGCATCTTCAATGTGTGCTCCATCATGCTGCTCTCTTCAGGGTGCTGGACACAGGAGATGAACCATTCTGCATCTGTACTGATTGACAGAGTGGCAGCAGGCCACAAAGCTTCCTGAAACAAGAAGGTGAATTGGCTTTGTTCCTTCCATGAGTGTCAAACAGGATGAGAAAGGAGGAGAGAAATCCGCTTTAGCCCTAAATGTGGGCTCAGTTGTGCCACTGAGGGTACGTCTATACTTATCTCTGGGTTCGGCGGTAAGCAATCGATCTTCTGGGATCGATTTATCGCGTCTTGTCTAGACGCGATAAATCGATCCCGGAAGTGCTCGCCATCGACACCAGTACTCCTGCTCTGCGAGAGGAGTACGCGCAGTCGACGGGGGAGCACTGCCTGCCGCGTGTGGACCCGCAGTAAGTACCTTGTATTTCGAACTAAGGTACTTCGACTTCAGCTACGTTATTCACGTAGCTGAAGTTGCGTATCTTAGTTCGAACTGGGGGGTTAGTGTGGACCAGCCCTTAGACAGAAATCTATGTTGAGGATGGGCTGGGCTGCACTGCCCCAGAAAGAGCACAAGGAGGCAGACTTCCCCTGGAAGCTCCCTTGTGCACAGGTGCAGCACACAAACTGTTACACACTCCAGCATACTCTGCTGCCTCCCCACCCCCACACACAGTTGCTGGCCCATTGAGAGATGGAACTATGACTCCATACTCCAGGCCTCTTTGGGGAGCATATGGAATCCAGTTGTACTTGGCACTTATGCAAGCTGCACATGCTAGTTAGTGGGGGTTTAGGGGAAGGAAGGAAAGAGAGGTTCCTTGTTTCCCTATTTCCCTGCTATCCTTCCCCTCCCCACAATCCACAAATAATCTGGACCTGTGGTATTTATATTTGGCATTTGAAGTTAGATTTCATCAGCATTAGCCTTCAAAGTACCATCCTTATTTTAGAACAGCTTGAAAATATGTGAAAATATCCATGGACCACTTTGACATCTGAAATCCCTCACTAAATGGGAAACTTCTTATTTTCCTTGTGTGTGTCTCTCTCTCACACACATACTGGAATGTTTCATGCTTTGATTACTCTTCCTTTGAATCTAATGGGCAGTGCACAGCTAAATACAGGAGACATAGGCCAAGCTTTCTGAACTGTTCAGTCCAGCTGCAGGGCGTTACAAACATTTTACCCCAATCAGTAATACTTGAAAATGTTCCCTCTGGTGATGATAGTGTCCCCAACAATCAGATTGGAATATTCCATAAGGAGCTCCCCAAACTGGATTGTTTATCTTTTTTGTTTTTGTCTTTGTCTTTCCTAAAATCACTTTGTCCAAACTAGTATCTAATTTTCAAATGTGAAAAGCCGTGTGTGCAGAGGCCAAATTCTAATGTCTTGATCCTGTAGCTGGATGGATGTGAGCAGATCCAAATGCAGGATCAGGGCCTGTGCATGGCTGTCCCAGTTAGTTAGGTCTTTCTTTTTGACTAACAGGAGACATTTACTTTGCTTTGGATGAGTTTATGAGCAATGTCAATGAAACATGACAGCAATTCAATGGTTCACATTAAAGGCTAAAATAAATGAATACTAGGTAGCAGTAGTGAGCTGCAGCGTTTCTCAACTACCCGTCCACGGACTTTTGCCAGTCCTTGAAATCTCCCTGATACAGGTTAGGAAGGCATCAAGCCCATCTCTGGTATCAAAAAGGTTGAGAAACACTGCTAGTGCATAATCACCCAGTGCACAGTGATTGTGTGCTCTGCCATTGTGCTTGACAGACTATTGTATTGTGTTACTTGCACAGACAGATTCCACTCCACTTCACTGGAGGGGCTTCATCAACTCAACCAATTCAGCAGCTCTGGATCTGGTGCAGTCACATATATCAGGCAGGGGCCAGAGCACTTGATTTGCCTATCACTGGCAGGTAAATCTCTGATTTGTTTTAGATGATCAACAAAAATGCTAGCTCTGGATGGGCCAAAGTCTCATGGATTTCACTGGGACTCAATCTGGGTGAAGCTGCAAACTTTGGCACTTTTCCATGTGACTAATGCTTTCTGTCTTGTGTTTGTCCTTGGAACATGCAAAGTAGGATCATATGTAATTTGCTCATTAGCATACTTAACTGTTCCTAACTGCACCGTGGGACACATTTGCTCCCACATTTCCTGCAACTAGGATTTCAGGTCCTAGACAGACTTCCAATAAAGGTATTCTAAATTATTTGAAGAGGAGAAATACATCTTGGTAACTTTGTACATCACTATGTTTTGTTCTTTCTTGTAGAGAGCTATGAGGATTTGGTCCAAAAGACACGACCAATGTCTTTAAGGGATCAGCAGTGTCCAATTATTCTCCTGTGGACTGTCCATAGCAGTGTCTCAGAAATTACTATAATGCTACTATTCCCACTATATATCCAGTACTGAGATCTCTTGTATCTCCCTCATTTCAAACTCCCCTGCAGGACCACATCTGAAAATATGTATTTTGGTCTATCTTAGGCATTGCTATTGTATTGATACAGTACACGTAGTACTGTCTGAATCTCTAATTGTATTTTTGCTACACAAGAGACCTGTGTCTTGATGGAATGAAATTATTTTCTGTTGCCATAGGGCATTCATTCCCTGAGGTGAAAATGAGCACAGTCAGTACCACCTGGGACAAAATGGAAAATGTGCATAACTTGCTGTTGGTAGCTGTCCAGTGGAAAGTTAGTATAATGTCTGACCTCCTACCCATGGCACTCTAAACGACTGTCTGCAGATGTCAACTGCCAAGCAGCTTCTGATTTCTATTATATTGTTGTGTTATTCCCCGAAGGGTGTCTGTTGCCAGCATTCTTGGACAGTGGTGACTTTCAGAACTCTGTAAACTGGTCTATCTCTAATTTATCATTTTTCATTTCTGTATACACTTCCTACTTCGTATAGACTGAAAGCAGAAATAAATACCCTGAGAGAAATTATTCTTTCTTGTATTCTCTACATGCTTAGAATTGAGAAGTTTGGATCTCTTATAAAACACTCCACCCTTCAGTTCTCAGCTAGAGAAATGCACTGTTAAGTTTAAAAGTTTAGGCCTGACAGTAACATTTTAATGCTTAGTTCAAATCTAATCAAGAACCAAATGTTTGTGTTTTGCATCACTCAATTTCATGGCTCTGAGTGCAGTAACAGGGGCAGGTGTTGTCTGTTCCTGCTGAGCATTTTCAAAGAAAGGAGGTATTGGGGCTCTCAAAAGTTTCACCTGCCAAAAATTGCACCTGGCATGAGGAATATTTTGAGAACTCTGCCCAGACAATGGTCTGAACAAATGTATGTGTGTAAATGGGAAATAGATCCCTAAATGTCTTGCATTAGAAATTATGTCTAAAGTAATATCTCCACCAGTTGTCCAGCCCACACTATCTGCTCTGTATAAATCACTACATACCTGGAGCCAGAGACAAACTTTCACCTTGACCATAGGTTTTTGGCAGTAAGCAGTATATTCCTACCTCACAATCAGGAAGAAGGAAAAACAAAAAAGAGGGAGGTCACTTGCCCGGCAGAAAGAACAGAGCCCTACTGGATCTTCTGTCAGATCCCCACAGGGGAATTTACAGGAGTATAAAGGAGATGACAAATTGGATCACAACATTGTTCCATCCACTACTATATCCTGAGTAGCACCTGGCAAAAAAATTTCTACCTAACCTTTTTTGGGCAAAAAATGCAGATTCAGGTCGACCACAATATTCTGTGACTTTCATGAAAATGTCACCTGTTTTGATGGGGTGGGGGGAGTTTCATTTTAACAATCTGCAGCAAAATGTTTTGATTTTTTTTCAATTTGAATGACTTACTTCAACATTTTATTTTATTTTATTTGAGCATTTTAATTTTTTAATCTAATCACTCTTGTTTTGGGCCGTATTAAATATTTCATTCAATTAGAAGTAATTTTTTTACTTTACGATTTGCTGAAAAATATTTTAAAAATCATTTTTTTGGGTTGACCCAAACCAATTTTTTGGTTTACTGGAAATTAAAAAAAAAATAAAAAATCACACAGTTCCTATCCTGACTCTGGCAATGGTCAGTACCAGGTGCTGCAGCAGAAGGCAATCTTCTTCCCAGCCACCACTACATGGCATCTAGCCAATTGAGCAATGGTGCAAATGTAAGACAGGAGAAAGGGAACTCTTCACTGACTGCTGCAGGTAATCAGTTTATGTCCTGGAGAATAAGATTTGATTACTCTCATTCTTACCTGAATTTACATAACTAGATTTTACTCTTTTTTTACTGTTTTGCATTGTTCTTTTGTGCACATGATGCTTCCCTCTCACATGCCCATTCTGCTTACTTCCTAATCCCCCTCAATTCTTCCTCCCCCTAGACATTTGTATCTCTCCATCCTGTTTCTGGCCTCTTGATGTCAAAACAATTCCTCTCTCAGTTACTTGAGGGAAAAGCTTGAATCATTATATTGTATGGATGCAATAGCTCAATAAAGGTAAAATTAACCCAAATGTGGAGAGTCCCACAAGACATGCTGCACCACTGAATCCTTAGGGAGTGGTTGTGTAAGCACCATATAAGAGCAGGGTATCGTCATTTTGCTTTTAAAAATGGCTAGTGCAGCTCACTTTCTGAGTGTGGATTGAGCTACCATATTCTCCACAGAAAGCCCATTTAAATTTGGTTTTGTGTAGGAAGGAGAAAATCTCCTTGTTTGGGTGGGGGAGGAGTGCCTGCAAAGTTCTTGCAACAGGACCAAGCATCATTAGTAATGCTTCTGCAACCATAATGGCATTTAGCTAATTATGCCTTTTAAAAAAAAACTTGAACAAAAGGAAATGTGAAGAGAGAAACGGCAATTTGCCTTTTAAGCATCTGCTTTGGATAATTATTTTGTATTCAAATGAACATAACATTTACATTTTTGAATGCTTGCCTCAGGTGCGTTGTGAGTCACAGAGCCAAAGACCTTGAGCTGAAATGGAATAAAACTTCTTTTGTCAGGTTTTATATTCAAATTAGTGATGAAAGCACCAATATTCTTAATTAAAAAAACAACCAAAGTTTTCTATTGTACTTTCAAGGGCTCACTTATTTTGTATAAAATATATTTAAGCAATTTTATTTTTATTAAATTTGGTCTGAATTCTCAGTGATGCTGAGGATGGGAATTGCAGAGGCTGAACACCTTTCAGAATCAAGCAATTTATTGGGATGTGATCAGTTCCCATAAACTCAGAGATAATCTTTCCTTTGACTTTGAAGGAGTTGAACAGGACCACTGAGCTGAGGCCCTGATCCTGCAATGACTTATGCATGTGCCTAATGTTTATAAGCACTATGGGTAGCCTGACTTCTGTAAGACTACTACAGTATCGGTTTTGGTTGGGGTAAACCTAGTTAGGGGTCGAGTGTAAATGCTACCTTATGTTCAGGTAAATGTAAAGAAGCCATTTTATTCAGGTGGATAAAACAGGTAAGTGGTCTTGACCCTAAACACAGGCCCATGGCTCATGCCAAAATAAAGACACATCCAAAGCCACTCAGAAATTTGACCTATATTTTGTTGGGGGAGTGAGGGGGTTGGGGGAGTGAGAAGCAGCACCAAGAGACAGAGGCAGAAAGAAAGCCAAGCGGCCACCACCTGGAAATGTAGTGTGATGAACCTGGTAAGCAGGAGACTTAGTCCCATCAATCCTTTTCCTATTGCACATCCCCCTGTAGAATGGGGGCCCAAATGTCCAGTCATAGGAGCTGCCTTAAACTCTCCTTTAAAAATGTAAATCTTGTGTTTTATAGGGTAACCTAAAATTTATGGGCACTATTCTCAGCTGCACCAGAGCTTTGCTCAGCACAGTAGAGACAGGATCCGGTGTCAGAAAGCTCCCTGACTTGGGGGACCAGTCCCAGTGTAACTTATCAGTACTGTTAGGCATGCAGGTCTAAATGACAGCACTGACACAGGGTGGACCTTATGCCAGGGAAGAAATGGCACAGCAAAGCTCAGAGGGGCTCCCTCCTCAACACTGAGGCAAAGGTGCCACTTGAATCTGGCACACAGCAGAGCTTTTCTACACCTAAGGAATTATGTGCTGCCCAGCTGTGGCCAAGGTTGCAGCCCCTTTACTCCACCTGAATGGCATCAAGGCCATACATTCACTAGAGAATTTTTTCCTTCATATTTCCTCCTATTCCAACATATGCCAATAAAAACAACATAGAATTGAAGTGTGCAATGGTGCAGCCGTGGATGTCAGTGCTTTCCAGGATCAGCTGCTAAAAGAGCTAGATTTCATTGAAATGTTTAACTCACAGGGTATAATGCATAGGCGACAATGCAAATATGGCAGCTAACCACTATTGCTGATGTAAATGTACCAGTGCATGTAAATATATCTTAATGCTGGCACCTCTAATGATATTTTACCAATTTTAGTGCTAAGACGGAAGCTGTGAAGCCAGTGGAAGAACTCTGGGAAAGCGAGGGATTACCTATTCAAATACGACTCAGCTACTTGTTCCCCAAGTGCCTCAGGGGATACAAGGGACAGCCCTTCTGGATATCAAGAAGGAGTATGTAGACACTGTGTCTGAAACACTTAGTTGAATGAAATGTCTTGAGGCTGAAGTTTCAAGATTAAAGGGACACTGTACTTGATTTTTAAACAGAGTAACTTTTTTACAAATTCTGTTTCTGAGGGAGCGCTTTTTAGTAGTGTGGCCTATTTGATATTTGAATCCTTAAAAAACTTGTAAGGGATTTCCTGCTTGCCAGTTTGTATTTATAGGGTCTTTTCTGCAAGTGGGAAATGGACATACTAGAGGCTTGGTCTGAAGTCAATTGAAAGGTTTCAATAGGTTTTAATTCAGGCCTTAGCCGACTACCAGTGAATCACTGAAAATGACTATAAACAAAGTGTTATCAAATGTACAAAGTTAAAAAAACTGAAAGATAAAGGAAAGCATTTTTCCTTGCTGATTTGCAATCCCAAGTGACCCTGGCAACAAGGATAAATACAAAAACTTCAGAAAGAAATATTTGTCAAGTTGACAATGTCTCTTTAATACAACGAAAGGATCCTACTCACCTCTGTGGGACTACTCTCAGAGCTGAAACTTTTGGAGTTTCTTCCAAACTCTTCTTTGGTGGGAAAGGAGAGCTTGCCCTCCCTCAGATAGAAGAGATTGGGGTCCTACCTCCTAAACACGCAGATCCCAGGAGGCTTGTGTGGATCTTCTCTTTATAGAGTCCTCTCTCTTCCTGATTGCTGCCTGGTGGCTCCTGGACAGCAAGCCTATTGCAGAAGTACATGCCTACATGTGGGGCTTCCATTGTGTGTAGGAGGGATCCGTGCAAGTCCCTACAGATTTTTGGATGCAATCATTTGCTTTGGTTTCCCCCTCAGGTCGTTGACAGCAGAAATATGCAAATCATGGCATGTCCCCCACCCTCAGGTCTGTAGACATATGAAAGGGCTTCTTTGGGGCTGCTGGGACAGGAGGGCATGTGGTGAAGTGAGCTGTTCCCTTCCTATGGTGCCCAGGCTCAGAACCATGGGGCAGAACTGTTCCCCTCTGTTTGTGGAAGTGGGGAAACAGGGTAACGAAGAGCATATAGTCCATGATCTGGTGTTTTGTTTTTTAATGTTCATGTTTATTTAGTGCTTGTGATTGGTGATAGAGGACTGGGATTATCAGTCCTATTTAGTAGCATGGTCAACCCCTGCAGTAAGTTTTGCCACCCATGTGCCAGTTTTGATGGTGTTTGCAGATGGTCCACTGAGAACTGAACTGAGGTCACAGACTCATTTCACTAGTCCCATTAGATGGTGATGCCTTTCAGTATCTATTGTCCCAAATTGCATTTCAAGCAGTGGCATGGAAGTGAAAGCCATTGATCCAATCAGACCCCCATTTGTTTGTTTTTTAATTTCTATTTGTGGTAGTGTAACACACTAACAGTAAATCAATAGTAAATACTTTAGTTTAAATTTAAAAAATCTTGATGAGTAGAGTTGCTAAATTGTAGCCTAAAGACTTACCACTATATCTGAAGATTTGATTCATCTATTTTGTTTAGGGAGTAAAGCAACATTAGCTGCCCAGTTTAATATTACTAGCTGGTTTCTTTTGGTGCATCAAATTATGGTTATAACTGGAACCAAAACTAATACAACAATCCTTTGTTACCATAAAGTAAACAATATGTATCCAGAGGACCTAAGGGAGGGGGGAACAAACAGTAAAATTGTGCAGTATACCTATCAATCATTATGATTCTAGGTTATTGGGCTTTTTAGAGTAGTGAAACAGCAAATCTGAGAGTCACTCAACTTCCATACAAATTGACTGTAGGTGTAAAAGTCTATATCCAGCTGTGCCGTTAGATGTTTGTAACACACTGCAGCAAGCCCTGGGCTGGCTTTATGTTCTGGCTTCCAGAACAAACACATTTCGACCAAGTTTTTATAGACACGGTATCCTCTCAGCTTTGACAAACAGATCAAAACAGCTGCAGCAAGTTGCCAACTAAACAAAGTCAGCCTTTGTTTCTGTTCTGAGTGATGCACCCATTGAATTTCAGCATTGACACCTGCTGCCCGCAAAGATTGCCGTGAGCACAGATCACACTTTAGAAGGGTATGCAGGAGGAGGGCAGGTTCAAACACAGAGGTGAAAAAACAAATATTTTCTGCTTTACCAAAACATGAGTCTTTGCAAAATTCCAGTTCAAAAGTGTGGCGATGGGAACAGCATGTCACTATTTACATATTGCACCAAATTTTATGTGGAAGTAAAATAAAAGTACCATTGGCTGCAGAGAATTTGGCTCATTGATAGTTTAAAAATCATGCATTTTTTTAAAACGATGGTTATTTCTAGGGTAAAAATGTGCTCTCATACAAGATTATACTCTGTTCAGTGCCTCCTATCACAATGAACAGTTACAAAAGAAGCAACTTGAACCAATTTTGCTATACTGTAAGCTTTTAAAAGGACCAGTGACCCATTTAAGAATCTTAGCTTGCATTGTTAGATGCAGTAGATCACTTACGTTATAGGATATTTTGTGTGTACAGTGTGAAGATAAGAGTGAGTGGAAAGAATTTCCTATACATTTTTTTTTCTTTTTGGGACATTTTTCCAGGTGCCTGCTTCTTTAAGACTATTATGGGTATAAGGTAATTTGTGTTTACTGGAGAAACAATACCTATTTCAAGGCTGGCTCTGACCCTTATTTGTCCTCTGACATTTCTATATGAATAGACGATGAAGAAGATCCTTCACTGTAAATTGTCAAAGCTCCATTGATTTCTTTGGTGCTATGACAATTTACACCACCTGAGCATCTGCCTCAAGATTCAGAAATGCAAGTACAGTGGTCACCTTTAAAACAGTTCCAGTTTTGCTTATGCAATTATATAATGTAACCATAGTATTCACACTAGTTTAGGGGATGCTAAGGTGATATTATTTAGAGACTTGAGGGACTTGAAAAATGAAGCATGATCAATGGATAGAGAATGCATGTAAACTGGATGCATAACTCACTTTTACATGGCTGTTTTGAAGTGCACAGTATAATGGCTCGCACTGAAGGAGCAGTTTGGTGGATAGAGCAGTGGACGGGGAATCAAGTAATTTCCCCTCTCTGTGCCTGTTTCCCCTCACACCCTTTGTCTGTCTTGTCTATTTAGACTGAAAAGATCACTGAAGCAGGGGCTATCTTCACTATGTGTATGTACAACACTGAGTGTGCTGAGGCCGCTAGGTGCTACTGTAAAATACAAAAGTAGTAACAATGATGGCTGCTTCCAAAATTTTCATGACTCTTACTACAATTGTGAAGGCTAGTCCTTTTTTGCTTATACAAATAGGTGCAGATTCAACCATCCAGCTTATGGCCTGAATACCAGGCTGTGCAATATTTATCGATACAAGGGGCCCAGGGAGCGAAAGGAAGGAATCCTCCCATCCAGGTTGTGGAGTTCCTGCAGCCGAGCATTTTGAAATGTGCTGTTATACAGAAATATAAGGTCCCATAAGTGGAGTTCATAAGTATGGATAGACAAAAAGGAGCTATAAGGAAACTCAGAACTCCTCATTTCAAAAAATACCCAAAAACTATCATATGACACACCTTCCCCAGTTTCATTGTGAACACAAAACATAATGAAAAAATGTTGCCTATCCACAGACAGCAGAAGCATTACACTTTGAGTTTCAACTAAAGCTCTGCAGGCCAAAAAAAAGTTTCCCACAAAACTTGGCCAGATTTATTTCTGTTTCCATGTTCAGCTCTGAAAATTACTGATGTTGATATGGCAGAGGGTTTCATTAGGTTTCTGCAGCTACAGTTCCCACTCATTTTTTTTTTCTGTTCATATAACAACCCTGTCTGGGTTGTAACTCCAGGAGTGATTTGTAATGACATAGTTTTGAAATCTCTGAAAATATCATAAGGAGGAGGAAAAGCTGTGTTTTCTTCCTGAAACACTGACACTTCTGAAAAGAATCAATTCTCACTGAGCCACATCAATGTCAGACTGCCTCCCCCACAGAGTCAGCACAGCTAAGTTGTGCGGGAGGCTCTCTCGAAAGGTGTCACCAAATCCTAAAGCCTGTAGTTGTATCATTTTTTAAATTGTTCTATTTGTTTCCACTTGTTTGATATTCAATCTTAACTAGACAGTTTTCAAGTAAATATTTCACAAATGTAAAGGAGATACTTTCTTCTTACACACTGTTGATCCATAAACACCAAGGGCCCAATTCTGATTTCACACCAGTTTTACACCAGAGTAACTCCTTTGATTTCAATGGATTTACCCTGATGTAATTCAAGGCAGAATCGAGACTCTAAAGTTAAGCTCAAAATAAAAATGTTTCTGTGGCTTATATAGATGGAGTACATATATGTAGTGGCAAATATGCAGTGATACTAAGAGATATAGCCTTTTCTGTTTCTGAAATTTAAACTCAAGGTCTTTGGCTTTATGACTTGCAGAACACCTGAGGCAAGCATTATCTCCCTATGCCTTCGTGCCATGGAGTGCATACTCTGTCTCTGTATAGACCCAGCAAGACTTTATTATCCCATTATTTTCTGTGAAATGTTCTTAGTAAAGATTTCTATTTTTTAACTATGGCCCTCTGGCATATCTGTCAGTCTTAAAGGTGCTAACATATATTCATTTATATTCTCAATGTCGTCTGCATCACTATCTCTTCATAAAATGGGCACTGTGTACCACATTCTGAGTGAGTGTGCAAGGAAGCTGTGTTAGAAAGGGCACAGGGAGTGCTCCTAACTCCTTGCAAACCTGTGTGCAGGGGCTCACCAGAATCCTGGTACATATACTCTGAAGGTAAGCACTAGAGAAGTCAAAACACTATCAGGGTGCTAGACAGCTCAAAGAAAGTATGGAACAGTGGGCATTGGCCTCATCCCCTTCTGCACCAGTTGGCAGTCTGGAATCAACACTAGAGAGAGTGCAGACTGCACTTCTGAAAAGGACATGTGCAAAACACTCCCTTTAACACCTATAGAATCTTTCTCCATGTAGGCAGAATACCTATAGTCACCACCCTGGTGTCCCTCAACAGATACTTTCTCTCCTTACATGGTTGTGACTTACAAAGCACCAGTGCAGCCCAGGTTCATTTCACCTGTATTTTTGTTTTTAAACAATGCATGAAACTAAGGTCTTGTCTATCTGGGGGAAATAGCTACATACATAGCTAAACATTGACAGCTATTCTGGTGTAGTCATATAGCCAAATAGACATGCCTGTATAACTCCCCCTCTGTATGCTCTAATTCCAGAATGGTGTCTTTTTTCTGATCTAACTTAATCTACTTCTAAAGCAGATTATGTACCACTTATTATATATGAGACATAATTATATCTGAATAACTATGTCAGAAAATTTCCCCAGGTATACAAACTCTTAGTATTCTTTGTAGACAAGAATGCTTTCATTTGTAAAACAAAGGCAAAATTAAGGTTCATCAAGCTCCCAGTATTCTTGTAACTACAGCTGTTGCTGCTTGTAGATGCTCTTCTCTCACCTTTATGCAACATAAATTTGTTATAACTGAAAAATCAATAGAAGGAAAATTAAAAATATGTTTTCAGGCAATTTTAGCAGAAGTTTAGGGTTCAGTTCAGAGTTGCATTTTATGTTTGTGAATGCTGTTTATCATTAGGAATTTTACGGATAGATTTCAAGCCTATTTACATGCACTGTCCATGGTGCAACATTACTAGGATTTTTGTTGTTGTTGTTAGTTTGTGGGGAAGGGGTTGTTGTTTTGTTTTTAACTTTGTTGCTTCATTCTCTTTTCCCACAATTTTACAAGGTCCATCTGATGAATTTGGCATTTTGTGCCCTTTTACAGGGACTAGCACCAGTACCAAAGGCCCCCATTTCAAATGCGCATTCACAAGCATTGTGATTGTACCATGCCTTTTGTATGGCCTGGCTATTAATGAGGTTAGTTTGAACAACTTCTATCATGTCCCTTAATTCCTTTTTGAACCTTTGTTCATATTCAGTCACTGGTTCCCCTTCTGATCCAGTGTCCAACTCCCAGGAGTCCCTGATGGGCAGGGATCCTAGTTTTCTGTGATAAAAACAAAATTCTCTGATTGAAAAAAAACCTCATACAAATCCATATTTTTCTACGATTAAAATGGAACTCTGAACTTTAATTTTCCTAGCCACAATATATATAGGTATCAGTTGAACACAATGTTTTATTTCTATACAGTAGAATCCTGTTTATTCAAGCCTCCATTGTTCGGCTCCCCGTATTAACTGAACCACCAGCCATCCAGGGCTGACAATGTCTGGTGCTTGAGCGGTCAGTCCCGTGGCCCTGGGCTGACAGCTCAGTCCTAATTAGATCAGATAAAGGGGGATCCACTGTAAATGTAAAGCACATTCAAAAATAAAACACAAGAGGGGAGGTTGCACACATTGAATAAATGACACTGGTACTTTCAGTAAAATTTAGTTAATATATTTTTATTTTTTCACAAAATGTAAAAACTAAAGATTCTCTGTAAAAATGCAAATTCTGCATTTTTCCATGCAAACAGATTTCTAGGGTCCCTGATGCTGAGATTGAGGGCCCCCATTACCTTACTCCTATACAGAAGATCAAATGGGGCAAATCCTGTGAACTCAGGGGGACCTTCCTATAGACAAATAACAGACAGAGTAATATTTCATCCCAATCACTCATCTCCTTGTTTGCATACATTCCTAGCATAGATTTTTAGTGTTCCATTTAACCGTCCAACCAAACGTTTCCTGAGCATGTGCTCTGAGGAGAGCAGAGAGGCTATTTGGGATAAATTCCTGGTGTCTAGACAGGAGGTAGCTGATCTGGTTGATTCAAAGCTAGAGCATCCACTGAGTGCAAGCCACACAAAGAAGGGCAGATGCCAGTATAAGGGGGGACCTTGTTTTAACCCTGCCTCACCAGCAAACCTCCCAGTCTTACCCTTGCTTTGCAGGTAACAATCAGTGAACTCCACTTCCTGAGTTCCCCAGAGACATCTCCCAGCAGTGTCCCTAGTCTGTATATACTCTTAGGTTTATTTTGTCACAAAATAAAAACACTTTTTCCTCTGATGATGTTTTCCTAAACACTGACTCCGAAAAGCCTGCATTATAAATGTCTCCAGACTCCTCCCCTTCCCAGCATGCTTTGCTAAAAGGAGATTAACAAGCAGGGCTGCCTTTTCATCCTCTTTCAGTTGAGCAATCCTAGCCTGCACCATATCCTGAACTCATCTGTTAGGTAAAGATAAATTTTCTTGGGTCATTTTCCTGGTGTCTACTTCCAAAACCAGATTGCCTCAATGTGGTACCAGGTAAAACCTTAATTTGCTCTTCCTTCAGTGCTCAGAGCCTTAACAAACAAGTAATTTACATTAATTCAATCTCTGTTATGAAAAATAATTTTTTACATAGCACTAGAAATGGGACAAATGCAATTAGAACTGGTCAAAATTTTGCAAACATCAATTTTTGATTAACAAACTATGAATATTTCATATTTTTTCAAAAAAGTTTTACTTTTTAACTACATCTAATTTAATTATTATGTAGCATACAAATCTGTTAAAAACAAAAACAAAACCTTTCACTTTGGTGCCCAAACATGCATTTGCTTTTGCTAAAGAGCCTATAAAATCTGCAACAAGTGTGTATCCTTTTTTAATAATCCCCTCATGGTATAACACGGTATTTTGAATTATTTTCAATCAACGTAATGTTTTTAGTTTCAGTCATATCTAAAGCATGAAAGAAAATTCTCTAAGTTAAATCTTAGCTAAGTAACAACAAACTTAGCAGAATCCCTTTTAGTCTTTGAGGTGCTGAAACTTTTAAAATTTAAACTTTGGTGCATTTTTGCAGAGTCTGTAATATACAGTGCATTGTTCTAAGGCGGTGTGGTCTTAGAGTGGTTTAGAATTATATTATCTAGGGGAAAATTACACAGATTCTGTATAGTATTGCCTCAGTGCTTGCTTGGTCACACACCCTTACACGGCACATACTACTGCCCTCTGCTGGATGGAATCAGAACCTGTCCAAATCAGAACCTGTCCAAATCATTATCAGCTTTTTCATTATCTTGTTCAAGCTTCTACAACTGCTAAGAGACTATAAACGTCCTTCAGTTCAGCTGGTGGAGGTGATATGGGATTTGCTACATGAAGATTGAATGCAAATACCTCTGGTCTTAGCTCAGACTTAAAAGGGCCCCAAAATGCTTTAAAGCAGTATGTGAGAAGGGTGGGAAAGGGAGACAAGGGAAGACTAGAAGGGTGTCATGAAAGATGCTTGGGGAAATAAGAGTGGGATGGCAGTAGGGAGAGAAATCTCCTTAAACAGATCCAAACCTTGAAAAAGGTTGTATTGTTATTTCTTTTTTTTCTTTTTTGGGAGGTGAATAAAGATTCAGACCTGTTCCTAATTTACCACAATATATTTCCCCATCTATTGTATCCAGCAGTCAAACCCCCAACTTGCTTACTGTTTTGGCTTGATTTGATGGTGACAATAGTAACATTAGGAGACTTGTAGATAGCTGATGTTCATGTGATTTATTTTCAAATTCTGGTAGAGGAAATCTAGATCAATTATCACTGCTCTACAGCCAAAATGCTTCTGAAATAAATGTAGTCCAACTTTACTAATTCTGGGTCACTGAGAATGAAAATGATGCTTAAAATTGTTGATTGGCTCTAGTTTTCAAAATATGCTATTGGGTGAGTATATACGACCCTTGACTTGGGAATGGCGGAGGATAAGTGAGTTATAAAGGGAAGGGATCTCAATTTAAACCAGAAATGACTAAAATACATCTTTGACTGGATCTATGAATAAATCTATGACTGGGTTTGGACAGTACTTGCTTTTTAGGCAAAACAATGAATGATGCAATCTGAAGCTGGTATTGCATCATACATGATATGAATTGCATCATGTTATTCCTAGAAGTCATGGATGATGCAATCATAACGAAGCTTACATCACTCTGCTGAACAAATTGCCCTATATCAGCTCTAGAAATCATACAGTGTCGTGCTCTCTTATTTGTCAGTGTTTGATTTTGCAAAGGGACACATTTCTGTTTAGCCAAAGTGAGCAGAGATGCCTAGTACTTGTGTGAACAGTGCAGATAACTTCTGCTATGTTTGTGGTGAAGTGACTTTTGCGTCACAAAAGCGCAGTATAACCACTATGGTTAAGAAAGCCTATCACCTTTATTTTGGCTGCAAAATTGGAGATCAGGACAAGAGGTGGGCCCCACACATATGCTGCAACACTTGTGCAACAAATCTTCGCCAGTGGTTGAACAGGAAAAGGAAATCTATGCCTTTTGCTGTGCCAATGATTTGGAGAGAGCCAACAGATCATACCAGCAATTGTTACTTCTGCATGGTGCCTCCAGTTGGGAAAGGTGTGTCAAAGAAGAAAAAGTGGACTGTGCATTATCCAAACATTCCATCAGCTATACGCCCAGTACCCCACGGAGAAGGACTGCCGGTTCCCGATGCACCAGAATCATTCTCACTTGAGTCAGACGAGGAAGAGGAAGAGGATGAAACTTCTGGTCCTGAACCATCAATGTCATAGGACCCACATTTTCTCCCATCCTCCTCCTCTGAACCACACCTCATAACACAAGGTGAACTGAATGACCTTGTCAGGGATTTGGAACTACCCAAGAGTAAGGCAGAGCTGTTGGGCTCCAGACTACAGCAGTGGAATCTCCTGGCAGGTGATGTTAGGGTTTCCATGTTCCGTGACCGTCAAAAGGATCTTGTCCCATTCTTCTTCATGGAAGGTGATCTTGTAGCCTGCAACAACATCGATGGTGTGATGGCAGCCCTCAACATCGTTCACGATCCAGATGAGTGGAGACTGTTCATTGATTCATCGAAGACGAGTCTTAAAGCTGTTTTACTGCATAATGGCAATGTTTTGCCATCAATTCCAGTTGGTCATGCAGTCCATAGGAAGGAAACCTATGACAACATGAAACAACTTTTGAGGTGCATAAACTATGACCAACATCAGTGGCAGTTTTGTGGCGATTTGAAGGTTGTTGCTCTCTTGCTTGGTCTGCAGACTGGATAGACAAAGTACTGCTGTTTTCTCTGCGAATGGGATAGTCGTGCAAGAGATTCCCACTACATCAAGAAAGATTGGCCACTCCGACAGTCATTGGAGCCTGGGAGGAAAAGTGTTCAGCATCCACCACTTGTTGAATCAAGGAAGATTTTGTTACCACCCTTACACATCAAGCTGGGTCTGATGAAGAACTTTGTCAAGGCCATTGACAAAACACAAGCAGCTTTCAAGTACCTCCGTGGAAAATTTCCAAGGTTAAGTGAAGCTAAGATAAAGGAAGGTGTCTTTGTTGGTCCTCAGATTCGTGAACTTCTTTGAGATGATGCATTTGACCATGCACTGCGTGGCAAGGAAAAGACGGCATGGAAAGCCTTCCAGTTAGTGGCAATCAATTTTCTTGGAAACAACAAGGCAGACAACTACAGGTTGTTGGTGGAAAACCTCCTCGAGGCATACAAAAGCCTTGGTTGCAACATGTCACTAAAGATACATTTTTTGCACTCTCATCTAGATTTTTTTCCACCGAACTGTGGAGCAGTGAGCGACGAGCACGGCGAGCGATTTCACCAGGACATTGCAAGAATGGAGAAACGCTATCAGGGCAAATGGAGCCCATCAATGCTTGCAAACTATTGCTGGACAGTGACAAGAGATGCTCCATTTAATGAATACAAGAGACAAGCCAAGAAGCGCCGAGTAGACACTGAATAGGACTAAACTATGTACATAATAGTTTTTTGCCTTTTGTTTCATAATAAATTTTATTTATATAACCCTTTTGCTGATTTTTAAAGTGTTACATAAACAGGACAGGTGAAATATTATCATGTAAAGCAACCATAAACACATGAAAAGACCTAGGTTTACAATTTATGATTAAAACTCTACTATCTACACAATATACATAGACATAAAATGTAAAAACTTAAATATCTTAGAAACAGTAGCCAATCAGTTGTTTTAATTGTCATATTTGAATTCAGCACATCAAAATACATAATAAATAGCACATTTTATCTCTGAAGCAGATGACTTCTCAAAAATTGTAGACCAGCGTTATGGCTATTCGTTACCATGCACACAACAGTATTTGCATTATACATGTATTGTTTATATATAGCGAGCTCAGTGCTGTTGCATAGGTATAACTGAAAGTAGAATTTGGAAGCCTTTCTAATAACATTCTTATTGCTTGCTTTTTTTGGAATGTCATTCCACACTAGTTTGAAGCATCCAGCAAGTAAATAAATAAATAAATAAATGAGGTTACATATAAAAACTACATGTGCAATCTGTAGATACATCACTAACTTTTTTAGGCATTAACTAGGTCATTTGACATTCTATTATAGGTCTATCAATGGCTATTAGCCAGGATGCTCAGGGATGGTGTCCCTAGCCTCTATTTGCTGGAAGCTGGGAATGGGTGACAGGGGATGGATCACTTAATGATTACCTGTTCTGTTCATTCTCTCTGAAGTACCTGGCACTGTCCACTGTCGAAAGACAGGATACCAGGCTAGATGGACCTTTGGTCTGACTCAGTATAGTAGTTCTTATGTTCACTAAAAAGCTCCATAGGAGCTGTTTATTTTCTTCACAGAGCCTACAATTAAGATTTTTTTTTAAAAAAGGTGGGGGTGGGGAGAGAAATGCTCAGAAAACTGTTCAATAATAAATATCAAAATATCAACTGCCTGGAAAATATGGGAAAGAATAATATCTGACCCAGGTATTTAATGAGCACAAAATCCAGGAACACAACTCGATTTCTCATTTTGTATAAAATAAATGTATTGTGGCCCAAAGATTTGTATTATTAAGTTCTTCTCCTGCCCATGTTGATACACCAGGTGAAAACCGTTTTTTTCTATTCCTCTGTTCTATCCCTCTGTATAATAAGCTGCTGCTTCTATCTGCTCTATGATGTTGAGATCAACTGTTCTGCCCTTCTGCTAAGGGCTCTTGTTAAGGTTTCTCTTTGGTGCTCTCATTTTCTCAGACCAGTTGCTTTCCACTTGATAGATTAATGTGGGAATCTGCATGTTGGGATCAGTAGTAAATACCCCAGATATGTCCAACACTTCCTTCTAATTCTACTGGAGACTTCCTGATGGTTTGTAATTTATTGGATCTCTTTGTTGGTACTAGTCTGTCCATCCAATACCCAGAATAATTCATAGACACTTCTTTTCAAAGATGCAACTAGCTTTCTATCTAATATATCCATCTCTCACAGCCTATCTTACCCCTGCGATTACATTTGAGCAGAAAATTCTCAGTTGTTTTGTTTTTTTATTTTGATTTGATCTTTGATTTCTGTATGTTATACTTATTGAATGCTGTGGATGTCTTTGCTATCCTTGATGTCACTTTCTTGAGGTCTCCATTGGCTAATATTGTGCTGCCCTGGTAAATGATCTTTTCTACTATCTTGATGTTTTTACCTTCTAATATGATGATACTGCTTGACATCTGTGTTTTAAGGATGTTTGTTTTGGTGTTTTTTGCTAAAGTGCCTGTCTTTTCTTTGTGTGTGTGTGTGTGTGTGTAGCTTTTTGGGGGTGTCACTCAATAGTGCAACGTCAGCAAAGTCACCAAAAAAACAAAACAAAACACTCACCATACCACACTACACACACATATAAAGGTGTTTAAAGATTGTTTGTTTTTTAAATGTGTAATTCAGAAAGTGAACTCAGTGAGAAATTGTATAGATTAAATGCACTAAAGGCAAATTGCTACCCAGGGAGACTAATACATCAAACACTAATAGGGCATCAACTCTTTAACAACACTAACAAATAACAAATCAAGATAACAACAGGCTATAAATTAGGTGTCTTGTGCCGCCACGCTCTCAGACAAGTTGTCAATGCTGTTTATGGTTGGCCCAACCTGTCTGAACTGTTGCAACCCTCTGGATCCCAGCCACCTGTGTGGCAAAAACATTCATGTTTCAGCATGTCTTTATATCTATCTATCGATCTATCTATCGATCTATTTAATCTACACACATGCACTGCAGCACAGGATAGGTACTCAGTTACCATGATGGTGGGCACTATTACAAGAACATAGAGAGCTACCCTCATTAGTTCACTGATGAACCATGTAACACCAACATATTAAAACTGTGCTATTTATATGACACCATTTGTTATCTATATTTTGCTATGTGGGTAATGATAAAACCCTTCTATCGGATGCCTTCTCACCTACTGCATCCCTCTCCCACTCCCATAATTAAAAGAGCCCCTTATTCAGCCAACTCCTAGCGGCTTGAACCCTCTCGATTTCCCCAGTGGGAAGACCTCTCTACTAAATTCCACCTACATGCTGAAAACCACCTGACTGATAAGTCCCTTGTCCTTCTCTGCTGCTAGGAATCCTCCTAATGTTCTTATTCCGTAATCCCCTTAACCACTGTCATGTTCTTCCTGCCTCTTCTCAATGCTACGATCCCCTTTCTCTCTGACTCTTTCCCTGTCACAGTCCTTCCTTTCCCTCTCAAAAGAAATGAACACTATTGCTTCCGGTGGGCTGCCTTATATAAAATCTTTCCATGTTTAGCTGTAGCTGAATTCTGCACACTACTCCAACCTTTCCTGCTACAAACAGACTTTATTCAACTGCTGTGTTTCTGTAGTAATACACTGCAAGCTTGTTTTAATTGTAATTATTCTTTTTTTAAAAAAAATGGGTGGTTTTTTTTTTCTGTTCTGAATGATGACGTGACAGTCGTTCCTATGGATTTCTCTTTTTATAGATGAATATGGAGGTTGTGTTTCAATTTAAAGTGGATGATTCATTTTTTGGGTTATTTTTAGTCAGATCACTCTTTTTATTTTACACAAAGATGGTGAAAGAACACCCACGGAGCAGCCCTTAGGTGCTCCCAATATGCAAGTACCACTGCTGAGAGCATCACAAAGGTTCTGTCATTTCTATGCCATAGTGCAGCCAATCGCCCCCCAGAGTTCCGTCCTTACCCAGCAGAACTGCAAATGTTTAGACATAATAAATAAAACCCATTGAATTAAGGTGCATTATTTCTTAGGATCTGCAAAAATATCAAAATAGCAGCAGCACAAAAATGAATAATTTTCCTTTTACTTTATTTTATTACATTTTATTTAAAGAAAAGCCATATGGGACCTGATTAAAAGCCCAATGGATGAGGCAAGGGTTAAGGAATTGCTCTGGATGCAGAAAACCTTACCGCCTCGCCCCGGCTGGGCATGCTACCGGTGCAGTGAGAGTTCAAAAGGGAGCAACTCCGCCCAGTCTGGGTGGACCGAGCTACAGGGCAGTTTGGTGCTGCAGCATCCTGCAGGGAAGCAGCCAGGGCTCCAAGCGGCCAGGGCCATGCCGCATACTCAAGTAACTGCAGGCCTTTCACCTGCGGGGGCCAAGGATGACGAGCTGCTGCTGATAGGGGATGTCCAGAGAGTGACCCGAATAGACTCCATGGGGGACCCCAAGACAGACTCATGGTGCAGACGGAGGAACAGAAGCAGGGGTAGGAAGTGACCCAGGGAACAAGTGTAACGGTGCCCACCCCAAGGCCATGTATCAGGACCATTATTTTGAAGGGTCCTGGGTTGGAACCTGGTGGGGCCCAGTTCCCCTACTCTCAGCCACTGACTCTCGCCACTGGGGAGCACACCCAGGAATATTGCCACCAGGTGGTACTGCTGGTTTGGACACACAACCCCCAGCCAGGGTTCCATCCACTTCATTGAGTTTTAAACCAAGTAGATGTAGAGTGGACCAATCCTATAGGAAAAGGTTCTGCTAATCTTACATTGGGTGGTTCCTCACTCCAGGAGCAGTCCCATTGAAATCAATAGGGGAAAGAATCCTGCCCTTTTAGTAAGTCTCCGCTTAGCTGAAATTCCCACTGACATCAACGTGAGTTTTGTTTGAGTGGGCTTTTAAGCAGAAGTGCCACTGAAATCAGTTAGAAGTTTTGTCTAAAAATCACTGGCAAAATATGGCTTTAAGTGACCTCTGTCTGAGGACCTCAGGATTTGATTTCCAATTATGTTGGAGCTAGTGTGAATTAGTTTCTGTTTTGCACTTGGTGTGGGAGTTCAACCTGTTTGTTTTACAGGAAAAACGTAGTATATCTATCTGAAATTTTCATCATATAATCCGAGTAAAGCTTGCATTTTCTGAGAAGTTTCAAAAAATTGGTTAATCATTTTCTGAGTTGTAATGAATTAATAGTCGCCCAAAATTTCACATTCTGATTTTACTTTTCTGGCCCCTCTAGGTATGAACTGTGAAAACTACAACCTATAGTAAAGGGAAAAAAATGTTCACATAGTGAAAATATGGGTGGCCTCCAGGGTTATGTAATTCATTTAACTAACAAAAAAAGGAGCGGGGGAATAAGCTACTTGGTAACGGCACGCTTCCACGCCTTGATTACTGATAGAGAATAAATTATACATCAGTGAGTTGCTGTGATGGAGTATATAAATCCCACACTGGTATGGAAGGAGTTAAGGAGCAGCTCTGGGCCCAGATGGCTGCACTCCATGCCACCTGAAGAGCCTTCTTCAAATACAGGAGGACCTTAAAAGGGAGCCAGACAGTTCGGAAGCGAGCAGACAGGATCAGAGTACAGACGTATCTTGGGAGCTCCTGAGTAAGGTCCAGATGGAGTCCTGGGTTCAGGGGAGAGGGCTGCGAGCAGCAGCTACCCCATGAGGGACAAGCATTTCCCTAGGACAAGGGAATTCTTCACTCCATCTTCTGGTGGATCACTTGCAAGGCTTTTGACTATGCCATGGACTGGGAGGGTAATTGGTAAAATGTGGCCTAGGAAAACAGCCTCAAAGCCCTCCTAGGTGTTAGCTTGCTGCCTCTCATACGGTCTTGGTCCAAAGTCCAGTGGAGAAGGAGGGCCTGGGCTTCCTTACTAACATCCCTCCCATGAAGGGAGGGGGGCAGGGGCGGCACAAACCCTTTCCCCTCTGGAGCAAAGGAGGATAGACACAATGTAAGCCCTGAGGCAAGAATGCCCAGCCCTCAGAGGCCTGGACATAGGCTGTGGGGACATTGGACATATATATGTAACTGGACTCTGTTATTTCCCCATCCCTGGAAGGGAGTGGACTCAGGTGGTGACCTGGCTGGATGAGCCAGTCCCTATCTACTGGAGAAGAGATCACTACTGCATTAGAGCAATTGCCAGCAGGGGATGCTGGAGATGGGGGAGAATTGCGAGCTAGATACCTAACCCCAATGTAGTACCACCAATAAGTACAGACTGTCACATTTCAATTCTCCAGTGCTGTGTAAGAAAGCCTCTTTGAAGGATTAGGACAGAAATATTACACCACTTTTTGACATGCCCTCAGTTATGTTCCCTATATCTGGATTGCAGACATAGGGAAAGGATTTTGCTAGACCATGGGCTTCGTGTAGTGTCAGAGAAACAGATTTTCAGAAAGTAGCTGGTGGCTCATTGAAGACCATGGCCTCTGTGAAGCTATGCAGGCAGTTCTGGAGTTTGACATTTTAACGAAGAGCAGAACATGTGACATCTCAAACCAAGTATGTGCAATTTTACAGAACTACAGAGAAGGATGAGTGTAAGGGCAGGTCTTCACTACAGCGGGGGGTGTCGATTTAAGATACGCAAATTCAGCTACGTGAATAGCGTAGCTGAATTCGACGTATCGGAGCCGACTTACCCCGCTGTGAGGACGGCGGCAAAATCGACCTCCGCGGCTCCCAGTCGACGGCGCTTACTCCCACCTCCGCTGGTGGAGTAAGAGCGTCGATTCGGGGATCGATGGTCACGTCCCGACAAGACGCGATAATTCGATCCCCGAGAGATCGATTTCTACCCGCCGATTCAGGCGGGTAGTGTAGACCTAGCCTAAGGGAGGGGAAGTAGAATCTGTGGTCAAGGTTGGTGGGCAGATATTAGGCAAAGTGGGACTATAAGGCTGTTATCCTTACTGGGGCAAGTTGCGGATGTGGTATGGTATCTAGGGTGCATGATGGTAGTGAAACTGGTGAGATGCGTGTGTGTGTCTGTGGGCGGGGACATATATGGCATGAAGTGTTGATAGCCATAGCTTTTTATTTCCTTGCTTTATAGATTTAATGTTTAGGTATGTTATGTATTTAGCAACCTTAACTGTGTAGTTGTATACATGGTCTGATCCAAAGCCGTTTGCTGTCAATATGCATCTTTCCATTCAATTTGGTGGGCTTTGGAGCAGGTTCATAAAGAATACAAAGCAATATACTTCAATTACTCATTTCAAATATAATGAACCCAAACATTGTTGTTTAAACATTATATTTCTAAGATGACACACACAACATTTTTTTGGAGGGGGCAGAGTTTAAAAGTGTGAAATTACTGAAGAGGATGCTGTCAGCCCGACTCAAGTATGAAGTTTATTTTTCATTAACAGAATGCAACATCATCTAGCTATTATTATTATTTATTATTTGTATGATAGTAGTGCCTAGAAGCCCCAGTCATCAACCAGAAGCCCATTGTATAGTTACCACAGTAACATGAAAATACAAAGAAATGGCACCTCAACAACATTCCTAATGATAAACGTGAATATATCTCTTTGAAATATGAAATATTTCAGTATAAAAATTCTTGTTAATGTGAGAACACATCTTTATTTCCACTTATATTTAAGTATCCATGGCATACTTTGATTTCAATTGATAATTTATCTCCTTTTTAACACGTCTTCTCATGTCAGCTGGTACACACTTCATCACAGAGGCTCAGTGCTGCACAACTAGATTTGTTAATTTTGTGGCGAGAATAAAAAATATTTTACTTACATATTCATTATTATTGCCACACATTCATTCAGTCATAGTATCTCAAAACAAGAATAAAATTGCTTCTGATTCTAGACATTCCAGTGCCCATAGTGTGTTCTGGAGGTGGTTTGATTTTTCTCCTTACTGTGTGGGACAGAAAGATGAACAGCTTCCATTTAGAATCTCCACAGCTTTATTATGTATAAACAAGGATTGCCAAAATAGACCTATGTGGAACAAATGGAACTTTGTTAAATTCTCTGGTGGAACTGTTTGCACCCCATGGGAACTTGTTGAGTTCCTGCCATCTACTTCAAAGCCATCCCTTTCAAAGAACCTTTTACTTTTGCTAATTGACTTTCCTGTAGGATGAATCAACAGTTTATTTTTTCTTCAAACCAGTCAAAAAGCACCGAGTTAAGAAACCATTTAGTTGTGACAGTACATCATAAAGCACAGTCTATTAGAGGTGAGCTCTTAAGCATTCTTTGAAAAAAGACAAACTCAGAATTAAATCATTAGGGGAAAAAATCACCCTGGGGGCTGGTTGTGCTATTAAGGGTTAAGCTTCAACAAGAGACTGAAAGGTACATTGAATTATGTTAGGAAGTTCATACCCAACTATGCTGCCCAAACAGCTTATCTACTAAAACTCCTGCTGAAAGACTGAGGATGGGTGTGGTTGTTGGAACATGAAGGGGAGTTCAAAGATCTCAAACATGTACTGACATTAGCACCAGTGCTGCAGTTCTTTGAAAGAGAAAGAGGTCAAGCTGAAAGAGATCAAGCTCTCCACTGTTGCTTCAAAAGGAGGACTGGGGGCTGTATTCCTACAAAGGCATTGGATTGAATGGCTGCCTATAATGTATGCTGTGAGAGCTATGGTAGCAGCAAAGACAAGGAATCAAAGGAGACATAGGCCAGCCTTTTTACAGAACTTCCCAGATGGGTCTTCTTGTCTCCCACCTGGGTGCCCCAATGAAAGGCTCCCCCCAGTGCACTGGTGTAGAACTACTTCTCCAATTTTAACTTTCCTTTTAAAAAAGTCCTCAATTTAACAGTGTTCTAAACATGGTCCCCAAATATGAATATCACTATTTTCTTCAAAAACAGCACTATCAAAATATGGCTTCATTCATCCACATCCCCCTGATGTATCACTAGGCTATGAGATGAACTGGAAAGAGAAACACCTAAAGCTGGAACACTCCAGGCAGTAATTCAAGTTATAAGTAACGAATGGAGAAATCAACACTTCCCATCTTCATGATCCCAATGTAGAAAATAGTTTCAGGAGCACTTGTGAAAGGTACAAAAATAGTGGTTCCCATAGTGAGGGTAAGGAAAAGTGTTGGACAGTGGATAGCAGCTCCCCACTTCAATGTTCTAAACTTCTACAACCTTTTGGAGAGGAAGGGATTTACTGTGGAGCTACTCCATCACACAGAACTATCCAACTCTTTTACTACCACAGACAGAACCACAGTATCATTGAAAAGACCAGATAGTGGGAGTATAAACTAATTCCAAGATGTTTAATGGAACACTAACTCTGTCAGTAACAAACAGTCTCTACCCTCCCCCCCCCAAATCAGAGGAAGATAAAGGCACCTCCTTCTCTTTGGGCAGTGATCTATTCTTACATGCAGTGTAGGCTCATAGGTACCATACACTCTGGCTTCTCACTGGGCCTCTATTCCTTGAGCTCAGGTTCTGCTTGGACCTCCTGTTTCCCCGCAGCAGCAGCACATAACCAGGCTATGTGGTATTTTCCCAAGTGCATCCCCATCCTCCAAGGAAGCAAACCAGCAGCAGGGAAATCTCATTTTTAGCCAACCAAGGCTCTGGGAGGTGGTAGAGAGAGCAGTTTTTCTTTTCTGCCTATGCCCTAAACAATCAGGGCTCTGGAGGTGGTGGTACCTTTGTCACATTGCTAACCTGTGGAGTGGGGGTTCATGGAAAAAAATACATTAAGGGTATCTTGGAATCTTTAATTGAAAAGAAGAGACGGAGATGTGGTATTGTACTCACTGAAAAACAGTAATGTTGATGAAATGGTGAGGAAGCCCTAAGAACAGAGATGGACAATGTTGTTAATAATAATGCTTATAGTTCCCTGAGATAAAATCAGAATTGATTTGTTTGCTCTGGTTAAATATGATCACTTGATCATACTGCACTATTTTAACAAATTTTTGCAATAGGTGATACTTGAATACACCACAACTTCAGCTGTGATCATGGCATGTTAAAACCATGTTAGACTTAATCATATTCCAAGGATAGTAATAACAAATAATGGACCGTAGTTTAGGAGAATTCCTGTATTTTGCTAAAACTTATGAATGTCAACACAAGATACATAATCTCACATACTCAGAAGCAAATTGGTTAGCAGAATGTCAAGTACACTTAGTAGTTGCTCAAAGACAATAATTTCAAGAAGATCCTTTTTTAGCATTAAACTACACAGAACCAAATTTCTGCAATGTAGAAAATCACTGTTGCAACTTGTAATAGTCGTATCGATAATATTTCATTATTAGATATGAGACATAGCCAACAGGTAACAAATAACTGTGTTCCTGAAGAAATGATTAGACAAGTCAAAACTGTTTAAAAAATAAAAAAGAAGCGCATTTAAAAAATAAAGATTCTATTAGTATTTGTCAAGATGGTCACTGGTCAGAAAAAATACAGCAATTTTAAAAAGACATTCAGTGGAACAGCTTATGATGGAATCATAAATATCCACTAAAGTAACTAAGAATTTTGAGAAAGAAAATGAGCGCACAGCAGAGAAAAGTGAAACTAGATACACTGGAAGAACAAATGGATTGATGACTTTTTAGGCTGTGCAAAAGACTCAATAAACTGTTGAAGACATGGACATGATTAAAGACGTTTTGTTTTAGAGTAGAACTGGAAGATTGTTGAAAAATCCAAAAATACTGATTGGGATGTGTTGACGTTCAATCTCTGTATTTGTTAGAATTTTTCAATTGTAGAATTTACAATTTATAATTTTTAAAAGGAAAGATGTACTAAACTTCAGCAGGAAATTAAATTTTGCCACACATCCTCCAGGGCACTTAGCAATGCTGCATTTCCTATTGATTTTCACAAACTATTTCATGCACTGTGTAACCAAAACCAAGAATTCATCTGGACTAGACTATGACAGCAGCTATAGTGGTGTTTGTTCTTTATAATTTATCATGCACTTGTCATGGACCTATTCTTTGATTGGGGAGACTAAATCTGTTTTTTAATTTGGAAACAATTAAGCACTGAAAAATTTGTATAGGATTTGATTCATGACCTGGTAACATCCTTATCAAAAAAATATCTTTACAGCTATTTCTGTTTTACTTACTGTAGCTTACCATAAATGTACAAGAAACATGAACAAATAATCTATGTTGCTAGTAGTGTAGTTGTAAATATCTGCATGTTTGTATACCTATGTAAAGTGTTAGGATTACATGTGAGCAATCAGGCACTTAACATATACACATTAATTAGGTACTTAACGGTGTGCACAGAGCACCACTGTAGGCCTTGGTCCTGCAAACTGTTCCTACTTTGTGCAGGGGTATGCCCCTATGGAGCAGCTAATAGGATTAGGGGCATGAAAACTTGATCCCATGATATTCCAGACAATCAGCATTTTTTCTATTGACTTGAGCAAGATCAGTATCAAACCCTTAATGTCTTAATATCTAGCTGGTTATTTGTGCAGACAATTACCATATCTGTTTACATAATCATAGCATTTGAAGAATCATGAAGGCAAATGTATAGAGAATTTATTACTAAGGTCATTCTGGAGGACTGTTCTTTATTTTTCTGCTACACAATTAAAGTCACTTAGATTTTAGAATCATGGTTTAGAGCACTATGTAATTATCTAGAAATGCAGTAGCCTTCGTGTCTTATTATTTAATTATAAAATAGTATTCAGAATAGTCATGCTATTGGATCAGCAGGATTATCTGAAGGAATGAGGCAATACCATATTGTCTAAAATCCCATTCAATTTTAATGCAGCCAAAGTCTTCAGCATCTGCCATCCCTAGAGCTGCTGACCCTGGAGCACCAACCACCAGTACACTTTGCTCTAAATTTCCATTTCCACAGCCTCTCTCTCAAACCACACCTACAGACAACCCAGCCACTGGATGGGGGAAGCTTGCTACAATATAATCAATGTGGTTAGCCATGAAAATAATATAGACACTGGTCCAAATTAATTAATGGATTAATCTGTCCTAATAATAATTACATGACTTAGAAAAGTGAATAACAATGATTTCTTGGGGCTTTTATTTTCCCTCCTGAAAATGTTTTTACTTCTAGTAATAAAACATTTTAATCTCTGTGCCTGGCATTGCACAGTAGGCATAGCAGTATTAAACAGTATGACTTCATCCTGTTGTGCCTTATTAGTTAAGTAATATACCTCTCTCTCATACACATTGTTACTTTAGTACAGTATTCTGTTATATAAACTTCTGATGCCTCTTTTTATTACTTATCCGATGACTAATCTGGATAATTGACAATGACATTCACTGTAAAATATCTGAAAGCATGTATTTCAAGGTATTTGGTTCTTGGCTTCCTAACACAAGTTAAGGTATCTGTCTCTATCCATTTATGCAGTACAGCATGTGGCTATTAAAGATGCCTGTGCAGCATTAGAATGCTGTAGCTGACAAGTTTTCCTATACATAAACAAATCTTTTTTTCTAAACCATGGTAGTATATTTAAGACATTATATGGACCAGGTGCTCAGCTGGTGTAAATTGACTTTGCATCTTTATCAGTTATGCCAGCTAAGCATCTGTGATTCTGACTCATGTTCATTTAGCTCTCCAGTTCTTTAGCAGATACTGTTGTTATCATGATACACAACTCCTTTGTAGTAACTGCCAGTGGTAAGAATGGTTCCTCTAGCAGGTGCTTCCTATAACTGAGTGTCATGGAGTTACTAACGAAAGCAATAATCACAAACTATCTGAATGTCTTTGCTGGCACTGTACTACATGACTTTCCATCACTTTAAATGTTTAAAATTAGACACAACAGGAGAGAATAATTCTGCACTGGCAAGAGGACAAGACTATGGTTTTGCAGAGACTTACGCTTGAAGTTACACAAAGTGACTAGTCCCATTGAAGATGGTGGAGCTATTCATAGTCCCCAGTTCAGTAGTCCATCCCTGTCCAAAAAAGTAAACAAACACATGCCTATGTCTAATTAGTGTAACTTAAGCATACACTTAAATGGTTTGATGAACGTAGACCACGGTGCATGAAGTTGAGCATGTGCCTAAGTCTTTGCAGGTGTTTATGACATGGGATATAGGTTCCAGCAGCTGTGATTTGATTCAGGCTAAATATTGTTTATATTTTGGGTTTTACAGGGACAAAATTGGTTCTGGTGTTATAGTCACAGACTGTGGGAATACAGAATATTTTACACATTCCCTTGAAAACGTGTCATATTCAAGCTTACATAATAATTTTTCTTTCCTTTGTTAGGACGACACAAAATCCTGCCCTCTTCACTGCCTACAGACACAAAGGAGAGCATAAAATCACAGCCAAAATCCACGTTAGAACATGCAAATCTTACCCCTCAACATAGTCCAAGCACATGGAAGACCATACAAGCCCCACTCCTCAGTATAGGCCAGATATGCACTGTAACATGAAGGAACCAGCTTCCCTACTTGCTGTTGTCTTTGGTGATGGATAGCAATTCTGCTTCTTACCCCTGTAGCTTCTAGGTGTGTATCTCCCCTCCGTTTTACCACATCTCACCCCCATCCACCTGGTGTCTGTTTTCACTATCATTCTTATTGGGCAGTGGAAGGGGAAATGGAGATGGGAAATATATGGGCTGGGACCCTGAGTCCTAAGGAGAAAAGGGGAAAGTACGCTAAGGGAAGAGGAGAGACTTCCAGGAGCTTGACTCCTGAGGAAGAAGGAACTAAGGACCATTGCCTGGAAATTTTCCTCTCAGAGAAGAGAGAACAGAAGGGAAATCACTAGGGCTGAGCGGATGACACTCAGGTATGATGATGGGAGAATGGGATGATGTAATGAGAGCTCTCTCAACTGGAAATTCTTCCCCTAGACAAGAAGATTTAATTCCTATCTTTCATTGGCAGAGGCCTAGGACATACCTCCACTCAACCCCACTCCCAATGGGCAGAGTTTTCCAGGGCACTGGAGGAGTCCTGCCCATATTTAGTGAGTCTTTTCTTGAGCCTTGAGAATACCTCCAATTAGGATTGATGTTGAACATTGCAAGTTCCAGATCCCTTCCCATAAAAAGGCATAGACAGAACCATGGCTTCCTTTTTACGACCTGGACCATGCCTCTCTGGAGGTTACAGATCATCTCCTAAAGAGCCCTAGCCAAGATTTTTAAAAATTAGTAGTAATTTTCATCATGAAAAAACTAAAAGGTGGACCCTAAGATGGAGAGTATCCAGCACTTTCTGAAAGTTAGGCCACTTCAAGGTGTCACAAGTTGGGCACCCAAAACCATTAGTCCATTCTAAGAATCTTGGTCCCTGTCTCAGCTGGATTTGGGGCAGGTTCCTCCAACATGGTGGTGCCGTCCAGACAGATGGGAGGATGATTCACCATCCATATTCACAACCAAAAGAAGGGGAGGGGGCGGGGGGTAAAGGCCCTTGCCTCATTTTCCCTCACCCACAATCCTGTTTGTGCCCATTTTTCTCTCATGTCATGCATTTTTGTGAAATGTGGGAGAATATGTTTGCATAAAGGATTACTCAAACAATTTTGACCTATCATCCAAAACAAATCTCGTAAATGGTGGTGGTGAGTTTTGAACTCTTTAGTGTTAATAGTTAACCTAAATCACATGGCATCGTTTTTGCTCGCTAATTGATTAACTAAAACCTCTGTGAACAGGGAAAAAAAGAAATAAAAGATATTTCAAGATGGTCACAGAGGCATGTTTAGAGGCAACCTTTGAATGAGTTCATGTTCACATTGACTGTTGATGCGCAAAGAAAATCAATACGTTCATGGCAAATGTGAGCTTTTATTGAAAGAATAGTCACAAAGATCTTTTTGGACTATTTTTCCAGATCCACTAACTTCTGTGAACAGAAAACACTTTGCATTTCTGTAGGAAATCATTTTTATTAGTGACATTTATTTTCCCTTTTCTTAATCCTTATAATGACTCATTTTTGCTGTGATGTATTTAAAATAAAAGTAGTTAATGTGTATTGTTCTGAAAGTTGTATAAAACGGTGTGTATATTAACTGTAACCTGCCCCCACCTCATCTTGAGTAGACAGTATTTCCATCAGATTTGTTATAGCTATGATATGGGTAATCACAGGTCTGCCATGTGCTTAGAATATGATTTTATGATATAATGCATGTTTTAGAAATAGTGGAAACTATAGGGGAAAAGAAGGGGAGAAGCTAAATAGAAATGTAATAATTAAAGTGTCTGTAAGAATTAGCTCCCAGAAGGAAGATATGAATCATACTTTAGGATAACAGCAGTAAAATGCTGTCTAGCACACAAAATTACAGGCCTGGTGTCACAATGCCTGCAGCAAAAGGCCACAACATTATAGTAATTCACAATCAAGGGAATTTTTGTTACCCAAGAGCATTAGTTTAACACTTTTTTTGTTGGAGAAAGGTCATTTTTGTCTTATAGCACTTGTTCTAGCTGTTTTTCCTTCTCTTGAATGATGAAATCTCAAGGGGAAAGTGCTAGTGGCCATGTAGTTCTGATAGAATTGGTTTAATTTTTGCCTGTGTGATCTAGAATGTGAAGCAGTATATTTCTTTTGGTTTGCATGCTGCTGTATATGGGAGTGCTGGGCAGGTTAAATTAAATCTTGTAATCCCTTGACCCTTCTCATCATACTACTGTAATTATATATTCATATATTGGTTATTGTACACAAACTCACAACTCATTCTAATAAGAATACCTACAGAAAATGCTGGTGCCAGTGGGCTAAATTCTACACTTGGTACGCCTGTCAACCCTCACTGAGTTCTCTTTGGGGGAAATATGGGAACGAGTGAGTAGCAAATTGTGAATTTTAAAGGAAATCTTTTAGAAGAGTTTAGTTCTGCTCTTCTTTAGCCTGACTCTCCCCAGGACCTTCTCTGCAATTAATTTAAAGTGATTCAATTGAAGTCTCAGGTACTTTCCTTTGTAATCATACAAATTCCATGTAGCATAGAACAGTCAGAGTAGTACTCCGCAAATTTGCCAGGGACCAGCAATTTCACAAGGCAACACAAGCAATGACTAAACACGTCAACCTTTACAATGCACTGGCTGTGAGATTGAAGTTCCTCACCCGAGTACATCAGCACTATGAGGGGGTGTCCATCCCACACAAGACAGAGCAGGTTAAATGAGGTTAATTAACCAGATAGGCTGCATCATGGGTGTAGGGAGAGGCAGGGATCGATGTGCTGATTCATGATGGAGTCCAGCTGAGAATGAATAGGCAGGGCTAGTATAAAGCCAGGAAATTGGCAGCAGAAAAGGGATGCAGGAGAAATAGACTGTAGTTTCTCCCTGGGAGGAAGGAGTTGGGTTGAGTTGGAGCCGGAAGGAGTCCAGGGAAATAGCAACAGGGCCTGGGAGTAAACAGACTGCTAGACATAGGATCGCTGGACTGGAACCTGGAGTAGAGGGCAGGCCTGGGTTCCCCTACCATCCATAAGGAAATGGCACAGACTGAGCAATGGATCAGAAGACTGCCTGGAACAGTCATGCAATAGGACTTTCCTACCCCAGAAGGGGAAGACTAGTGATCTGGCTGGAGGGCTAAGCCACAAAGAGAGAGCACTGAGTCACAGAGAGAGAGAGAGGGGCAACAGAGCGAGAGGGGCAACAGAGCATGTGACGAAGCAGCAGAAAGGGGCATTGGATCTGGAAAGAACTGATCACCAGAGCTGCTAGGAGGAGGCACCATAGCAGTGAGTGAACCCTGTTACAAGCACCATATTGTATGTGAGATAGTTTAGGTTGTGCAAGGTTTAAGAAGTGCTTTTGTTCATTTGGGGGCATAGAAGTCTCCTTGATCTCATCTTATTTCTGTATTCTTGGCCCTCCCCAGGGTGCTGTTTATGTTAAACAATGTATAGAAATATTTCCTGTATCTATCAAGTGCACTTGATGTCAGGACTGTGGCCAGAAGTCTGGGAAAGAATCCAACAGGTCTGTTCCTCTGTTGTGTTAGTAATTATCTGTACTGGTCATCAGCATACACGATGAAAAGGAGAGGTAGCAATGAAGGCAGGAAGGGGTCTGCCGAAAAGATAATGGGTATAATTCAGAGCACTGTGCTAGCATGGGCACTGCCAGCATAATTTTGTTGTCACAATGTGGCACTTCTATTAACGTCAGACCATGGTGATCTGCTGCAAAGAATCAGAAGCTTTGGAAAAAATGACTGGGAAAAGCAGAAAATCATCTGCTGCTTCTTCCATCCAAAATGAATTTCATTTAGCCTCTGTGACCAGCGTTTTCAAAGGTGATGAGATGAGCGCTCTGTTGGAAAAAAAAATCTCTTTTGGCTGGTCTTCAATTGAGATGAATTTTCTCAGTTCTGGTAATCATGGACGGGATTCCAAAAATAAACTGCAGCTTTGCCCACTCTGGCAGGGTTTTATTGCTCTCTCTGTTAAGCATGCAGATTTTCTGGCTAGGAGGTGGGATCCGTTCCATCCACGCTCGCACACACAGAGGCACATCCAAGGATGCTACATACACACACAGCCTCATCTCTCTGTGAGATGGGGAATATGGTAGCAGATCTTACTAAGGAGGAAGACATATAGAGATATACTTAGAAAATATGGAGGTTTACAGCACAGCGGAGGGCCTTGACACAAAGAATGTGCTAACCTTGCTTACAGACACTATCATGTCTCCTACTGCATATATCTCACACATTGCTCCCTCAGCCTCCAGTGAGCAGCAGCACCATGAGAAACAGCCTCCCAGGAATCAGTGCAGAAAGTGGTCTCAGAGTTTGACTGCAGCAGCAGCATCATGCAGGAGATGGTGGTTGTATCTCAAGGTTAGACGTTATCCTTGGCACAGTGTCTGGTATACTGTGTCTCTTGAATACCTCCAAAGGATCCCTGGGCATTACCACTCTGTCCAGTGTGACATTCTATGCTGCCTATGTTTATGATTTGAGACAGTGTGGACAACCTAGCTTATTTGGTACTGTGGTACTGATCATCACAGGGCACTGAGCATTACCAGAACAAATTATGCCAATTGTGCATTGCCCCCACCCCTACCTGATTCACTTATGGTAATTGGCAACTTGTATGGATAGACATGGTGCTGAAAAGGGGCCAGAATTTCAGATTTCTCTTGAGCACAACCCCTAAGGCAGAATGGCTTCTAACCCTAATTAACTCTGGACAGGGCTGTGGTGCTCTTTGCAATACAGGGTTAAGCCCTGGGAAAGGACTTCGCAAGGATCAGGGACCATAAAAAGGAGAATAACCTCTCAGAGAAGTTCAAAATTAGGGAAGAGTACCAACCACCCACTCACCTTTTTTTAGTATAGAGGTTTGTAACAGGGCACTGGCTCTTTAAAAAGCTGTAGAGCAGAAAGTCCCAGGATACAGTCTCAGTTCAGCATAAAACAGGGTGAGCTGTAGTTTTCAGAGGGACCATGAGACAGAAAACTTTGCTTCTTTTGGAGGCTGACAGTGGGAGCCTCAGGAAGAGGAAGGAGAATAATTACATCCCTTTGAAGAACTGGGCCAAAGTTCCCACTTCCTAGGCCAACACAAAGGCCAAACACACACTGGCTCCAAACAACCATTCTTCACCCTCTGTGAATCACAACCCCTTCCCTAGGGTCCATGTGACGTTCATCCCTTAATAGCAGTGTTCCCAGAAATTTCCATCTCTTATTACAATCTCCAAACAAGACAATCCCCATCCGATCTTCAACCACTCTGGTCCTAGGCTCTCAAATGGGGTTGTGATCAGCTCCAACCTAAATGCAAGGTGACTGAGGTGAAATGGAGATTTCCTTTCTTCCTCCCTCTTCCTGAAGACCCAACTATCATCCACTAGAACAGGGATCGGCAACCTTTGGCACGCAGCCCTGGCGGGCAGGCTGGGCCAGTTTGTTTACCTATCGTGTCTGCAGGTTCGGCCGATTGCGGCTCCCACTGGCCGCAGTTCGCTGTTCCTGGCCAATGGGGGCTGCGGGAAGCGGCGGCCAGTACATCCCTCGGCCTGCGCCGCCTGGAGCGGCGAATCGCAGCCAGTGGGAGCCGCGATTGGCCGAACCTAGACTTAGCCTGTATCAAGCTTCTTCCCCTCCTGATTGCTCTGTCCAGGTATCTGCCACTGACACTGACACAAACGCCTCACCCTCTTTGGGTTCTTATTTATGGAGAGACCTAGAGCTCCTGTCCTTTCTCACAGCATTGCTGTTGGATGAGAGCCAGTCATAACCCTAGTTGACAGCCTGGTACCAGAGCAGTTGTAGATCTGCCCAGAATGCTAAACCACACCACATCAGATTACCAGCAGAGAGAGAGACTGGGGCACAGCCACACACTTGCTTTTGGAAAGTTCAGTGACCCTATAACAATCATATTCAGTTTCTTATGTTGCCCTCGTTGCTCTAATACCCTCTGTCAATTACCCTTATTTTGGGAGTAATTCCAAAATTTGCCCTCTTAAATGGCTGGGCCTGACACACCACTTCTGCAGTTTTAAAAGTCTGCCATATATGACAATTTTCTGTGAATGATTAATGTTGTTGTGTGCTGCATGTCTTGAGTTTAAAAAAAAAGTATTTCAGAAATAGGGAAAAAATAGATTATATGGTCACTCTTACCACCGTGGAGAAGCTTGACAGCCCAAGAGCAAAGACAACTTCCTCAAGATTCTCCAAGATACTATGCAGATGGTCTTTCCTTTTAGCAGATTGCTAGGTGTGGTTGTCCTCAAGAAACAGGCCATAGTTCTCAAAGCTTCCTCTTCTGGCAATGCTGAGGCATAGCACAAACATTAGCAAACAGTATATTCTATTCTTCACTCAGCTTTGCTGAGAAATGGGTTATGATGTTGACTGACAAAGACTTTGTTGCTGATGATGATGTGGATGTCTCTGTATACTTCATAACCTCCTCGTGTGTCATTAGGCCAGATTCCACTGGGCTATGGTACAATTACCAGTTTTCCAGTTATTTTCCTTGTAAACTAGATTGTCCCAGATGTGCTAAATTTTCTCTGATAACTGGTAAGAATTCTCCTTGCAGAGTGAGGTATTCAGATCTGGAATAGATCACACAGCCTAGGTCAAGATTTAGTATATGTTATTTCCAAGTAGAAGGATAATATTTTGTTCTCCTTCACATACAATCATGCAAACTCATTGGCTTCCAAGTGGCTGTTCCTTCATCAGCACTCCAATCTTTCCTTTTGCTTCATCTGAGAGCCATGGTCACCTGTGAGTATGGAGGTAAATTGGGCTTAGGAACTAGAGTATTAATACTTGTGGATAAGTAGTACTGGTGGCTTACCAGACCAGTAAACCTGGTCCATGCTCATTGGAAATCAGCCAATGCTTGCTAAAAGGAATCCTTTGCCTGGGTCCAATTTTTTTTTTTTTTTTAATGAAAGCTTTCACACAGCTCTAGTATTGAGTTAAAAGGAAACCATGCACTCATATTCTACAGAGGTGCATAGATACTACACATAATTCCACTGTCTGTTACCTCGTCTGTTGATGGTGAAGGATACAAATCACCCTCTCCTAGTTCTGAAAAAAACTATGCATCATCATATTTGATGATACTATACTGGAGGCTTGCTGAATTAGACAAGTCCATCCTTAACAAAAGTGTAAGCAAATACAGTCTGAATCAATTTTAATTAGACTAATAAAGTCTAATTAGATCTTAAACTTTAACTGGAATCAGTTAAAGTAAACGCCATGAATTTTAGTGTGTATCTACATTATCCTTCCTGTGTGTATGCTTGTGTGCACAGTGACAGGAGATAATTTAATTCCTTATTCCAAAATTGAAAGGGTTCTGCAACCATTTGCTCCCTCTTAATGTGGAATTTTTAATACCCCAGCATATTTCTCATGGGCACACACAAACCCAATGGCTAACATTTTGTTTGTGGATAATAAAAATCCTTCACAGGGTACAACTTCCTTGTTTATAGAACTCTGGATAGTAATAGACTAAAGGGCCTGAGTCTCAAGGGTGCCAAGCACCTGGAATTCCAAATAAGAACATAAGCATGACTATACCTGGTCAGAGCAATGGTCCATCTATACCAGTAACCTGTTTTCCAACAGCAGACAGTGTCAGATGCTTCAGAGGGAATAAATAGAACAGGACAACTATCAAGTGATCCATTCCATGTCATCCAGTCCTAGCTTCTGGCAGTCAGATGTTTATGGACACCCAGAGCATGGGGTTGCATACCTGAGTATCTTGGCTAATAGCCATTGTTGGACCAATCCTCTATGAACTTATCTAATTCTTTTTGGAACCCCCAGTTATAGTTTTGGCCTTACAAATGAGTTCTCCTGGTTGCCTGTGTGTTTTGTGAAATAGTACTTCCTTTTGTTTGTTTTAAATCTGCTGCCTATTAATTTCATTGGATGATGCCTGGTTCTTCTGTTATGTGAAGTAGTAAATAACACTTCCTTATTCACTTTCTCCACACCATTCATGATTTTATGGACTTGTATCATATCCCACTTTAGTCATCTCTTTTCTAATATGAACAGTGCTAGTCTTCTTAATCTCTCCTCATATGGAAGCTGTTCTATATCCCTAATAATATCTGTTGTCCTTCTCTAAGGCCATTTCTAATATATCGTTTTTTGAGATGGGGTGACCTAACTGTATGAAGCATTCAAAGTAGGGGAGTACTATGGATTTATATAGTGGCATTATGATATTTTCTGTTTTATTATCTATCCCTTTCCTTATGGCTCCTAACATTCTGTTAGCTTTTATTGACTGCTGCTGCACATTCAGCAAATATTTTTGGAAAACTATTCACAATGACTCCAAGATCTTTTTCTTGAGTGGTAACAACTAATTCAGATTCTATTTTGTATGTGTAGTTAGGATTATGTTTTCCAGTGTGCATTATTTTGGATTTATCAACAATGAATTTCATCTGCCATTTTCTTGCCCAGTCACCCAGTTTAATAAATTCCTTTTGTAACTCTTCACAGTCAGCGTTGAACTTAACTATCTTGAGTAATTTAGCATCATCTGCAAATTTTGCCAACTCACTTTTCTCCCCCTTTGTAGGTCATTTATGAATATATTGAACAGCACAGGTGCCAGTACAAATCTGTGGGAGACCCTCCTATTTACCTCTGTACATTGTGAAAGCTGACCATTTATTCCTACCATGTTTCCTATCTTTTAACCAGTTACTGATGCATAAGAGGACCTTCCCTCTTATCCTATGACTAATTGCTCAGGGGGGAGTTATAGCGCAGTGGTTTGAGCATTAGCCTGCTAAACCCAGGGTTGTGAGTTCAATCCTTGAGAGGGGCCACTTAGGGATCTGGGGCAAAAAATGAGTACTTGGTTCTGCTGGTGAAGGCAGGGGGCTGGACTTGATGACCTTTTAAGGTCCCTTCCAGTTCTATGAGATAGGTATATCTCCATATATATATATATATATATATATTAAGAGCCTTTGGCAAAGGACCTTGTCAGAGGTTTGCTGTAAATCCAAGTACACTATATTACCTGGATCACACTTGTCCATGTGCTTATTGACCCCCTCCCCCAAAGAATTCTAATAGATTAATGAGGCATGATTTCTATTTATAAAAGCCATGTTGACTCTTCCAAAATATCGAGTTCATCTATGTGTCTGATAATTCTGTTCTTTACTATAGTTCTGACCAATTTGCCTGGTACTGAAGTTAGGCTTACTGGCCTATAACTGCCAGAATCACTTCTGGAACTTTTTTACAAAAATTGGCATTATATTAGTTATCTTCTAGTTATTTGGGAGAGAGGTTACATACCACAGTTGCTAGTTCTGCAATTTCATATTTGAGTTCCTTCAAAACTCTTCAGTAATTGTCATATGGTCCTGGTAATATATCACTGTTCATTTATGAGTGAAGGCAATGGGAGCTGCAAACACTTTGCACCTCTGTGAATTGGGACCTAAGTCAGCCTTGGTAAAAGCATATTCTCAAATATATGGAGAAATCTCTCCAGCAGCTAAAAGAAAAACAAACTCTTTCAACTTAAGGGCCAGTTTGTGAGAGGCCCTGCACAGTTGTGCCAAGGGTGGAGAGAGTGCAGAAAGCCTTGTGCATTTCCCTCTCCCTTGCATTTTAGTGCAGGTGTAAGCGGGGGAATGGTCCCGCTATTGTGGGGAACTTTCCTGGCTTCTGCACTACCCCGGTGAAGTGGGCTAGCGAAAGGATCTGAGTCCTCGCTCCCACTCCCTTTACCCAGAGGCCTCCCTGCCCTTGAGGGCTCCCCTTCCACTCTCCTGTCTGGCAGAGTCCTCGTAACCCCAACAAGGCTGGGCCCAGGATTCCTGGGGGGCTCAACCCCCAACCCTGCTGTGGTCACCTAGGACAGGGGCTAGGGTGTCCCCACTCCGGGGTACTCTCTCTGCACTGGGCACCTCCCTGACCCACTGATTATTCCATACAATTTAAAACAAATACAAGTTGTTTAATTAACAATTAATCTAAAGAAAAGAATAAGGAAAAATGGGAAAGGTTAAAGGTTAAAGGAAAACACATCATCCCGCTTTGTGGCAGGGAACATCACAAACAGTGTCTCTGGACATCAGGGCACTTCGCAGTCTGTTCCTTGTAGGTCCCAGATTTCCGTCTCAGGCCCTGGCTGTGCTGCAGGTATGCTGCGGGTTGGACACTTGCAATGGTGGTGGCCACACACCTCCGGGCTTTGAGTGGTGGGACCCCTCTTCCCAGCGTCAGCCCCCCGTCAGGTTAAGGTCCCCCACCCGGTCTGGCCTGCAAGGGCCCTTGTCTGGGGGTGTCTTTCTGTGCTGGGCCCTTTGCCCAAGGTCCCCCCTTGGCTGGCCCCACTTGCTCACCACACCTGGCTCTGTGGCTGCAGCTCTGCTCCCAGCACAGGATCTGCTCTCCCTGGGCTGCGTCTCTGGCTCTGTGGCTGCAGCTCTGCTCCTAGCACAGGATCTGCTCTCCCTGGGCTGTGTCTCTGGCTCTGTGGCTGCGCCTCGGGCCCCTCTGGATCTGGCACGGTTCTGCTCTCCAGCTCAGCTTGGGCCCCTGCTTTCTCCTTAGCTCGGCCCCACTCAGTCTGACCCAGGCAATTCCAGCTCACACGGAGGACGGGACCTCCCTGGCCTCCTGACCCTCTGATTAGCCTGTCAATCAGGCTGATCTGGAGCATTGGCCTCTCCCCATTGTTCCTGGGGACTGTCAGTCTCAGGCTCCTGATTTGCCATCGACCCTTCCCCTTTTAGTGCTGGGAGCTAGCCAACCAAAACACCCCACTGAATGTTAGTAAGGGGGCAACAGTCCCCTTACACAGGGACCAATTGCAATGAGAGGAGTCGTACTCCTCAAGTGCAAGGATTGCATCAGGCTGCCTTTCTCAGAGGAGATATAGTCCCCTTCAAGTCCATTCAAAATACTGCTGCTGAGATTACCTTCTTGTCTTGTCACACTGACCACTTCTAATTTCTCTGAGTTTCTCCACTGGCTCTCCATTCCTCTCCACATCAGAGACAAATTTCTTGAGTGAAATCCTGGCTCCACTGAAGTCAATGGCAAAACTCTTATTGACTTCGGCATGGCCAGGATTTCTTTCCTTGTCTTTACCTTTTTAGGCTCTTTATGACTTTCCTGTGCCCAGCCTAGTTGCTCTGTTCCCATGCAACAAGGTCAATGGCTACCTTCACTGCAACTGTTCCCAGCCTTTACCATACACCAGTCAGGTTCTCTTTCAAACACTTAAGAACATAAGAATGGCCGTACTGGGTCAGACCAAAGGTCCATCTAGCCCAGTATCCTGTCTAAAGACAGTGGCCAATGCCAGGTGCCCTAGAGGGAGTGAACCTAACAGGTAATGATCAAGTGATCTCTCTCCTGCCATCCATCTCCACCCTCTGACACACAGAGGCTAGCGACACCATTCCTTACCCATCCTGGCTAATAGGCATTAACGGACTTAACCTCCATGAATTTATCCAGTTCTCTTTTAAACGCTGTTATAGTCCTAGCCTTCACAACCTCCTCAGGCAAGGAGTTCCACAAGTTGACTGTGCGCTGTGTGAAGAAGAACTTCCTTTTATTTGTTTTAAACCTGCTGCCCATTAATTTAATTCCGTGGCCCCTAGTTCTTGTATTATGGGAACAAGTAAATAACTTTTCCTTATTTACTTTCTCCACATCACTCATGATTTTATATACCTCTATCATATCCCCTCTTAGTTTCCTTTTTTCCAACCTGAACACCATTGGACTTGTCTCAGGCTGCCTCTTATGAATATAAAAATCCACTAAGCCACTACCTTATCCTCCAGATCCCTTTTTACAAAATTAGGTTGATTTTATAGAAGTCGATCTTTAGAAAGTGATTTTATTCAGTCGATCGTGTATGTCCCCACTAAGCGCAGTAGGTCGGCAGAGTGCGTCCTCAATACCATGGCTAGCATCGACTCACGGAGTGGTGCACTGTGGGTAGCTATCCCACAGTCCCTGCTGCCCATTGGAATTCTGGGTTAAACTCCCAATGCCTGATGGGGCAAAAACATTGTCACGGGTGGTTTTGGGTACATGTCATCAGTCTCCCCTCCCTTCCTCCCTCCCTCCTTTAAAGCAACGGCAAACAATTGTTTCACACTTTTTTCCCTGGGTTATCTGTGCAGATGCCTTAGCATGGAAAGCATGGAGCCCGCTCAGCTGTGCACTGCTGTTGTGAGCATTGTAAACATCTCACGCATTATCCTGCAGTATGTGCAGAGCCTGGCTAGGAGCCGCCAGCATGAGGACGATTGTGAGGAGGATATGGACACAGACATTCCTGAAAGCATGGGATGTGGCAATTGGGATATCATGGTGGCATTGGGGCAGGTTGATACAGTGAAATGCCGATTCTGGGCCCGGCAAACAAGCACAGACTGGTGGGACCACATAGTGTTGGGGATATGGGATGATTCCCAGTGGCTGAGAAACTTTAGCATGCGTAAGGCCACTTTCATGGAACTTTGTTAGTTGCTTTCCCCCACCCTGAAGCGCAGGAATACCAAGATGAGACCTGCCCTGACAGTTGAGAAACAAGTGGCAATAGCCCTGTGGAAGCTTGCAACGCCTGACTGCTATCGGGAATCAATTCGTAGTGGGCAAATCTACCGTGGGGACTGCTGTGATCCAAGTAGCCAAGGCAATCAATAACCTTCTACTAACAAGGGTAGTGACTCTGGGAAATGTGCAGGTCTTAGTGGATGGCTTTGCTGCAATGGGGTTCCCTAACTTTGGTGGGGCGATAGACGGAACACATATCCCTATCTTGGCACCGGAGCACCTTGCCAAACAGTACATAAACTGCAAGGGATACTTCTCAATGGTGCTGCAAGCACTGGTGGATCACAAGGGACATTTCACTGACATCAACGTCGGATGATCAGGAAAGGTGCATGACGCTCGCATCTTTCGGAACTCTGGTCTGTTCAAAAAGCTGCAAGAAGGGACTTTCTTTCCAGACCAGAAAATTACCGTTGGGGATGTTGAAATGCCAATAGTTATCCTTGGGGACCCAGCCTACCCATTGCTCCCATGGCTCATGATGCCGTACACAGGCAGCCTGGACACTCGTAAGGAGCAGTTCAACTATAGGCTGAGCAAGTGCAGAATGGTGGTAGAATGGGCCTTTGGATGTTTAAAAGGGCATTGGTGCTGTTTGCTGAGTAGGTTAGACCTCAGCACAACCAATATTCCCATTGTTATTGCTGCTTGCTGTGTGCTCCATAATATCTGTGAGAGTAAGGGGGAGATGTTTATGGCGGGGTGGGAGGTTGAGGCAAATTGCCTGGCAGACAATTTTGAACAGCCAGACATCAGGGCGATTAGGAGAGCACAGCAGGGTGTGCAGCACATCCGAGAGGCTTTGAAAACCAGTTTCATGACTGACCAGGCTACGGTGTGTGTTTTTGTCCTTGATGCAAAACCGCCCCCTTTGTTGAATGTAATTCCCTATAAGCCAATCCCTCTCCCGCCTTCAACCACAGCTGGCAAAGGAAATAAAGTCCCTATTGTTTTGAATCCATTCATTCTTTATTATTATTTTTTTTTTAAATTGAGATCACTGACAAGGTAGCCTGGGTGGGGTGGGGGAGGAGGGAAGGACAAGGCCACATTGCTTATTGTAGCCACACTACAAATCAAAGCTGTTTGAATGACAGTCTTCTGTTGCTTGGGACATCCTCTGGAGTTGAGTGGTTGGGTGTCCGGAGCCTCCCCCCGGCGTTCTTGGGCGTCTGGGCGAGGAGGATATGGAACTTGGCAAGGAGGGTTGGCAGTTATACAATGGATGCAGCGGGGGTCTGTGCTCTAGTTGCCTTTCCTGCAGCTCCACCAGACACCTGATCATGTCCGTTTGCTCCCCCATTAGCCTCAGCATCTCCTCCTGCGTGTTCTGATCACACTCACTGTATGCTTTCCTGGCCTCTGCCACCGAATGCCTCCATGCATTCAGTTGTGCCCTATCAGCAGAGCCGGCTCCAGGCACCAGCCCAGCAAGCAGGTGCATGGGGCAGCCAATGGAGAGGGGCGGCATGTCCAGCTCTTCGGCGGCAATTCGGTGGCGGATCCCTCACTCCCTCAGAGCGAAGGACCAGCCGCCGAATTGCCACCAAAGACTGAAGCGGCGGCGGTAGAGCAGATCGCGATCACGGCTTTTTTTTGCTCCTTGGGGTGGCAAAAACCCTGGACCCGGCCCTGCTTATCACTGCAGGTGGACTGCATGAGCTCTGAAAACATGACATTGCGAGTGCATTTTTTTCGTCTTCTAATCTGCGATAACCTCAGGGACGGAGATGATAGGGGGAGCATAGAAACATTTGCACCTGCAGGGGGGATAAAAAGGGAGAGTACAATTTAAGAAGATACATTTCTGAGAACAAAAGGGAGACTCTTTCACAGTGAATCAAGCAATTCACTGCAGACAGCACATGTGTTTTACGTACAAGGTTGCATGTTGCCTTTTATATTGAGCGCCTGCCAGTATGGTGACACGTCACACACGGCTGGGCAACAGAATTTGGTTTCCAGGCAGCCATGGTAAGCCAAAGGGTACGCGGGGTTGGCTTCTTCCGCCTTCATAACATGTGGGAATGGTTTCAAACTGCAGTGCCCTCCTTTCCCATAGCAAGCAATACTAGTTGGGTTTGCCGTTTAAAAAGAGGGGCTGCGGTTTTGGGGTGGATGTGCAGCACACCCCTCCCCCCACCGTGTGGCTATTCTCTGGGATGATCCCTTTTAGCCAAGTGCAAACAGCCCAGCATGGATGGGGTCCTTTTACTGTTCCCTTACAAAAATTCCCCTGTTTCAACCAGGTGACCGTGAATTATATCACTCTCCTGAGGATGACACAGAAAGATAAAGACCGAATATTGCATGAATGCTACTAAATCCCAGGACCATTCGCTGCCATGCTTTGTGCTGCAATGATTCCAGACTACTTGCTACTGGCTTGGCGTGTTAAAGTGTCCTACCGTGGAGGACGAAATATGGCAGCCCTCCCCAGAAACCTTCTGCAAAGGCTTTCAGAGTACCTCCAGGAGAGCTTCATGGAGATGTCCCTGGAGGATTCCCGCTCCATACCCAGACACGTTAACGGACTTTTCCAGTAGCTGTACTGGCCACGAATGCATCCCAATTGTTCAGGGCAAATCAAACATTAAACACAATTGCTTTTAACCCCTGTAGGGTAGTTACAAATGTGCACTCACAAGAGGTGCCTTCTCCGCCTTCAGGGTCTGGGAACAGTTCTCCCTGGGAGGTTATTGGCTCCTGGGTGATGAAAAGGTCCTGGCTGCTGGGGAGAATGGATTCTCCGCTTGCCTGCTGCGCATTGTCCTCCTCTTCCTCATCCACAAAATCCTCCTCTGTGTTGTGTGAGACTCCCCCCTTGCAGGTGTCCATGGACAATGGTGGGGTTGTGGTAGGGTCCCCCCCTAGAATGGCATGCAGCTGATTATAAAAGCAGCATGTATGGGGCTCTGACACAGAGCGACCATTTGCGTCCTTTGTCTTTTGGTAACAGGTTTCAGAGTGGTAGCTGCGTTAGTCTGTATCAGCAAAAAGAATGAGGAGTACTTGTGGCACCTTAGAGACTAACAAATTGATTTGAGCATAAGCTTTCGTGGGCTAAAACCCACTTCATCAGATGCATGCAGTGGAAAATACAGTAGGAAGATATATATACACAGAGGACATGAAAAAATAGGTGTTGCCATACTAACTATAATGAGAGTAATCAGTTAAGGTGGGCTATTATCAGCAGGAGAAAAAAAACTTTTGTAGTGATAATCAGGATGGCCCATTTCCAACAGTTGACAAGAAGGTGTGAGTAGCAATAGGGGGGAAAGTTAGCATGGAGAAATAGGTTTTTCTTTGTGTAATGACCCATCCACTCCCAGTCCTTATTCAAGCCTAATTTAATGGTATCAAGTCTGCAAATTAATTCCAATTCTGCAGTTTCTCGTTGGAATCTGTTTTTGAAGTTTTTTTGTTGGAGTATTGCGACTTTGAGGTCTGTAATTGAGTGACCAGGGAGGTTGAAGTGTTCTCCGACTGGTTTTTGAATGTTATAATTCTTGACGTCTGATTTGTGTCCATTTATTCTTTTGCATAGAGACCATCCGGTCTGGCCAATGTACATGGCAGAGGGGCATTGCTGGCACATGATGTCATATATCACATTGGTAGATGTGCAGGTGAACGAGCCTCTGATAGTGTGGCTGATGTGATTAGATCCTATGATGGTGAATAGATATGTGGACAGAGTTGGCATTGGGCTTTGTTGCAAGGATAGGTTCCTGGGTTAGTGTTTTTATTGTGCGGTGTGTGGTTGCTGGTGAGTATTTGCTTCAGGTTGGGGGGCTGTCTGTAAGCGAGGACTGGCCTGTCTCCCAAGATCTGTGAGAGTGAGGGATCATCCTTCAGTATAGGTTGTAGATCCTTGATGATGCCCTGGAGAGGTTTTAGTTGGGATCTGAAGGTGACGGCTAGCGGCATTCTGTTACTTCCTTTGTTGGCCCTGTCCTGTAGTAGGTGACTTCTGGATACTCTTCTGGCTCTGTCAATCTGTTTCTTCACTTCAGCAGGTGGGTATTGTAGTTGTAAGAATGCTTGATAGAGATCTTGTAAGTGTGTGTCTCTGTCTGAGGGGTTGGAGCAAATGCGATTGTATCTTAGGCCTGGTCTACATTGGGGGTGGTGGTGTCGATGTAAGATACGCAACTTCAGCTACGGGAATAGCGTAGCTGAAGTCGACGTATCTTATTTCGACTTACCTCCCGTCCTCACGGCGTGGGATCGATGGCCGCAGCTCCCCTGTCGACTCCACTACCGCTCACCTGGTGGAGTTCCGGAGTTGATGGGAGTGCATTCGGGGATCGATATATCGTGTCTAGACGAGACGCAATATATCGATCCCCGATAGATCGATTGCTACCTGCCGATCTGGCGGGTAGTCTGGATGTACCCTTAGCGTGGCTGTAGACAATGGATCGTGTGGTGTGGTCTGGATGAAAGCTGGAGGCATGTAGGTAAGTATAGCGTTCAGTAGGTTTCTGGTGTAGGCTTGCCTGAGCTTCTTAACTTTCACGCGGCACTCCTGTGTGTCCCTGGTGTAGCCTCTCTGCACCAAGCCCTGTGCGATTTTGTCATATATATCAGCATTTCTTCTGCTGGTTCAGAGTTCTGCCTGCACAGATTCTTCTCCCCATACAGCAATCAGATCCGGTGTCTCCCTTTCGCTCCATGCTGGAACTCGTTTGTGATTCTGGGACTGCATGGTCACCTGTTCTGCTGAGCTCACCACGCTGACCAAACAGGAAATGAAATTCAAAAGTTCCCAGGGCTTTTCCTGTGTACCTGGCTAGTGCATCGGAGTTGAAAGTGCTGTCCAGAGCGGTCACATTGGAGCAATCTGGGATAGCTCCCGAAGGCCAATAAAATTGAATTGCACAACACTGCATCTGCACTACCCCAAATTTGACCCAGGAAGGTCAATTTTAGCACTACTCCCCTTGTCGTGGAGGAGTACAGCAGTTGATTTTAAGAGCCCTTTAGGTCGGCGGAACAGGGTTGGTTGTGTAGCCGCATTGCTTATAAAATCAACCTAACACAGCTAAATTCGACCTAACCTCATAGTGTAGACCAAACCTAAGACTCTGCTCTGCTGTATTACCTCCAAAGGGCTAGGCAGGTGGCAAGCTGAGACTGTTGCGTAGCTGGCCATGTGATATTTGCTCATCTCCCAGTTACATCAGGCTCTCACACACACAACCAGTTCTCCATCTGCTTATTTCATTCATTCATTGCATCTGGTCATAAAAGAAGACCTATAAGTTCTTTTGCGGCAGGGGCAGTCCTTTTTACTTCATGTCTTTCCATCACAATGGGTCCCTGGGTAATGATTGGGTCTTCTAAACATTACAATAACAAAACCAATTAATAATAATTAATAATGAATAAGACCCTGAGCACATTTGATTTTCACCTTGTTTCTCATAATGCAAAGGTTTGCCACTAAATATTTGGATGCTTATTGGAATTAAACTTGTGAATAATTGAAATTCAGTAGTAATAACTAATTTATGGTTCAAAAAACCAAAACAACCCCTTCCCCCCCAAAAAAGAAAACCGTCAACACCGGACAAATCTCTTCAGACAGAGCCCTTCTCTTATATTTGACAACAGTTATCCTAAACGCATACCCTGAAAATCAACACACTTTGAATAATGTTTGTGTATTGATTACTTGACAGTGAGGATTAATGAGGTTTAAAACCATAAAAGGAAGGAAATTGAATTTCTGTCTTAGCTCTCAATCTTTGGCCCAGAGTGCCTTGTTGTACATTGGTATGACAGGAGCCTCAAAACTGTTGGTAGAGTTGTAATACTGGATGGGATAAAGACTTTTAAAAAGCAGTTTCCACCCTAGTGCCTCCAATTGCTGATCATTCCAGTTGGGGAGGGATGTGCCATAAATGTACTTGTTCATGGTCAGAGAAAATGCTGTAAATCATGCACACCATGAATTTAAGTTTATTTCCCCCTTTCCTCCCACACCATGATATGGACCTATTCACCTAAATCTCCGCTCCCGCCTGTAATTATTCTAAGGTGTCAAGACATACTATAGACATGCTCCCATGAGGTAGTTCTATTGGTAGCAGAAACCAAGCTTTTCCCCTAGATCTGTAAATATACAAAACTAACTGCACACAAGAAGTAGAGAGATGAGGCCTTCAAAATGTGTATGTTCTGAGAATATTTATTTAAAATTAGTTTAAAAAGAAAATCCTCCAGTGAAATCAGGTGGAGCCAGCATAGATTCATGGTGGCTAAGAACTACTAATCTCTGACTCATTAGGCTATTTACCTTCAATCAACATGCCCCTCTCAAATCCACCTCTTGATCATCACCAAACCCCATTCTGTGCACCTGAGCAAGAATGTGCCAAGTGTGGTTAAACCATACACTGAGGGATTAAAATAACAGGTTGTTAAGGGGTGGCGGTGCAGTTCTCACTACTCTGCTAAAGTCAGAGAGGACCTTCCCTACTCCCTCTCAGGCTTCAGAGAGCAGCACTCCCCCACAACTTCCCCTCTGTGCCTCGTGCAGTGAAAGCTTCCTCTTCTGTTCAATCTACTTTAATCCCTGCATAGACTAGAGTTTATTGGCGCAACCCAGCTGCCATGAGATTGTATCTGGTTCACAATGGTGACCTCTCCATACAATTCTATGATTATTACCACCCCACCCAATTTGAACTTTTTGCACACCCAACCAGTATTTCATTCTAGCACGGTTTTTCCCCCTTCCCTGCCTCATCAGAGTGTGGTATACTGGGTTAAATTCATCCTTGGCGTAAATAGGATTTACAAGGATTGAATCTGGCTGACTGAGATTCAGGCTTTTTATTCCCAACAAAACTGCATATATTTTTGAAGGAAAAGAATAGAAACCTTAAAAGTGACAGGAGAAAAGGACCCCCCGCTTACTAACACTTCCATCGTTCAATCATTAGATCACAGAGAAGTGCAATGCGAACAGCACATATGTAGAATACTAATGGCATTTCATTTTTTCTGCTGAGAGCTAGAGACCAAATTTCTTCTTAACTTATAGCCTTTGCAAAATACTGCTCTAGCTGTATATTTTAGGAAGCTACAGTTTGACTTGTTAAGGTTCTCAGAGGAAAACAAGATCAATAACTCGTCACAGCAAGAGATACTTTACTGTCTGCAGGGTGCTGTAATATAGCACTGTGATGGGGGAGAAAACAATTCTCAGCTTGTCTTTGTGCAATTGAGCAGCCTGCTATTAAGCAAGTTGAACAACTTTTTTTCAGTAATTTAATGCCCAGATCATTAGGCATGAGTGTCACTTTGTAGCTACATTTTCATGTTTAAGGCGACTTTTTAAACCAGTTATGTAAAATCTGCCATGCGCTTTGATTTGTCTCAGGCAGTTTATTGGTGCATTATATATTTATATACAGACAATTCCTTTAGAATGTATAATCTGAAGAATCTGTTTTGACCTACAATGGAAAAGTAACAAAAACAGCGAGAATATAAAGTTTTTAGTATTGCTTTATTCCTCAGGTTTACATAGTTTCCTGCAATTTTCACCTTGGTTTCTTTTTCCCTTTTTAGATTTCATTGTGAGAACTTGATGAATCTCTTCTAGTAGAAAAGAATGAAGTGTTGTTAGTAATATGAATAATACTAGCAACATACTGACCTGCATTTGTATAATTTAATTAAGGGATTCAGCAATTAATTGTTTTTTCTTGTTGTTTGGCAATTTACATTCAGATTGCTAGACATGTCAAGTTTAATTGCACATTCTGTTTAGATACATTGAAAGCAATTTTCCTCACACCCTTAATTTCATAACTTGTATCGTGTGAGGTTTTTATTAGCTTATTTTTACTCAGACACATTAACATTCGTGTGAAAGATTGTCAAAGAGGGAGCACCAACTTGATTTATATTCAGAGCAAAGGTGTGTTCCTCTCTTACACCTTGAAAATATAAAGGGAGTATTTACATTGTGCTTCAATCATTCTGGCTCCAATCCTGAAACTTTATATAATCTACAGTAAGGAAGGAAGTTTATTCCACCAGAAGATGATGATGACCTGGACAATATACCATACATGGCAGGGAAAAGGTATTGAAGATGATATCAGGTTCAAAACTGGTCATTATTCTGTGCAGCCTCTTTAAAGGAAACAAGACATCTCTTTCTGTTTGTGCCTGATGACACCTAGCAATGTGTCTCCATCTTGTCTGATTCCTCTGGGGCCATCAAATGATTTACTCAGTGTCTAAGTGCTATTAGGGCTTGGGTGAGGCTTAGATGACTATGGCTCAAATTGGACAAGAGTGAGGAAGTATCAGTAGGTTGATAAGAGCAACTAGACTAAATTTCAAAGATTCTATCACACCTGATTATTGAGGGGAGTGTGTCCTTTGTTAATTAATCAGGCTCACAGTTTAGGGGGTCTTATTAAATTACTCCAGGATGTTCACATAGTAGCTGATGATACTACAACCTTTACTCTCAGACGTGGACCTGCTCAGGCATCCAGGGCCGGCTCCAGGCACCAGCCGAGCAAGCTGGTGCTTGGGGCGGCAGCTTGTAGGAGGCGGCATTCCGCCCAATCATAGCAGCACGGCTGCTTTTTTTTTTTTTGGTGGTGTTCTGCTCCAGCCGCCCTGTAGGGGGTGGCGGCATGGAGGATGGGAGCGCCCTGCAGCAAGCCCAGCAGGGCAGTCCGCGTCCTTCCCTCCCTGCCGACCGGAGCGGCGCGGAGCCCTCCCGGCAGGCGGCAGGGGGCACGGCGGGAGTGGCCGCGTGGCAGAGCCCCGCTGAAGCCCTGGCTGCCCCCCGTCTCTCTCTCTCCCCCCGCTCCCACCCCCTCCCCCCACTAGCCGGGGCACATCTGCAGTGCAGGGAGTCCCCCTGTACCCTGGCTCCGGCTGCGCCGCAGGTGTTTTTTTTTTTTTTTGCTTGGGGTGGCCAAAAAGCCAGAGCCGGCCCTGCAGGCATCCATGCTTTTGTCACACTGAGATTAAATCATTGTACTAATGAGATCTTCATTGGGTTACCCCCAAAGACTTGTAAGTAATTTCAGTTTATCTAGAAGGCAGCTGACTGCATGTTAAGTTGTGCTCCATACTGAGAGTACGTACCGCCAGTCCTTTGTAACCTGCATGGGTGGTGGAGTAATTTCTGAGTGGGATTAAAGGTTCTGTTTTTCATCTTTCTTTAAATCCCTTACTGGTTTGGGGATTGGCTACCTGAGAGACTGACTATGAGGGCCTGAATCTCTGTTGTACTAAGGCCCCTCTGTGCCCTTCGAAATATTAGGGGGACTTAATAGAGTTGAAAATGGATCTCTGGTAATACAAACATACACAAGGGACTTTCCAAGCTAGTACACAGCTGATGTAAAGTAAACCTGAGCAGGAAACGGGTTTTTTTTGTTGTTGTTCTGCAAGAGTTTTCAAGATTTTGAATTTTTTCCCCATCACAAAATGGGACAAAATGAAACTCAAAAATGCTTGTGAACCAATAATATCCCCCAAATTCCAGATTGGGTCATTTGGAACATTTTGTATGGATTTGGACCTTTAAAAAACCCCTTTTAGCATAAATTAACTAAACTTGTGAAGCAAAAAGTACATTTTGAATGAAAATCAAAACTTTGTGTTTCAAAAATGTCAAAATGGGACTTTCTGACAATTTCAAAACTTTGGGGTTTTTTTGTTTGGTTGTTTTTGTTTGTTTGTTTGTTTTAAAGAATTAGTAGATTCATTGAAATTGACCCATTCTCATTAACAGTTTTGGTTTCAACCAATCAACTTTTTTTTTTTTTTTGGACTGAAAATCCTTTTTGTTGGAAAATAACTAGCCAGCTCTAGTGTCAAGGATCTGTTTCCAGTCCCAGTGTGGGATGTGAGTTAAGAGTGGGAGAAGGTACATCCACCAGATACTGAAGTAGCACTGTCCTTTGTTTCCCAGGAACCACAGGGGTCGGTGAGAAGCAGAGAATAAGTTAGAACAGCCTCTCACCTGGGGCTGTGCTGGTTCATACCTGTCCTAGAATACAGAGTGTGTCAAGGTGGTTTTAAAGTGAGAGATCAGGGAAAATCTTCTTATATCTTATCACCAAAGCCATGACCCCACAATGGCACTTGAACTGGCAGCCCCTGATTTAAAGAAGAGGGACTGGCACCAAGTTGTACTCTTTGAAGGGTCTTTGACTCTGAAACTCACTCCTGTCCTGGGTTAGACAATCCTGAATTTGATTCCCTCCAGGGAAAGATGCAGGTCCATCTATTTTCTGAGGCTTTTGTTAAGAGGATATTGGGTGGTCAGATGTGTGAGGTGGTTAATTTCTTGAATGTCTGACGTGAGCTAATCACTATGTGTTTGGATGTTTATCCCTAGTTTGGTGTATTTAATATAATTATACAAATTTCTAGAGCTTGGGGTGGGGACTTTTAAAGAAACTTTGAATAAATAGATAATGAACAATATCAAATACCCCACTCAAGGGCTGATTAATTTTAAATGGATCAAGGCCAAAGGGAAAATGCAAGAAACTGACTAGGAAATTACATGCCATTCCTAGTTTTGCTCCTACACCGCCACTGAAGGCAGTGGTTGCATGTGTTCCTGAGAGCAACACTGGACCATAGGTCTCTTAAGAAAACCCCAACTTTTCATTTGTGGCATGTTCAAATTCAAGGCAAAATTTCACTGTGATTACCAGAAAACAAAACTTTTCCTGGCACAATGGAGAAATGTCACCCTCATAGCTTTTCATAGACATGATTCAGGTAGGAACTTCCTATTTTTAAAAGATACATTATTGTTTAAAGGCCAAACCAGTTTCTATGATGAAATAAGACTTCTCAATCTGCAAAATCTGACTTTCACATGTTGTAAAACATTTGAGATGGAAACAAACATATTTTTATTATGTATAAACCTGTAAGAATGATCTCTCCCCCCCTGTCCCAGTAGTGGCATCGGGTGTTTTTTTTCCCCTTACTTCTAACAGAAATGCTTATAAACAGTAAATAGAGGCAGCAGAGGGTCCTTTCATCAAGTGAAGCAAACCCAAAAGAAGAACATCTATAGTATGTAAACAAGCTTAGACATTTTAAAGTCTAATGCTGAAGTAAGACAAGTGACCATGGTGTCATTCTCAGTTTGTATTATGATGCCAGATAAAACTTCATTGATCTCTGCAGGGAAGATGGGAGGAGCTGGGAAGAACCGCATCCTATGGACACTAAAATTGTAAAGAATGGAAAGAACAACAGAGAAAGAAATAAAACAGGAATAACTGTCAGCTGTAGTGAGGAAATAAATCTACTGAAGCAAAGTAATATATATCTATTTAAATCATAGCACAGTGGTCACCAAAGAGATGCATTAGGATGTTGAAGCTTCACGTTGAAATCATCTAGGCTCCTTGAAAGCACAGCTTCAGATCCTGGCAATATTTACTCATCCCTCTATCTGTCCACTGTATAATAATTGGAGCTTACTGTGTGGGGGTGGTGTTTTGGATGAGATGTTAAAAACAAAGGAGCAACTCATACGCTCCTTCTTGCAACTGGAGAGGACCCAGATCTGATGGCTGACGGGATGAGTGGATGCGGAAATACAAACTATGATCCCCCAATTTCTACAGTTCTATGGAAGCTCTTTCATATGGGGTGGAGGGCAACAGCTAATGGGTGAATTCTGCAAGGACAACACTGCCATGCAGCCTGAGGTGGCAGGAGGTTATATCAAGGCACAATGACCTCTGCAGGGATGATTTTGGCTTCATGGATATCCTGATATCTGTAGAAAATCAGGAAAAAATACATGCATTTAAAGGGCTGAAGCCCCAGACACTTCTGCAAGGTGATAATTCTATCATCCTCCCCCATGACCCCTACAGAACACAAGTGGTGAATACAAATGGAAACTTCAGGAGTTTCCTATCGCCTACATGGGATTTGTTTCTTCTCTCATGCAATGATTTGGCCCTAGCTACTGTCTGCTTTGTGTGGACATTAAGGCCATGATTTTTAAAAAAAGATTCTCACCTCAATTTCCAATTTTGCATATGTTCAAAACTATTCTAATAAATAGTTTTGCCCATGAGTAATTGTGGACACGAATACTATTAAAGTGCCTATAAGTCATGGCCTGTATTAGATGCAGAGCAGCATGCATTCCCCTCCTATGCAGGTCAGCTTCATTGAGAGTGTGAATCTTTCCATTAGCTCTGTGCAAAGATGTAAGTAGGGGGTGAGACTCGTTTGTTGTCTCCCCATCTAATCCATCCATACACAGCTAGAAATAATCAAGTCCTACATATCTGTGTGATCTGTAGGCATATTGAGTAGGCAGATGACTTCCAAATGATAGCCCATAGTTCTTTGTTGGCCTTAAGTTGTACCTGCAAAAGTGGAGGCTACTTTTCAAAATAAGACCCCAATGATCCCATGTAAGTTTTCATAAAAGTAGTGGTTTGTCTTGATGTCCAAAGCCCAATTCATTGCTACTTGTATTGTTTGGCAGTGTATGTTATGCTGATTGGCTGCTCTTATAAGAGATATGTGGGTAATGCCAGCTCTTCAGAATTATATGTACCAATCAGGGACTTTTGAAAATCATATGGTCCTCAATGCACTTGTGAAAGCATTTTGGGATCCTTTTTAGATGAAAATGTGTGTGTGTGAGAGAGAATTGCTATGTACAACATGACCAAATGATAATGAGCTTCATAGAGACAACCAAGGTCATCATCACTGTGTTCCTATTATGCCTCTGGCATTTAGGACAGTGACGAAGCTCCTCTACTCCTGTCTGTTTTTTGCAAGTCTTTCAGTGGTTCCCCAGCTGTGCGCCAGGTTTTTCAGCTCAGCTTCCACAGCTCTTTGCCATGTTGTTTTCGGGCAGCCTCATTTTCGCTTGCCTTCAGGTGTCCTTCTTATTGCTACTCTGGTGATGGAATCAGTTTCCATCCGAAGCACATGACCGATCCATCTCCAACACCTCCTGGCAATGATGGTGCTCAGATCCTCTTGACTGCACTGTGTCAATAGATCTTGGTTTGAGATTGTTCTGGGGCAAAAGATATGGAGGATTTTTCTGAGGCAGGGTGAATGGAATGAAGACAGTTTGGACATGTCATACTTTCTCATTCCCCAGCATTCTGCACTATAAAGTAGTGTTGAAAGTACGCAGCTCTGATAACTCTTGAGTTTGGTTTTGGTGTTGTATTTTGATGATTTCCAGACTGTATTTAAGCTCCTGAAGGTGTTCCTGGCTTTATTGATTTTGTTCCAGATGTCCTGGCTTGTTCCACCATCCAAGCTGATGGTGCTGCCCAGGTTTATGAATGTTTCTACACTGGTGAGAACATAATCCTCTATCCGTACTGGCGATTGTGAGGCAATATTAAAGGTCATGATATCGGTCTTATTGTGGTTGATTTTCAGTCCAATTTGCTGGCTCAATGCATTGAGTCGAGTTGGTTTTTCTTGTATATGGTGTTGGGTATGTGATAGGAGAGCGAGATCATCTGCAAAGTCCAGGTCTTCAAGGGATGAGAAGGGTGTCCATTTAATTCCTCTTGGCATGTCTTCTGTTGTACACTGCATTACCCAGTCGATGGCAATGTTGAAGAGGATTGAAGACATGACACACCCCTGACGTGCTCTTGTTTTGACTTCAAAACTGAGCTCACCATGATCAACACTGCATGTAAACTTGAAATTGAAGCTTTTGATGATGTTGATTATATGGAAAGGGATTCCATATGCTCACAGAATGCACCATAGGCTGGTCCTGTGAATGCTATCAAAAGCCTTCTCAAAGTCTATGAAATTTATGTAGAGTTTCCGTTGCCATTCTAAGCACTGTTCTATTATGTTTCATAGAGCGAAGACCTGGTCTGTGCAGCCACATCCTTTCCGAAAACCAGCTTGCTCTTTTCTGAGAACGGTATCAACTGCCTCTGATATACACTGGACTATGATCTTACACAATACTTTGCTTGGCACAGATAAAAGTGGAATGCCAGTTATTACAATTCCTTTCTTTCTCCCTGCTCTCCATGTGTCAGTATATAATGCCTGCATCTGTAACTTTCACTCTATGCATCCGAAGAAGTGAGGTTTTTACCCACGAAAGCTTATGCCCAAATAAATCTGTTAGTCTTTAAGGTGCTACCAGACTCCTTGTTGTTTTTGTAGATACAGACTAACACGGCTACCCCCTGATACTTTCTTTGGTAGCTTCACTATAACCCTATTGGTCCACTCATCTGGCACTTTTTCCCTTTCCCAGACTTATGTGAATAGAGGGGCTAAATAGATGCTGCTAATTTAGGATTTATCTTGAAAAATTCTGCATTTAAGTTATCCTTGCCAGGCACTTTCCCATTTTTTAAGGATTTGATGGCTTGAATGATCTCTTCCTTAGTTGCGGTGTCTGTGTTGATATCAAGATCTTCTTCTGCCTTCTGGATGTTTGCTTCCTCTTTAGGTGGCTCCCTGTTCAGCAATTCTTTGAAATGCTCTGTCCAGCGCACTTCTTGTTCTTTTTCGGTTGTTAGTAGGTGTCCTTGTTTGTTTCCGATGAGAGTGTTTGTTGGTGTCTGCCATTTACCACTGATAAGCTGCGTCATTTTGTAGACGGTTCCTTGTTCACCATGAGCGGCTGCATCCTCTGCTTGCATTGCCAGATTATCAATATAATGCCATTTATCTGCTCTCACAAGGCATTTGACCTCCCGGTGTGCTTTGTTATACTGCTCATGTTATTTGTCCTTTAGCTTCTGAGATTCTGTGTCTAAAACGTTTTTTTCTTCAGGGCTCATGTGGTTTCTATGGCGTTCCATGTACTGGGTGTAATCTACTCCTTCCTTCTCTTCTGCCTGTAGCCATGATCAATGGCAAATGGCGACGTTCACTGACAGATGTGAAAGTGAGAAGGGGTGCAGATGTTGGCAGCGACCATCGCCTTGTGACAGCCTCCATCAAGTTAAAACTGAGAAGTGTGGGTCCACCAAACAAGGGACATAGACATTATGATATTGACAAGCTAAAGTACCTTGAAATACAGAAAGCCTTTATTCTGCAGCTAAAGAATAGGTTTCAAGCACTTGCAGACCTTGATGAAGAGGAGGGGAATGCAGATGAGGAGATCAACAAGAAGTGGGAGAAAGTAACAGCAATTTATAAACTGAGACAACCAGGGTAAATAGGGTTAAATCAGAATTTAGCATGTTCAACAAAAAGTGCTACTGATCCACGTATAGTCACATTGCTTCTATTCTAGTTAGTGTCAATGGCCTACAATTTCTACAATGCTTTTTGCAGGACCCCTGATTGGATTTAAGGTTTATTTGTGCCTAGATAGTATTCCATGTAAGTACTTAACAACACCTGGACAGAAAATAATTTGCTGGGTGATTTATTTCTGCTTAAGAGGGAACACAAGGGTGAGGCTGCCAAATCCTCAGATAGGATAAATAGAAAGAAAATGAGAGCAAGTTCCTAAGGTGGTGACAACAGTTACCCATTAGATAGTGAATACCCTTTTGTATTCAGGCAAATGAAAAAGAGAGAGAGGTCAAAGAGCTACGGATTTGTCTAGGTATGAGCCTACATAGGAGTTATACTTGGCTCCAGTGAAATAAATAATGCTGTAGGAGAATTGCCAGAGAGACAGCTCAGTAGCAGAATGATGTTTAGATACAGTGGTGATGGGCACTGTGTAGATAGCATCATCAGTAACCAAACACACATAACCCCTCTGAACTAAGCAGATTGTGGCCCATTTCAGCACATGGCAAACAGACTGCTAGTCCTGAATTAACCCACTGGCTATTTAAGATGCATGAAGGCATTTGGGGAAAAAGTCTGTGTTTGGCAAAAAAGCTACATTTCATTTCACAAAGAAATGCTTGAGGTATGGGTGTTTGTACCCTGCTTATTCTGTCCAGGATAGCAAACAGAAAACCAGGTCACAAGGTAGCAATGTCAGGAAATGGTAAACAGTGTGATGGGGATAGGTACCATTCTAGTGAGTTCAGGAAAAAATAATTCCGACTGCTACCATGCCTGATAGAAGTAAAGGTGTGGTGATTGTACAGAGCAGATATTGGATTTTTTTTTACTTTATTTTTTTATTTTCATAGCAGGAGGAGGCAGATAGGTAATTAGCAATTGTACTGTGTGTGACCTCAAAAGGCTAAGAGAGAGTTATAAAGGAATTAGAGTTAGAGAGCAGAGAGCAGAGAGTCTTTCTTTCATCAAGCAATGCTCAAACACACTTGAATTTCCCCTTTTGGTGTTAGTCCAAAGCAACATCTTGGGGTAATTTAGGCTGATCCATCATTTACCTATCTGAAGGAAAAGTCAGTAAATGATTAAATTGATATGATGCTGTGTTGGATTTCTTATGCATCATTGGATCAAACTGTCAAGATTGCTAGATTGTGGTGGAGCGGGGAGTCCAGTGGCATAAAGACAGAAAGAGACATAGAAACTACATTTCAGTCCTTGCTTGTAACTGATACACAGACAGTTTTCATTTAAGGTTTAAGTTCAAGAGAATATATCTGAGTAAGAAAATGAGCAAATCTCCTTTTAGTTAACATTGCAAACCCACTGAAAGTAAGACCATTCTAAATGCAACTATTCATTTATTTCATTGTGCCTAGTTATTGCAGAACCTAGTCATAGGAGATTTTATGGTAGATTACCCATTGGGCCAAATTCAGAGGTGATGTGTAAAGGTAGATAGTGTTATATTTGTAAGTGGCTTTGAGAACTAAGGCTATGTCTACAGTGCCCCACAGTTCAGACTATGGGAACTGTGAATAGCAGTTTGTACCAATGTGCTGCATTGTAACTCCCCTGTGTGGACACTGCAGGCATGAACAAAAAGGTTCCTAGTTGGCATTAATGTAGTCCTGCTTGAATAGGACTATGTTAATGTGAACTACACAGGGGAGTTACAATGAAGCACATTGGTGTGCACAGCTATTCAAACCCCTGTACAGAAAATGTGGGGCTAGACAAGCCCTAAGTGAGTCAAAGGAAGGAAATACACTAAGGCCATTTCCATATTTAGGAATTTTCTTAATGTAGATAGGGTCTAAGTAGGTCAAAGAGAATCTAGGTGGTGTTTAAAGTGGTATAATAAGTGGTGTTTGGGATGGAGGGGTGGAAGAAGGTGTAGATTACACTAATCTGAGCCAGGAAAGAAAATGGCAGATTTGTTGCATTGCCATATTACTTATTTTTAACTCAAGATTAATTTGAAAAGTGAAGTTCGGATTTGTTCTACTCGAGTTCTCACTGTGATATCTGAACACCTTCCAGTAATTCAATAAGCAACATGACTAGCATCTGTCATGTATCTTTTCCTACACCTAGGGCAAAAATTACCTGTGTGTGTGTAAATGTGTGGCATTCTCTATGTGTTAGCAAAGATGAAGTCAAAGAGGTGCACCTTATACTTAGAACAGAAAGTGGTGAGGTTTGTGGGAGTTCTAAAAGCTTGTCTACATGGGTATATCCAGGAAACTTAATCTGAATTAACTAAATGTGTGAATTTGAAGTGGATTAGATAAACCACATTAAATCTCTGTGTGGATGCTCTTATTCAGAATTAAAGTAGCCGTAATTCGGTTTATCTTAATTCATTTTGGAAGTGCCTTAATTTGGTTTACTTAATTCCACTTTATTTTTGAATTAGGGTGTTTACACAGGGTCTATGCATAGACAAGGCCTTAGAACCTACAGTTCATTAGAGTCTTGGATTATTTTATGTGGAATGCCATATGATTTTTCTATTTTCCATAATGCTTCCCTCTAAACTGAATCAAGTTTGTGAAGTTGATGAAAACAGCAAACACCTTTAATTCCCAATCTCGCTTTCTTTACATCAACTGTCCGAGTATGAATATCTGATCAATGTAACTCTGGCCTGGTCTGAATCCATGCTGTTTCTCATCTACTAGTTCCTCTGGCTTTAATCTGTTCCCAATAGTGATAATAAGCTTATATCTCTGTAATTATTCAGATTGGTAGGCTCTTCTTTCTTCACGATTGGTACAGCTATTACCTTTACCTTTAACCAGTCATCTTGTACCACCTCTCCTGCTACTAGCTCAGTATGGCCTGGAACGAATAGAGTTCCAACATTCTAGCACACAATGTGCTAGCCTTTATGTGAAATCCATGATGAAATCCATTACGAAGACATGATATGACTGGGTAGCAATCCATATAAATCAGTCTGCTTTGCTATACATTAGCAAGTGAACAATGGTTTGGTATGCCAGTTCCCCCTATCCAGTTCATGGGAAGGCCATGTTATTAGCTGCTGGCCTGCTAGGAATGGGTATCAGCTGTTTCATCCTAGTCTGCTTGCCTTTCAAGGCTAATGAACTTGCACTACTTAGATTTGAATTCAGAGTTTTTCTTCTTCTAGACAGACTTGCCTGAAAAGGTTAAGTGAGCTCTGTCTGCTCCAGTTTGAAATTAGTTTTCCTTCTCCTAGATTCTGTTTATCCATGGGACTTTATTCTGTTATATTCAGTGCAACCCTTCTGGATTTCCCAAGACGGGCTACCCCTATTCACCACCCGGGAGATGCATCTCTACACCATTGTATCACAGCACATGGTAATGCAATTTTAACTTTTTAATGTTGTGATAGGAATGCTGTAGACTTAGACTGAAATAATTTATTCATGTAATCTCTCATTTAACAGCATTGCAGTGACATTGCCACAAGATCCTCTTAGTAATCTCTCAGAGTAGTAGGATCTCCAGTGTACAGAATGGTATCAGGTTTGTAACTGTAAATACTAAATATAACGTTCTACATTAATGTCTTCAAAATGTGTGCCCATTCTTTTTGCAAGCTAGCTACTAAGGAAGAACATGGCAAAGACACATCTGGAAAAACTACAAAATGCAGTATGGTTTTGGGAACTTTGTCTCTGAAATGAAACTAGTTGACGCCTCTGAGTTACAAAGATCCTTTTAACAAATATTAGTATCTGGGCAGACAGTTTGTCTGTTATGAAGTGCTGAGAGAACCTTAAGTTTGTGCTGCTCTAATAAATAAAATAAAAGCAGCATTTGTGTTTCAGATTCTACTGTAGTTTCCTGTGCTCAGATAAAGAACTGCTCATGTCAGGCTAACGTGAGTGAATGAAGGATTGTGTTTCTTAGTACAAAGTGTTCTCCTAGTCAACCCCAGAGCTACATTGTTCCCGATGCGCTAATTCAGATCAAAACCAACTAATCCACAATGGAATTTAAGAGTGAGGCCTCTTAAATTACTGATATTGGTTCAGATATATTTTATTTTCTGTATAAGTATAATTTTATCGATTTCACAAAGTTGAAGAACAGACAATATAAAGTGTATGCTGTTGAGTTGAAAGAATACAGTTCTTTGTTAAGGATGAGCTATTTAAAAGAGAGCTTAAGCAACTGCTAGACAGTGTATGAAACTATAATAAGGCAGGGCTAAGGCAATTTGATGCTTATAGTAAAACATGCTTGTTGTTTAAGTACAACACCTTGTGTAATTTCGGAACCCTAATCCATATATTTTAGATTGTTTTAATCACCCTTGGATTTCTGTTTTAGTTAACCATTTATAACATGACTTTTTTTCCTCAGGAGAAATTTGTTCTTCAATATTGATGCTGCCACTAAAATTGGACACCATAATTTCCCACCATAATAAGGTGCTATCATGCTATTAATAACACACTATGAATGGTCCAGTTGTTGGCTCGTTCTTTCTTCAAAGGCAAATAAATAAATAAAATCTGGAGATAATAATTGAAGTTACTCTTGTGTTGATTGTAATTGCATGTTCTGTTCAGTAACATTTTATTTAGCCTAATTTTCCAGATCCCTATCTTTTTATAATTGACATTCATCTCTTATGGGTGGTTCTAATTAGATTCCATGTCACTCAATAAAATTGGAAACTTAATTCAAATGAAAATCCTACTAGTTTTTGGATGTACAACTTGAATGAGCAGATGTGCTGAGTAGTTTTTAATTTTTTTTAAAGGCAAGCAAAACATCCATTATGAAACAAAGTCATCTGTATGAAATAAACCCACTGTGCTTTATAGTTGACTTCACACAAATGAATGCATTCATCCTTTTTGTTTGTTTGGGGTTTTTTGTTTTATTTTGCAAATGTTTCAGAACATGAACTTTCATTTTCAAATATTTAAGTGGTTATGCAAAGGAGAAATGTATGTTCAATGTGTTTTTTGTTGCATTGCAAATTTATATTATTGTGACTTGTGAAATGAGTAGGAGCAAATTACTGTTTACAACCCAGAACATATAATAGAATTTGTGTCTAAACTGATTGGGGGAACTTCAGGGCAAACTTAGCATCCATCTGTCACAAACACCAGAACCAGATTGCTTACAAATAATTTAGCACTAGGTTTCCTATGATCTTGCTGTGTGGTAGATGAGGTACTATCTCCTTTACATATACCAGTTGTGTCATGAACGGAACCTCCTCACTCCAAACAAAATAGTTTGCTTAAACCAATCAGAAAGACATGCAAATGTCTCTGTCTTTATGTTTAGGGGCAGATTGTAAATTAGAGACACTTGGGAAAACCACAGATGGGAAATAAAATTAAATTAGTGTTACTTCTTCAGTTTGCACCTGATATCATGGCAGTAAGCACTTTTGAGTACTTTCAAATTTTGATTTTGTTCAATATCTTGCACACATACATGAGGCGTTTGTCATATGGGACATCAAGCCCTGTATAATGTTTGCATATTTCTCACGAGATTTTTAGACCTAATTAGGAAAGCTCTTTATTTGGTTGTCTACAATAAAGGTACACCCAAATTTGGGATGAGAGAACTGCTTATTCTCAGTCAGTGTGAAGTTTTTAAGAATCAAAGCATGAAACAACCATTTAAAAAAAGTGGTTAGCAAGTACCTATCATGCACAGGGAAAAAAGTTTAACTACTGTGTTCTTTTGTTTGAATCTACCGACTGTTCACCTTCAGTTTCATCTGTTGCCTTTACTTGCTGCTGGTAGCTTAGTGCACATACTTCCAATTAGATTAAATATCACTTGGTTTTCCTCAAAACTTTACCTTATTTCAGTTCCTTCTATTCCATGCAAAATAAATGTGAGTTTTGCCATTTACTTCACTGGAGCCAGGATTTCATCCAAAGAGTGATTTTAAGGGAGTGAAAAAGCAAAGAAAGAGAACACATATTAAAACTGATAATTTTTAAAGTCACATGGGGGATTTAAATACTTGATTATTATTAGTTTCAGACCTGGGTATTCATGTCCCGTAGGCATCTTTGAAATCTCTTTCCAAACTTCCATGAGACAGAGAGAGAGCAGAGCTTCTTTGTCACCTTTTAAGGTCTTAAATCTTGAATTTCCTCACTGCTCTGACCCCTCCTGGCAAGCAAGCAGACAACCTTATAACATTGAAGGTGCAGTATGCAGAAAATGTAATCCCAGTTACATACACCTAGTCCTCAATCTTTCCTTGTCTCTCTCAAAATGTGCCTGTTTGTAATTTGTAGTGACTATTAGGCCTGGTCAGAAAGGATCACCTTTATGCTACTGTACCTGCATATAAACTGTACTGTTCATTATTTTATTTATTTTTTATGTATTTACGTATTTATTGCCAATATTTAATAGGTCAACGTAATTGTGGCCAGTCATTCTTACTCTGGCACATCTGCTACTGCTGAATGTTCTTATCTATTATGGAAAACCTGAAATTAATATTTTATAAACATTTAAGTGCAAATACAGATTCACAAATCATGGATTCAATCCTCAAGATCTTATTTATGTGCATAGTAGCCTTATGGACTTCATTGGGACTACTCACGTAAAAGGTCGGTGGGGCCCAAAACTTATTTTCCCTTCAAATGTCAAGATAACAAACAAGTCTAACACTAATGTTATCATAAATGTTATCTTCACATAATAATAATTAATAATTATTAATAAAAGCACACGCAAATCTCCTTTTTCAAGTTCTATCCCACCCTTCTCACCTAAAATGGAGTAACACTCTTGCTGTTCTCACTAGAAAGTTTATAGTTGACTTTCAGACTACAACTACATTCTGAAGTTGTATGTCAAGATTTACCAAAGCATGTGCTTGAATGGTTTGCTGGATAGGGATGGAGTTAAGTGTGGAGGATAAACCTCAGTATTGATGCAACATTGGTTATTAAAATAGTTATTTTAGTAAATTTAGTATTTATGCATTTTCCTTTGCCCTTATAGAATTTTAGGAAACATTTAAAATGACTTTCATACACATGGTGCTTGGAGGATAATAGGTTATATGCTTATACTTTTGGTTCCTTATTTTATTATATGAAATATTGAATCTTATTAAACTCCTTGGAAATTTCTACTTTTACAGGCATGAAAATCTTCAAAGAAAATACCTAATCCTTGTCTACAAATTTGTTCATATCACCTCATGTCCAATTGCACAAACTCTGGAATGCAGTTTCATAAATCTGTTTTAATATTCTGTAATATTGCATATTATGTTACAAAGAGCTATCTGTCTAACCCAGCCTGAGGTGAGGCTGCAGCCTTTCCCCTTTATTCCTCAAGGGTATGTGGCTTGGATTCACCTATAAAGATGCCAGGTGCCTCTACCCAAGGAAACCCCTTCCAGTGCAGAGAACACAGAGGAAAATATTCAGTGCCCAATCTCATACAGAGGAGTGTCAGGCAGAGCACAAAATAAAATATCTACCACAGCCAAAACAGTAACTTGGGTATTCGGTATTAGTAGCTTAGGATAGGGGACAATGGGAAAATAGATGAGAATAATAAAATACAAAATTAACAATACATAAACTCTACTCCTCCAAACATTTACAGCAATTACATACCATCTTGCTCCCTCCTTGCACCTGCCATGGAAAATAGTGAGTTTAGACTTTAGGCTCAGGTTTTAGATGGTGCAGAACTGAAATCTGTGAAATCTTAAATACAATAGTAAAATAAAAACATAAGGGTGTTCTTACGAAGTATCCACACCAAGGATAAGATCATCCTTGTGGCTCTCTATTTTGGATTCAAATGTACACGATGGTGGTTTCTTGGTAGCTTGATCTTTACTGTCTCCTCAGGCTTCTGGGTTTCTGTATCTGCTGAGATGACACTGTTAAATGTCCCAGAAATCCCCAAAGGGCTCAAATGGATTTGGAGAGTAGAAGGGTCCTTCCCAGATGTGATGCTTCTCCCTCTCCCCAAAATATAACCAAAACCAAAAGTAAAACCAAATCCTTTGTTTGAGTTCTGGCTTATGATTGGTTCTTTCAGTAGCTTCCAGCTTGTTTTATCTCTGCTCTGGGCTTTAGACATCCTGGGAAACGGAGTCCTGAGCTGTTTTAGCCATTGCTTCTATAGTCCAGGGCAAGTCCCCTAGAGGCTCAGGCTCCCTCTGAAGGAGTTGCATTTAAATGTTAGTTGTGACTTGCATCTTGCAGAGAGCATTTGGTGGCATTTTAATTGTGAATTGTGTGTGAAGCTACTATAGATTGTAATTTTGGGAACTATTTGGTTTAAAGAGTTTCTTCTCGAAGACTAGGACAACTCCTGCTTGTTAAGGGATGTGAAGATTGCCTTCTAGGATCTCAATGAAAAGTAATGTGTAGCACCTGTCTTATCAAGTCCATAAAAGCTGAACCAGAAGCTTGTAGTCACTCTTTCTCTTCCCCTATCTCATAATAGAGGAAAGCCTCTGTTTTAAGCCCACACACAGAACTATAGGAGTATTCTCATTAAAACTGATTTCTGTTACAAAAACTCTAAAGTCTTAATTTAACTTTAAAGAAAATGAGACGTGTTAGTTGTGTCTAACTAGATCTGGTCAGGAATTTTTTTTGAGAAAATATTGTTTCCTCAGAAAATGCCAGCTTATGAAACAGATGTGTCCCTCCTCCCCACCTCCCTTCAAAAAGCTTGTGCTGACAAAATTCTCAACTGAAAAAAAATCAGAAAAATGTTTCAAAATATTTTATTTAGATACTTTCAAAACAAGAAACTCCCATTTTCTAGTTCAAAATAACTTTGTTTAGAAATTTAAGCTAATTATGGTTTTAAAAAATAAAAATAGTGTAAATAAAACCTAAACTTTTAACAATGATCAAAATGGAAAATTTAAATTGACCTGAACAGGGTTTTTTGTTTTGTTTTGTTTTGCAGAGAGAGTTCACAAACATTTTTGAGATTTTCACTTTTTGTGAAATGGGAAAATACTTTCCTGCCCTGCTCTACTTTTAACCTCACATTTTTACTTGAAGGTGAAACCTTTGTTCCTGAAATGCTTAAGATGGTATAAGCTTCTTTTGTGATGTTCCTTTGGAAATGTTTTGTGTGCAAGCATCTAACATAATACATCCCTTGTTCCATTTCCATGTGAAAATGGGAGATGTTTTATGTATTGTGATAGACCCAGGCCCATTGGATACAGCAGAGTAGTAGAAGGCAGATATACTAGCCACTGGATAAGCAATTTTCTGTTCCCTGACTGACCAGAGCAGGGGCTGCTCCAGGCTAAGGTGGACACATGACTCCAATTAGCCTGCAAAGAGTCAGTTGAAGCCGGTTAGGCTAATGTGAACACCTGACTCTAATTAAGGCCCCTCTGATACTATAAAAGGGCTCACTCCGGTCAAGCTGGAGAGAGCCAGGGAGCCAGAGGAGAGGAAGTGTGGCTGAAGGGCTGGGTAATGAAGACATGTTCAAGCCACTGGAAGGGAGTCCTAAGGTAAGTGTGAAGAAGTCATTAAGAGAGAGAAGTGGGAGAGCTGTGGGGAAGTGGCCCAGGGAAATGTAGCAAGTCTGGCAGTGAAAGGTCGGCTGCCAACAGCTGCTGCCCTGGGCTGGAACCCAGAGTAGAGGGCGGGCCCGGGTTCCCCCCAACCCGCCACTACAGAAACACCTCCTGGGAGGGGAAGACAGGCCCCTGTCAGGACAGGAGGCTAAACTATTCTTGACTAAGCCCGTAGGGACAACAGAGACTGTGGGAGTTCTCTCACCAACCTCCTTGCCTGCTTATGATGAAAAAGGCTCAGTAGACTGTAACCCTGGCCCTATAGAGAGAAGGGCTATGTGGAGGGTTGCTGTGAGCCTCTGAGGCTAGCCTGAAAGCACCTGAAAGTGTGGGACCCATGGGGACAAGGTCAGAGCTCTGCCACAGTATCAATGTGGAAACAGATGAACTTGCTATAACTGGTTACTAATATAAGAAGCCATTTCAGTATAATATATTTATATTAACTGGGAATTAATTAGGTGTCTGAGGATGCTTAAGCAACTTTCTTACCAAAGTCGCAAAGACAAGTACCATCTCTCCAAGGATTGTCAAGAAGAAAGGAGAATACTTTTTTTGATTACCATTTAAGTTTAAAGCTCTCTTTAAGAATCATTGAAGTATAAAAATACTATTTTAAAACTGAAAGACTTTTATATAGGAAATAGCAGTGTTTGGACTCATTTGAAGAAGGAAAAAAACACCTATTAAATCCTGATGGAACTAAAGGAATAGCTTACGAAATTAACTATGTAAAATAAAGAGTTAAGACTCTAACTCTAAAAATGTTCGGAGAATTTCCTGACACAAAGATAAAAACACCATAATCATGATATTGAAGATTTACAACCCAGCAGTATATGCATTAGTAGTATCTTCAGCTCATGAATATTAAATCTGTCAAGACAGTCCCATGAAGGTGATGAGCCAATGAAAAGGTGAATGTGGCTGATATTTGGATCCTGCCAAGCCCCTAAAAGGGATGTGTCTTATAACTTCAGTGATATTGTGGAAAGAGAAGAATAAAATCCCTCTGAATTGAGATACCAGTTCAGCACTTTCACCTCAGCACTCTCTCGTCTTTTCTCAGCTTGTTCATCACAGTTCATCAAAGCAAATAAACAGTAGCAAAAGACACAGAACAAAGAAGCCACAACAAAACATCAAGAAGAAACAACTTTCCATTCTAGCACTGCTTCTGCAACATTTTGACAGCAGCTGGAATTCAGCATAATTATAGAGATGTTTGCAAAAGCACTTCTAAGGGATTAGATTTCAATTGTTATTGCAATAATATGAATGTGATATTGAAATGCTATTGCAATTTAAGATATTACCAAATCCTGTAAAGTAGCAATTTGTTCAAACTGGGTACACCTGCAGAGGAGATGTGAGCTAACCTTAGTGAACACAGAGAACTTATTGAATTGACTTTGAACTTACGATTCTTAGCTTTCATTTGCCTGTCTCAAGATCACTCCTTCAAAAGATTTGGTTAGTTTATAAGAAGTGTTGCTATTTCAATTGAAAAATTCTAGAATGCCTTCTTTCTTCAATTTCATAGGACTTAGTTAAGAAAACTTACCTCTGCCCATTTGTGATATTCATGATAAACCAAAGAAGAGTCACAAACACTTAATTCAAATTCTCTTACTCATTGATAAACGGTTTTGTTATATACGATACACTGGGGCATGATTCCTGTGTGATGCCCCTTTTGCAGATGATTATGCTCTACTTAGTTACAGTGAAAGTGACCTACAATTTATCCTTGACAGGTTCTCAGAAGCAACTAAACAGCTTGGACTCACCATCAACCTGGAAAAAAATGAAGTCCTCTTCCAACCAGTCCCATTTACCATTACCACTGAGCCAAACATCACCAACAATTGTATAGGACTAAAGAATGCAATCACTTTACATACCTTTTGCAGTACCATCTGAAGTGATGGTTCCCTGGATCAAGAAATGTCAAATAGTATACAAAAGACAAGCCAGGTGTTTGGAGAAATTCACCATAGGATACCCAAACAGTCAACAAAACTGATGATATACAATGCAGCAGTGATAGCATCTCTTTTATATGGGTGTGAAACATGGACAGTTTACAGCAGACACACTAATCAACTTGAAAAATTTCATGTGTTCTGTCTTCACTCCATTTTGATAATCCACTGGTGAGACCAAGTTTCAAACATTAGCATCCTGGGAAGAGCAAAACCAACCAACATTGAGGAAATAATAATCAAACCTCAGCTTAGATGTACAAGTCATGTTATCAGAAAGGGCAATGATAGACTCGCAACAATTTTTCTATGGAAAGTTGAAATTTGTAAAGTGTAGGAGGGATGCTCAACAAAAATGCTTCCAAAAAAACCCAAAAGCCAACACTTGACATTCTGCTCAACTCATGCAACATAAATATCGGTAACTTCGAAGGCCTAGCCAAGGACCAACCTAAATGGAGAGCAACTACCAGTAAATGTGAACACTTTGCCCTCATTTCTATTAGTTTTTCCTCAGAGAGTCATGGCAAGTCTTTACTGGGAGCTGGGGGCCCTGATTGGTTCACAGCTTCTATTTAAACCAAGCACGGGTATTGGAAGTTGTCCATACAAATGGGCTTTCCCTCCTTAAGACTGCTTCCCATGATGTACTTGCTTCTGCTGATGACCTCCTGGTAACCTGACCCTGCCTGCCTCCTGACAGCTGACTCCTGATTTGCCGTCTGGCCATCTCGGATTCTAACCTCCTGATATCTAATCGACCCATGTTGACTCCTTACCCCTGTTCTGTTCACTAGGTCAGACCCTCCCATGTCACCTTCATGATAGAACCTGCATGTTTCTGTGTGCCATGTGTTTGAAATCTTATGCTTCATGGATAAGACTATACTACCACATGAGGACACATGATGTGATATTGTCATAGGATACGATACATATATATAGGGTAGGACTTGCTACTGATTTTGGAAAATTAATATAATTTGGTCTTTATATAATTAACATACTAAAAATATATTTTTGCTTTAGCTGATTGAAATTTGCAGGAAATAGACCGGGGTCGGCAACGTTCGGCACGTGGCTCGCCAGGGTAAGCACAGAGAAGCGGCGCGGGCGAGCGATGTGCTGGCCGCGGCTTCTTGCCACCCCCATTGGCCCGGGACAGCGAACCGCGGCCAGTGGGGGGCCGCGATTGGCCGAACCTGCCGCGTCAGCAGGTAAATAAAACCGGCCCGCCAGGGTGCTTACCCTGGCGAGCCGTGTGCCGAACGTTGCCGACCCCTGAAATAGACATTTCAAGAATTGTTCTTGTTCTGAAACAGAACAAAACCAAATACTTTCAAAATTTCTCACTAAGACACTTTTTTGTTTGGGAATAGCTTATGATTTTTTTCATTTGTATAACTTTATACATTTCACACTTTTTCTGGACATCTTACATTATTTTATGACACATCTGGAGTAGTGCATAATATATATCAGGTGTCAAACTGTTTCATTACGACATAAACAGGACACACTTTGATCTAGAAAAGAAGAGAGGATGGTTCAATCAGTATGAAGTAATGGTTGCCCTTAATGATCTTAAAACTAAGATAAAAATAGAATATTAAGACATGTCAGAAGCAATGTTGCATATTATTTAGTACTACAGTAATGTCATGTAAAACTAATATAAAACAAAATCTATGAAATAAACTTTGAAATTAAATTTCAGAATTCTGTAATAAAATTTCAAAACTTTCTGAAATGATTTAAAAAATATTTTTCCACGGGAAATTGTCAAAATTGACACATTTCCATCTTGTTTCCATTTTGACAAATGTTGTTTTTCATCAAAAACAATTTTGATTAAAATTTTCCAACCACCTTTTAGCTTTTTGCCTCACACAAATTCAAGATTAACCATAAGGACACATTTAAGTGCTTTGCTGAACTGAGTCCATAAAGCAAAATAGACATTCTTAGATAATCGAATCAGAATACCTGGGCAATAAAAATAAGAATATTACTGTGTACATCTGCTTGTATATTACGTTCATATGCAGTTATTCAAAAGCTCTGCAAGTAAATACTCCACCCATGCTGTGTTTAAAAGAGGCAACAATGCCTAAACTATCTGACTTGTGCAGTATCCCTTTAACTAACCTGGATGGTTTTATTGGTTAAAGATAGGCAAAAGTCCATAAGTCTGCCTGCTTTGACTGTGTCTGCCTGTCTACATTGAATGACAGAATGTGGAGCTGAGAAAAATAAAAGGACCCGGAAACACTTTGAACATTAGAGGAGCTTTACTCCTGCTGAGCTGTTGTATTTCCCTTGAAGCTTTAGGATTCTGTACATCAGCAATGCTGCCCATGGAGTCTCTGTGGGTGTCCAAGGCTCAGCTCCTGTGGAGCCCAAGTTTGAATAAAGAGCTTAAAGTTTTGCCACTCTACTTCTGTATAACTTAGACTGCAGCTTCTCCCTGGCCCTGACTTAAGGCTGAGGAAGAAGTCATGTTCATAAGATCACCCATATGGATAATATATTGCTTTTCTCACCAAGCATGCATTCAGAGAGTATTTTCATTAACAAGCACATTTCAGTGGGCTATTATTAGATGCCATTTCTGGTTCTGCTCTAATTAGCACAAATCTGCACATTTTAGGGCAGCCTCAAATGTAATGGTATCATGACTGTACTTTTCCACATGGACTAATTGTGTCTAAGAGTCAGACTGACAATGATTCTGATTTTTGCACCCTCCCCCACCATCCATAGAGAGGGAGATAAAATCCTTGTCAGTCTTTAACCATGCTGTATTTAAATTTGTCGCTGGCGATATACAGCATCCTGCTATTGGCCAGTTTTCTGGGTTAAGAGTTCCCGTTTGGCTGACTGTTAGTTTGTGCCTATAAGGGGCAGTGTATAGCCCAGATTATTCTCTGTAGCCATTGGTTGATGTATACCATAATGAGAATTATAAGGTCTCTTGATTGCTACTAAATAGTATTTGAACTTTAGAGAGAATAATATCTTTGGATACTTTATACCAGGTGTACATTTATCAATATTATAATCCCATTCCTAAATTTATGCCAACATCTATTGTAGTTTGTTGGGTTTGGGTTTTTTTTTCCTGATTCTCTGTCTCTCTATTAGCTGTGGAGATCTCACTACGTCAGTCTTGCCTTGAATCAACTCTTCATGAACTCCAGAGATGATAGTCTTCTAACTTTTCAAAGGACCCCAGAACCTGAGAAGGGCTCTACTCTAGACTACTATTCACCTTATTTGCAGGTTTCCAAGAAGATGGATGAGAGTGATATATATGGCAACAATAATGTAGTGATGGGGCTCAAAATAGCTACAAAGGTATCTTTCTGGGACTTGATGCATGACATAGCTATGCTGTCTGCTGGGAGACTGTTGCTCAAGACTAAAGGCAGATCATCTTACTTAGAGTCTCTGGTACCTGAATTGTGCTCTTGGGGTCTACTTTCATATGTCTGAAGGATCTCACTGTGTCTGCTTTCCTTTCAGTAGCTCTACTGAAACAGCAGGTGTCTGTGAAATATAGACATAGCAGGATCAAAGAATGCGGACCAAAATGATAATTAAGCAACAATTTTTGTTTGTTTCCCCAGAATGGTCACTTAAGAGCTTTGTCTGCACTTCTTAGTTACTTCAAAAGGAAGTGGCCATTTTGAAAAAGAAATCCAATTCTAACAAATGCAATGCACATTAAAACACCCCAAAATGATAGGCTGAAATATAGTTGTCATTTGTTGCACGCATGCTTAATTTGCACAAATCTCTGTTAACCCATCAAAATATATCCAATTAGATAAAGAAACAAATAGAATCATATTGTGTGAATGGGGAAAATATTTTTGTGGGTAATTTTTATTGATTTTTCATAAAGAAACAGACAATGAAAAGTAAAAAAATGAAAACAGCTACAGCTTGTATATGTTTCCAAATACCACATGCTTCATGGGATCTCCAACAGAATTATGGAATTACACAATTTTACAACTTGTCTAAGCTGCAAAACCAGACAATACAAAACCAGGCAATGCTACATAGACATAACATCTTAGGGTGGGAGTTCTAGCAGAACAATCTGATGTGGTATGAAAGTATTTCAGAATTACATTTTCATATAAATACAGGATAATGATAGATGTTAATAGGAAAAATACATACTACAGACGCAGAAGTGAAACTTCAGCAACAGCCACTCTGTCATGTGCCCTCATTTATGCTTAATGGGACATACTGCCTTCCAGAAAATTACTTGATATGGAATGGTTATGATGACAGATCTTTGTTAATTTGTGAAATCATGTTTGATATATAGATGAATAAAGCTAATAGGGAATTTTAAGAAAATATAAGTCCTGTCCCTTTAAAGGCAGGCAGAGAACTGGATTCAGGTTGACACCATCTGCTAGGACAAAGATTAAGATGAAAAATCATGGTCTTTAGTCTAGAACAAAGACTAACGGCCCAGGGAGAAGCATTGCTTATTTGAGAAACAAGATATGAAGGTGGGCTGAGACAACTATTGTTTGGCTGCATCTTCATAGGAAATTATGAATGGAGTGCAGGAACTACAAGCTGCTTATCAAAAAGCACTGAATACAATCCTGAATGAAACTGGGAAACATTAAATGGGCATTTCATGGTAGACTGTCATATTGCATTGAAGAGGGCTTCTATATAAATACTTTTGTATAGGATTCTTGGGAATATATTGTTCTGAGCATGGCATTCAAGTGCCTTAGGGAGGCAAACTGTAGCTGGGATGATGATATGAGACACTTGGAGGCAGGAAGGAAAATTATATCTGCCTTGAGAGTTGAGATGTTTCTGATGACTAATTGGCCAAAGGGTCATAGGCATGCAGCAATTCTCCAAAAATGCTGTATTTTTGGATTTTAATATATCTGCCCTCCACACACCCACATCATATATAATTTGAAAGCTTTATTTTATCAATGTTTTAGATGAGGTATGATGTGGAGCTGTCAACTGGTGCCATAAACCTATAAGTGTGGTAAGACATTGATACCTAAAATGAATGTCATTTTATTGCATAGTTCCAGAGGCACTGCAATATGACTACAGTTTTTACTTTAATTTGAACATCTTAATGTGGTGCTCACTGGTCAAAGCCATCAAATGACAACACATAAGAAGATTTTTATTGGTTTTGCATGGGCAAGTATTTTGGTTGATGAAGCTGTTAAAATATGAAAAAATGGTGAATATCAACATTTTGCAATATACTGATATGAAATGTTTTCACATCCCATATTCTTAATTAGTGAAGTTTCTTATAAGTGATTATAATAGGGGTTTTTAAATATATTTTCAGTTAAAATTTGCTGACCAGCTCATTCTCACACTGAAGGTTGTGCATCTGTAGCAGTAGATTGTACTGCATAGTGGGTAGATATAAATGTACGTGAGTTCCTAATGTACAGCTTATCCACTTGTCAGTTTTTGTACATACAATGTAGCATCTAGTCTGCCTGCTAGCAACTTTTAATGTGTAATTTCTTATGCATGCAGTAATAGTCTTTGAAATATTCTAGAAATTAACTTTTTAATTCAGTGACACTTATGCACAGGTATTAGTATTAAGGATGACAATACACTGCTTCAGTCAAAGTGCTCACTAACATAAATGGCAATTTTGATACTAACATATACATCTAATTTAGAACAAGTCTGTATACTTGCAGAAAATGAAAAGTGGTGTTGGTGGTAATGTTAACAATATACTTCACACATTTTATCTATGCAGGGAAGTTACAGTATCTGAAGACATGGAAGCTAAAACTTACATTTTTAAGTTTTAAAGTCCCCACAAGCCTTGAAAAATGTGTTGTTTATCAAAAATACCAAAAGAACTCAAAACTGTCAAAAGCCACCAGAGCTGGACAGAGTTCTGTAATGCTGGCAGCAGAAACCAGGAGAGATTAATTATGTTGGTGGCTACTGGATGAATTTTCTAGTTTAGGTGATCTGCTACCAGTACTATATCACAGGGTTGCTTTCAGAAATACACAAACAAGTCAAATTTGACAAATGTCAGAGTTGTACTGAACCCAGGGAAGACAACAGACTGAAGCTCATCAGGCAGTATGATGATAACCTGGTTCTATAGTCACCAGAGCAAGCACGCCCTCCAGCAATGGGTCCTATTGCACAGTTTCCTGTGAAAAACACAGAGAAGAAAATTCATAAAAGAGAAACATTTGAGAGAGGCAGCACTTAAAAGAGGAGATGATGATGTGTTGAGCAGAAGATCTGCAGAAGACTTGATTGCTAAGGATGCAGTTTGTCACTCAACATGCCTTTTGTCCTATCTGAGTAAAACGAATCTCAAAGCAAAACCATCCAAGTTACACTGTGACAGTACAGTCACTTTATGACATTTCATTTCACCAGCCAATTGAAGAGTTGGAAACTTATCTTACATACAACTAGAAGGCTCTTTTACAGGCACGAGTAGAAAACCATTATGGTTCTGCAATTTCATTCTATGCACAGCATGGACAAGGCAAGTCGACCATTGCTCTGAGCAGCATAATAGCATTAGCTGATGCTATACAAGCTGCTAGTAATCTGAATCAGGAATTTAAGTCATCCATATGTTTTGTAGATTTTCTTCTGGAAAGTGAGTCTGATGAAAAGCTTTCAAATGAACAAGTGGTTCAATCCTTTTGTCTGAAATAGCCAAAATGAAAGCCTCAGAATATTATCTAAAGCCAGGTTATTGTAGTTTACAGAGGTCAACTACTTTTTGTGCCCCAGTTGGTTCAGAAGTTTGTCCTTTGGTTGTTAGATAAAGAGGTGCATAATTCAGCCAATAATGAGACATTCAAAAAGGCATCTCTCAATTGCAGAGTGCATAATATTTAACAATTACAAAATTATCGACCACTGCACATAAGACTTGCTGCACAGCTACACAATGAGTTTGGGTCTCATAATTTAATTGATATACTACACCTTCATGGATTCTGCATCAATTATAATGAGCTGAGGTAATTCATCACTAGTCTTGCAAAACAAGAATTAGAAGGGTTCCAGGGATGTGTGTACATTCCAAATGGAATTGTACCACTTCATGCTGGTGAAAATCTCATCCACGAAGGAGGTGATAATATAGATATCAACATAGATATCATTGATGGGAAGAATACCTTCCATTCAATGGCTAGAGGGGTATTTCAAGAACAGTCTGCAGATAGTCCAGCATCACAGGAAATATCACTGAAGCGTGGGAAAGAAATGTCACTTACTCTCCCCAGGCAATCGATCTCTTATATAGTGTGCAGCATTTGAAAAACCCAGAGCATGTCCAGAGCCCAGTCACCATGAAAAAGTACTTGAGAAAGTCAACTGTCTGTAGTCATAACAATCTTCCCAGCACAGAACTATGTACATGCCAATGCAATGAAGACTGTGGTAACTTACATACTCTTGACAGAGAATATAATGATGAACAAGATCATGCTGACTAGAAATGTCACCAGTGCTATTAGCTTTCAATGATACCAGTAAAATTTTTATTATTAAATTGTTGTGATGCTTTGAAGTCACAAAGAAATCCAATTTTATATTTGAAATAAAACATACTCATTAAACTAAGAGAAATGAATGCAAATATGGCAAAGTGGTCATTGTAATGTGTGGATGGTGTCATTGTTTATCTCAGTTTCTATGGTAAATGCTCTACTTGACAGCTTCACATCATATCTCATCTTAAAGTAGACATAATAGGCTTTCAAACTGTATATGTGCATGTGTGTAAAGAGGATATATGAAACTGACCAAATCAGTGGTGTCTGCTCCTTGCCTATCAGAGGAAAAGGGTCAGGAAAGACCATAGAACATTGAGGAAAGGTCTGGTTCTCCAGAAATATAAGATATTGCTTATGCCCTGTAATGATATGGATGACATCGATCTAGTTCAGCTTTGGTTTAATTTCAGACTAGATACATTGTACAGATATTTCATTTGTAATCTGATTGTTCTCACCATAGTCTGTTTGTTTGTTTTTAGTGAGACTATTTGAATCTTAAATTCTTCCTTTGGAGGTAAAGTCACTATGATACATTCTCAAATAGAAAACAGACATCTGAACTCTGAGAGGCATATAGGGAGAAAAGTGATATCTGCCTAGAAGCATTTAACTGAAGCAGCATTCTGAGAAATATTATGTAGTCCCTTGTTATGGTCAGTAGAGGCACATGAAAAGCTGGTTGAACATGAGGAGTGGTAGGTAAACTTACAGGCATTTATTTTGCTCTCCATTAGTATAGTGTATCCATCTGTGTATCACTTATTTTTTCATGTTATGCTGTAAATTTTAGAGTTAACTGTGCTTATTTTCTTGAATTCTTCCTTTGATCTGATTGATTTACATCAGTCATTAGTGCTCTCTACAGAGCTTCTGTTTGTAGCAAGCACAGGTGGTGCCTATCCCTGATTACTCAGGGAGCTCCCCTGATTTCAATGCAATGGAAGCAGGTAGATGGTGGGGAAAATGGGAGGTGCTGAAGAATCTTTGCTCATAGTCTGTTTAATTCACTTTGATTTTAAAATGAAAAGAGTAATGTGGACAAGGGAGTCGTGTGTGTGTGTGTGGTGGGAGGGGGTAAAATGATTGGAGAATTTGGATGGGGGTATGAGAGATAAGTCATTCCATAATCATTGAAGGGATTGCTTGAGATCAAGATGGAATATTAGAATGTATTGGTAGCTATATCTTCTCTCTAACCTGGAAATAATCAATGTCTGATATTATCATTGTATCTATATCTGAAGCTCTCAGCTTCTGGCAATTTGATGAGACTTTCCACACACTCAACAATTTTCTGCTGAGTGCATTTTTGACAAATATATTTTTAAATTGTAATGTGTAAATGTTGCCTGCCTTAACCTTCTGCCATTATTAGGATTATTATGCACTCTGGAATACTATATTGATAGTAAATTTCACTTTAGTCAACATTACCAACAAATTATAATTGGATTTTCATCAACAGGGACTTAATTTAAAGATATTGCAGTCACCTTGTCTGATACTATATTCAGTGACTGTTAAATGTGGAAAGAGCTGAAATGTTGGTCATATGTTGCTGCAGCCTTGTTTAAATCTATGATGTGTTGCAGGGTTAGGCCATATTAAAGATTGAGTGAGAGAACACTTGCGGAAGACATAATCTATGCACAGAGTATTTCTCCTTGGCTATTTCTTTTATGAACTCTGTAAATACTTAATCCTGAAGGAGAGAGGAGTATTTCTTAAGTAAAGTGATTAGACTATTTCTGTGTCCTGATCATCTCTATAGCGGAGGAGGTGAGTATCATATTAGTCACTGTTAGATAAACATTTACCTTGAGTGTGTTGAATGACAGCTAGAGGTCTTCCATCTTCAAAAATGACTGTGGTGCAGCCTCATACATTTAAAGGAAGATAGTCAGCGTTATTTAGATTGTTGGTGCGTTGTGTCTTTGGCATATTGACATATTGTATATGGTTGATAAGTATTTTATATTACTGTGATTACTGTGTCATTAGCAATATGGTGTTTGGAAGCATGAACACATAAGACAAAATAAATCCCAATTAGAAATTGATTTGGATGAGTGGTCTCAGTATGTGAAATACGTATATTCAATAAGTGTAGCTCATAATTTTTTTTTTTTTATAAATTACTCTATAGATGGTATCTGAGTTAACATGCATATATTTTTGATATTAGGGAAGTGATCTGTTGGAGGGGTTGCAGGGAAAGGGAAACATACTCACACATGTGATGGTTGTGTCCAGGAATTAGATCATCTTGGGAGGAAATTGTTAAAAAGATTAAACATATGCCAAAATATTGGCTTTCTAGAGATTCCCTGACCTGCTTGCTTGCTCCTCGAATAAAATATCTACATTTAAAACAGAATAACAATTTTTTTTTGTTAGTGGGAAGACTTTGTATTGTCACCTTATTGGAAAATGTAACTTCTCCTATGGAATTGTGGTATAGCAAAAATATGGATTGTCCTTTTCGTGGAAAACTTTCACATCAAGTACATACACAAGAGAAGCACTAAAAAGAAGACATGTATTTAGGAACTTGGTCACCCTCTTTAGCATGCTCAGAGCTCCCCAGCCAGCAAGCCAGAATCTTTTGCCAAGTTCTTTGAATATTAACCTGATTCTGAAGAAATAGCAAATATATGATGTAGTATGTTAAGATTTTATTGTAACTCTGCCTCAATAAAAAGTGTTTTAAAAAGTCCCAATTTTGCTTATCAAACATGCAATGGCTATAGGTTTGAAGTGGTGCAAAGGGATAATGCTTAATAAGACAATGCAAATTCTCAATGTTTTTACATTAATAATTAGCAGCTGATGCTTTTTAGTGCTAGAAGATGCCCAGTTCAATCTCTGGTGTTTTGGCCACGATGGCAATCATCATAGATGCATTCAGGTCCTTTTTTTTTTTTTTTAAATGGTAAACATTATAGTGGGTGAACCATGTGTAATGAATAACTCATATAAAGAATGTATTCCTTTTTCTGTTTGTAAGCTAGCTGTGAACAGATTGTGATTTTTACTAATTGGCTTGTTAGCAATTGCTTAAGAAATCATTTATGCAATCAAATTTTAGATTATGGACTCTTATCAGTATTGTTTTCTTAGATACTTGTCTGGTTCCCAAAACTATCTGACCATCTCACGATCTTCTAATATGTTTCCCTCAAAACAACATAAGGCAGTGCTATTTTATAGTGGGGTTTCTCTGTACTTGTTACTAAGTGACATTCCCAAGGTCTCACAGAACAGGGAATTGATCCCTGGTCTCCAAACACTGTGTAGACTTTAACCACTAAGGGGCAGGAACTGGTGCTCTTTTTCAGGAGGAAAGGAGAAGAGCAGTGAAACAGGAGTGGGGGACGTACTGCTCCACTGCTAGGAGGAGGGGAGAGGAAAATGGGAAATATCTAGAGCCTCTACTACTTTTCCTGGAGGACAAAGGGGAGTAAGAAGTAGAGTGGCCTATATGGAGAAGAGTCACTAGGTGATTGAAAGGCCTCTCTTATGTCCTGGAGCCCTGAGATAGGGGGATCGAGTATTTATTTATTGGAGAGGAGGTGGTGGAGGGGACCTGAGTAGATCTAATTTATTTAGGAGAAAGGGGCCTTTGAATTCATTGTGTGTTTTGTTTTTGTTTTTTGGAGGGGGAAGATGGTTGTCTGTCCCGGAAATCATTCGTGTATATGAGAAGGGAGAGCCAAAGATTTATTTAAGTGTGGGGGTAGGGAATACCACTAGAATTAACGTATTTAGCGGAGAATGGAAAGTCTGAGTTAATGTCTGTTGGGTAGCAAGCCCAGAATTCATTTACTGGGTGTTTGGTGCAAAGGAAAGACCATAATTAAGTCTCTCTAGGGGTGCCCAGAATTTATTTATTTAGGGTGAAGCCCTGAGTTCATTAATGGGACAGGTTGGGTGAATTGAGAGTATCAGAATTGATTTTTCTTGTGGGGGCAATGAAGTGTGTGGAAAAGTAGAGTTGACTAATAGGTGGGGGCGGGAATGTGGAAAGTTAATTTAAATTGGTGTGGTTTGAAGTAGGTGTTTGATTCTATGAGCACTCCTGTGCTAGATGGCCAGGGGCTCACTGCTATGAAACAATTAATCATAGCTGGCCTGACCAGCTCAATACACTTCACACACAAGGTCGTCATGATATTTATTTAAAAGTTGTCTTGTAATAGATCGTTTATGAACTAATAAAACTCTGGTCATTACTATCACTGTGAAATGTTTATGACAATGCTGTATGTGTAATTATGGATACTCTCTGATATGTTTTGGAGCCTATAAGTAGACAACAGAGGCAAACCAACTTTTTTTAAGACAAAGGAAAAAGCAAACATCTCTTTGCACAATTGCAAATCAAGGCAGGTGTGAACATGGACAATGGGCTAATCATTTGCATTGGAGATTTCAGGAAGATTATTTTCATTGTAAATCAAAGGACACTGCAACATTAACCTAGAGTCAGGGCTTCCTGACTTTTAAGACAAAGATATCCTTTGGGGATATAAGAAACTGCTGGAAGACTTTGGGGGTATATATCACCTGTGAAAATAAAGACCCAGCGCTTTGTATCTATGAAAAATGGGTCCTCCTGCTAAACAGGATGGAAATTGCTTATATCTTGGTATGAGTAAGAAATTGTGTTAGATTGCTAGAATTAAGTTTTGGACACTAGAGAACATGTTGTTTCCGTTTTGCTTGTAAAGCTTTCACATATTTCACTCTTGCTTGAAATCACTTATACTCCAGCTGAGTTAACAAGCTGTTGTGTGCACTGGCTCTCTGGAGGCAGAGGACTCGGTTTTACCTCTGAGTATCCAGTAAGATAGACTGGACATTGCAGGTGGCACAGTTTTGGGGAGACACAGAACCCCAAGAGTTGTTGGGGTCACCCTGTAAGGAGTAACTGGGCTCGTGGAAGCTCATGATGACCTTTGTGCTATGGACATGCTGCCAGTCTCAGGGCTCTGAGCCAAAGTTGCACAGCCTCACGGCACCCAGAGTTACAGGGCAGGCTGTGACAGAATCCTTTACTGGTCTGGATGAACCCCTACGATATCACTACTTTCGTGAAGGTTCTCTTCACCTACGCTTAGTGCCTGAGCAAGTTGGTGCTGAGGAAGAATTTAAAGCCCTGAAAGTATTTGGAACTATTGAATCAGTGTGTAAGCTGTATATTGTTTACTACATATAATGCTTCACAGTCTATTACAGATGGGATTTACTGGCAGAAGAGTTAGAAAAAAATATTGCTAAGAGGATACACGTTCAAAAACTTCTAATTAATGATTTTACCATATATGATACAGAATGTTAAAAAGGATTTTTATTTGTAGTACTATTGACTTGCATCTGTTTGTACTTGAAGGTCTGGAAATACACATCCCCGGTAGTAGCTGCCTGTTTTTTGTAAATGCGGTGTGTGTTCTTCTGCATCTTATTCAAACACATACAATAATAAAACCCAGAGGCAGTTCCACCTTGAAAGTGAACAATTTTTTCCCCCCATAGTGTCAGTTCACAAGCCATGTTCTGGCTTCTAGCTTTTCATTAGCTGCATGTTCCTGTGGATTGACTGAAGATCTATTCAGTGCAACATCTGTAGTCAGAGCTAAATTGTTTCCTCTATTACTTTAATACTTCTCCAAAAATAATTGCCTGTAGAAGTGTGTACAGCTGTAAGTAGACAGAAGGGCTTTTGAGGAAGTGGTTTTCAAACCTCCAAAATTATTTGGTTTGAAATTTGAGGGAAGGCTTATTTGGTTTTGTTTGACTTTTTAAATTTTATTCAAACCATTTCAGCCACCCCTCTTTGTGGTCCACATGGAATTGGATATTTATCTATATGTAACAATCCGTTTCTGTGATGAAAGAAAACAATCTTTAAAAATATCTTGCAATACACAGATTTGATTCCACTGCATCAAATGTTATCAAAAGTACTGTACATGGACACATACTTAAGATAAACCTAACTAATTTTCAGAGCAGTACAGGGTATGGAGTCCCATATCTCCAATCAGCTTCAATGGAAGGTATGTGGTTCTATCCCCTCCACCGCTTTGAAAATGTTAAGCAGTGCTGATCAAAGTGTCTTAACACTGCTGTGCATGGTACTTATTCACATGGTAATTACTGACGGGAGGTAATTCTTCCTCTCTACTCAGCACTAGTGAGGCCTCAGCTGGAGTATGGTGTTCAATTTGTACACCACACTTTAAGAAAGATATGAACAAATTGGAGAGAGTCCAGAGGAGAGCAACAAAAATAAGAGGTTTAGTAAACATGATACATGAAGAAAGAGTAGTCTAGAGAAGACTGGTGGTGGGGATATGAAAACAGTCTCCAAATATTTAAAAGATTGTTACAAAAGATTGTTATAAAGAGGAGAATGATCAGTTGTTTTCCTTGTTCACTGAGGGTAGGGCAGGAAGCAATAGGCTTAGTTCGCTGCAAGAGAGACGTAGGCTGTATATTAGGAAAAAGTTTGACTATAAGGATAGTTAAGCACTGGAATAGATTGCCAAGGGAGGTTGTGGAAGCCCCATCATTGGAGGCTTTAAAGAATAGTTTAGCCAAAAACCTGTCAGAGATTATCTAGTTATACTTAATCCTGCCTCAGTAACAGGGGATGGGCTGGATGACCTCTCCAGATCCCTTCTAGCTCTATATTTTAATGATAGCTAGTTCAATTTATTTCAATGGAGCAAGTCACAATATTTTAATTTAATCTACAATAAGAGCACCCATCTATCACTCTCGGCACCTGTGACACTCTTAAAAATACATGAAGAAACAAACGCCCCCATAACTTACCCCAAAGTCAGATCAAATAACCTGACAACCTGCATACAACAAAAATGAATTAACGTACACGTGCAGTCACAATCAGAGGCCACAACCACAGTTACCCAGCCCTACTTGTAACATTCTCTCACTGACATGAAAGTTAAGCATCCTCATATTTAACCTCTGAATTTGGCTGTAGGAGTTAGTACCTGATGACACCAAGCCTCAAAGTTTTAGTGTACGTTTTGCTTTTATTTATTTTTAACCAGTTTTTAGGTTCTTTATAATTCTTCCCACTCTTGACCTGAAAGGTTTCTAATGCTCTTGGAAGATTTCAGGTTGGTGCTAGGCATGTAATTTGTACCTAGATACCTATCCTTTAGGTTTCCAGTTAGATTCACATAATATCCTTTAAGATTTCAGAGCTGCTTCTTCATAATGGGATTTTTTTTACTCAATAGTGAAAATAAATGTTTGAACATTTCAGCTTTCAGTGGTCAGTAGCTGTGACTTTAAACATTTTTAACCATAAAGAGGGGCATAAAACATATTGTTGTAGGCAAAGACAATATTTTGTACTCTTTTCCCTACTGGAAAGGGCATGGATTTGTGATTGTGTGTCAAAAATGTCAAATGCATACAAAATCTGCCAAAAGGCAGGTAGAACATGAGTACTTGTAATTGTGGAGAAAAGATTAATTACATGTAAGGTAGTTATAATGTGGCTCATTCATAAAATGTGCAAACAGAAATTCTGCTCAATGGAACATAAGCCAATGTTAGCATAATCATAAAGGCCACAGCAATCGACAAAATACTTGACAACTTTTCCATTCTGCTCCTTAAATGTACTTCCCAGGACCTCAGTTATCTCTCCTGAGTAGATTAATAGTACCATGTTGAGAGTGAATTTATTTTCATGGATTTAGAAGCTCCAGTTGCCTCCCTTTGACAGTAAATATAGATGAGTCTCATCCAACTTACTAACTGAATTCAAGCTTGGTTTTTTTTTTTTTATGTCACTAATGACATTACTGTTTCAAGATGAAAGCCAAATTGATCTTTTGGTATTAACCAAGAAAGTGCATATCTAAGCTACTTAGTGAGAAGGATATTTAAATTTAAAAAACATTAAATACATCTTACTTCAAAGACTTCAATACAGTATATGTAAATACAGTTTCTGTAAGGCTTCATCTGAAACTAACAGGTCTCTAACTGCAAAAATTACATTCAAATAACATCACAGTCTGAGTTAAATATACAAATGCAAAGACATTCAGAAGTTAGCCTGAGAAGCCCTATCTTTGATAGAAATATGATGGACTAGTAACAGTTACATCAATGTGAGGTAAATAAACTCAAAAAAATTCAATGGTGTTAAATCAATAGTAAATTTGCTCTTTGTTTTATTTTGTTTTTTAATTTAAATTGTGGTGGGGGTGGTGGCCACAAGTTTGCTCTTAAATCAGAAAGATTACAACTGCAATTGGTTTTCATAATCAGATTAATCATGACTGTTGGCCAGTTTGACTCACAATTCAGTTTTGCTCATTCTCTGGAGAAAATGCAACTTGCACATCACAACAAAGGATTTTAAGGAAGGCACGGGAAAAGGGTGTGGAAAGTCAACACCCTTTTGTTGACGTTTATTTTTATAGTTAGAATCCTATGCATATGACCTGAAAACACATTTGAGTAAGGAGAAATCAGTAGCGAAATGACACCCCACCCACCAAAAATAAAATTGTGGAATTGACATATTTGCGGCCATCTCATTGTTCAATCTGTCTGTTATTCCCCTTTCCCCATCCTGTGTCTATTGGTCTATTTACACTGTAAGAGCTTCAGGGCAAGGACTATCTGTTACTCTGTTTATACAGTCCCTGGGAAACTGGGACCCTGTTCTTGACTGGTGCAAAGGCATTATCATAATAAACATGGGCATCCTAAAAGTTCCACTGGTATGAACGCTTATATGTGTCCTGAAAGATGTAACTGTAGGTGGATGCATTGACATGATATGCAGGCCACAAAATTTACAGAATTAAACACGAGGGGCCCTTCCAATCTTAAGAATAAGAATTCTAGGCTTCGTTGCCTTGTGTAGCTAAATATAATAGATATCAAAACAAACGGCAGAGACAAACATTAAATATAAAGCCACTTCAGTATTCTGTGTACTGAATGGACAGGGATTTTCTATTCCCTGTATCATTTCAATCTTGCTGCAGTGATAGGTATTCAACATAATTTTAGCCCAAAGACAAGAGGAAGGAAAATTGTCAACATCTTTTTTTTCAAAAAGATCTGTAGTTCGTGGCTGAAATCCTGCCCCCATTGAAGTCAGTGGGAGTTTTGCCATTGACTTCAGAGGGACCAGAATATCACGTCCTATCTTGATATAGGTCCGAACTCTCCGCTGTTTTAGGCTCAAAGGTGTTTGGAGGTGAAGTTTTGGTACAAGCCCTTTTTCACAAATATACATTATAACAATAACATGCATGTTACATTAGCTTATAAGCAGTTGAAATCAGTGGTTCTGCACCTGCTTATGCCAGTAATGAATCTGATACACTGTGTGTAGGAACATATAGCACTGATTTAGTTTGAATACATTCAAATGATTGATGTGAACTTTGTGACTCCGTGTATTGCTAGAGGTCTGACAAAAACATAACTGTAATTTCTGTGCTACTGAATCTTCACAGCTCACTGCGGTAGACTAATAGACTGTAAGTAACAGAGTTCAGTCAAACCTAATGAAATAAGAAAAAAATCACAAAAGAAAAAATTGGTTTCACAGGTTCTTCTGGTTCATCAACCAAATTGGAATTAAAGAAGATTGCTAGCATTTGTGGCACTGCTTGCCATTCTTATTACTGTCACTGGGGAACCAGAACTCTTCCTGGGAAAAACAGAATAGTGTGAATGAATGTCTGGCTAGTGACCTAAAAAAATCATTCATAGTACTGAACAGTACCGGGGCCAGCATACAATTCGTCATTTTCACCAAATTCAGGTTTTATAGAAAACAGTACCTTAAATTCTCTCAGGTATATGTTCAGTAGTACTCATCCATTTCCAGCCCAAATTATCTGCCATCCAGCAGTAGAGAAGGAGAGATAATTTGCTAATAATTCTGTCCTGGGGGTGAGGTTCTGGGATGGGAGTAGTGGCTGATTTACTCTCAAGCAATATGTTGTGCAAAGATATTTCCACTGCAATTAATGCACGTGAACATGGAAAGCTTCCTTAGCTGAAACAATTTGGAGTGACTCCTGTTCCTGCCCAGTAAGTTCGGAGATACCATCTGAAACACCCCTACGCTAAATGAGCATAGTTTAAATTGACTAACTGATGATCCATCATCAGAACATATCACAAACTTAGTAATGACCCTTGTCTTTAAGGCCTGTATTTCCAAAATAAATTTCTACAGTGCAACAACAATTTTTCTTTAATTTTCTGCACACACACATTTGGCATTTGCCTCATTTGCTTATGCAAATGAAGTTTGTGCGTGCCCTCGAGATGTTAATTTTTTCACATGCAAAAAAACAAATGTTTATATAAAAACGGAGATGTAAAAATGTGCAGTGACGTTTTTAGGTCCTGGGTTTAGGCCTCTTCACATTTAGCTCTTAGAACTTAGTGATCCTAGTCATCCAAAGTCCATAGTTCAGTAAAAGAATGGTGTGGTAAGGTGGAGTTATTATTTTTGTTTGTTTGTTTGTTTGTTTGAACTACTTGCTACTTTCCTTTGATTGCTGATCCAGTTTATGTTCCTGTTTCTCCCCCCCCCCTTCTTTTCATTAATTCTGTAGTACTAATGCTGATGAGATATTGCTAGGTGCAACTAAAAGCAGTTATAAGCATAAGTTCCATTCCTTCACCTCTTATTGTGTTCTAGCATCGCTTAATTCTCATGTCTCTGTAAACCTGGAAATTCTCACAAATCAAAGTTGTCTCTCACCTCAATTTTCAGCAAAACAATAATGATAGGGTATTGCGGTGTTCATTGCTTTAAAAAAAATATAGTACACTACATTTCCCAATCCTGCTTTTGTTTCTTCTATTCTTGTTGAGGAAGCTGTAAGCTTTCTTTTCTGATACAACCATCACCACAGTTGTTCATGTGTCTGTCACCTCCAGATTGGTTTATTGCAATGTGCCTTACAAGAGACTAAATCTAAGACCACTTGTAAACTGCAGCTGTATAGAATATTACTGCCCATGTAGTTACACCCTGATTCTGTAACCATTACAGAGAATAGCATTTATTCCCATGAGTCCTGGGTCACTGGATCTCCTCCCATGAGTAAATGCTACTCAATGTGAGTAAGAATTGCAGAATTTAACCCTGAGTGGAGTTTCATATGAAACATTCTGGGCTCTGTATTCTGCTCTGGTTTCTAACTTACTATTGGGTTTAAATACACTGTGGTGCTTGAACAAACAGTCCCCAGTTACAAATCTCTGGGGACTGGAGGCTGGCATTCTCAGTTATTGAACTTTGTTGGTCTAAGAAAAGCTGAATTTGTTGACTGTTAAGTTATGCTACTGGGGCCATCTGTTTACTTGGACTCTCTCTGAGGAGGTTACTTCGAGGGTGGGGTTGAGTTATTTTTTTAATGGTTTCGTGACAAAGTTCCTCCTCTATCTTGGTGGGTCCTGCGCTTATTGGCGGATTTTCTTGCCTCAGAGATTCACCATGTGGGTTGGGGAACAGCCCAGAGACCTTCCCCTCTGGAAGAACCCACAGTCCAGGTCAATTGGGAGGTTTGGGGGGAACCCGGGCCCGCCCTCTACTCCGGGTTCCAGCCCAGGGCCCTGTGGACTGCAGCTGTCTATAGTGCCTCCTGTAACAGCTGCATGACAGCTACAACTCCCTGGGCTACTTCCCCATGGCCTCCTCCAAACACCTTCCTTATTTTCACCACAGGACCTTCCTCCTGGTATCTGATAATGCTTGTGCTCCTCAGTCCTCCAGCAGCACACCCTCTCACTCTCAGCTCCTTGCCCTCTTGCTCCCAGCTCCTCACACTCACACCACAAACTGAAGTGAGAGCCTTTTAAAACCTAGGTGCCCTGATTAGCCTGTCTTAATTGATTCCAACAGCTTCTTCTTAATTGGCTCCAGGTGTCCTAATTAGCCTGCCTGCCTTAACTGGTTCTAGCAGGTTCCTGATTACTCTAGTGCAGCCCCTGCTCTGGTCACTCAGGGAACAGAAAACTACTCATCTAGTGACCAGTATATTTGCCCTCTACCAGACTCCTGTACCCCACTGATCTGGGTCTGTCACAGTTTATATTGAATCCCTTAAACTGACGGTCATATTTGTTGCAAAACAGGTATGTATTTCATGTGTCTATCTTGAGATTGAGACGTGCACTTGTCCAAATAAATGAACAGAGTATGTCTTGTTGATGCAGTTTTCCTAATGTTTGTTGCTTACTCATTTATAAAATATGATAATCTTGATGAATTTTCCAGTAATTACTGTAATCTAAGGAGGTTCCAGTGTAAGCAGAACTATCTGTCCATCCACCATCATTATGTGTTTACAGTAATATCCACAGTATACTGGGTCATTTACTTACACTGTGCCCATTATTGGCTGAACTATTGATTGTATATTAATACATTAACCACGTCAGAATTCCCAATTAACACTCTGAGGTTTAGTAGGTTTTTGTCCCAAGATCAGGTCCAGTATTATTAAAATTACTGATCAGTTGGGAACCCTGGCATGGATGGTTGAAACACTCACACTTAGGAACATTTTTCTGTATTTGTAATAGTTTTATTAATACATTTAGCAAAGTTATGAACACTCCAACCCAGCAAAGAAACTAGAGATACCACAGAATGAGCATCCATGCACTCTCACCACCCCTTATAGAACAATTGAAGTATTAGTCGTTATCTTTCTCTTCATTATCTTCCTTGTCACCATCAGCAGTGGTCATCATTCTGGCATCTCCCCAGGTATGTAGGCCAGGATACAGCTTGTATAATGTTACACTGAAATCCACTATGCCTACCATGTATTCAGTATGTGTTTCATCCCCTTGTCCTTATTTGTAGTTCCTGACCCTACTAATGGTTGCTAGTAGTTATTTGTAGTTCTTCACCCATAGTTTGCTAGGCCTCTTCCTTCAAGCATGTACTTTCATTAGTTACCATGGCATTCTTGTGCTTGGACATCTGCTGATATTCCTACCTTAACAATATCTAAAGCTGATATTAACCTGTCAGCAGTTTAGTAATTACAGCATTCTGTCTTGTAATATCTTATGATCTAGGGTTACTCTTGGTTAGCTGCTCATGCTAAGGCTTTTGGGGCCTTATGCCTTGATTGCTTTAGCTAAGCTATTGTCCTACAGGCCTTGAGGTTTGTATGCTCATTGCATTACTACCTTAACTTATACCTATGCTTCATGTAGCAAATACCTATAGCTATAGACTACGCCATCTCTATAATATCTGAAGCAAATTAAACTGATAAATCTTATCTAAAATCAATGGAGCTACACTTGCATACACCAGAACTGAATTTGGCCCATTATACGTGGGCCTGATCCAAAGACAATTGTAGCCAAAAGGAATCTTTCCTTTGACACACACAGTCTGATGCAAAGCACATTTACGGAGGAAAAAGAAAAACAATATCACAAAGTGATTATAAACCTGAGAGTTCTGGGGAGGAAAATAATGTTGTTTTTATAAAAGAATATATTTATACCGATTACCCTAAGGAATCTGTTTCAATACACTCACTTTAAAGGAAGAAAAAAATAACTGCATTTAGACGTCCTCTGCTGAAATGTAACATGTCATCTTGCATCAGACATGACATGTAATGTAGTAGTATTACATCTGTAACATAACACAGCTTGACTGACACTACTTGGCTTAAGAGGTCAAAATTGTTGTTAAATCAACTATAGTTTTCAGAAAAGAGCTGATTTCAGCTGTATTTTCTTTCCTAAAGATTCTGCTATCAAAAAAAGAGAAAAGAATTAGTGTGTAGTGATATGAATTTCTTTGGGTAACCAGAAGATAATCTAGTATTACCCATGAAGAATTGCTATTTTTTCTATTTCCCATGGATATGAGTGAAAAATCTACCACATTATGATACTAGTGATTCTGAACTTTTACAATTTGCACTATTTTAAGACACTTTACTGGAGGCAATTGTCGCTGAAGTCTAAAATAGTCCGCTAAACTTTGAAGTTTAAAAAAATGTTAAATCCCCATCTTTTTCTGTTGCATAGTTACAGCGGTCATGCTGTAGCTAGGTATGCTGTTATCCTGTTAATTCAGGTTAGCAGAAAACTGTCTCCAGTCAAGCAATATTAGTTGCGAAGCTGGAGATTTTCATTTCTATTTTCTTCAATAAGGTGTGAATTTCAAAGCCTAATTAGAGCTGTTTTAAATACTAACATTAAGCTTAGGCAGTTTTTCTCTTTGGCATTTTTTCCCTATGTCAATGCAGCATTAAGGTTGCAAATTTAAAATCAGTCACTGAGCTGTGTTGAACATATGCAGTATATTTCATTTCTGTTTTTTTTTCTGATAGAATGTTTAATAAATATATCAAAATACACAAAATGTGCAGCATAGCTATATTATAATTATGGCTAGTTCCTTCATTTTGGATTTCAGTTATTGCCCATTTTAAAAATTTCATTATGCATCTTGCAATATTTGGTGTTTTTCTTGGTCTCTGCTGCTTTAGCTCTTTGATTACATGAGAACTTCTGCTTTATTTATTTAGTTAGTTGGTTAGTTTGTAGTCCTCTAGATTGTGGAGCAAAACTTGACATCATGAACTGTTAAAGGCTCAAAGACCAGAAACCAAATGAAAAAAAAGGAGAATTTTTAAACGAATCTCATGACTTTGGATGGCTGTTTCATGTGGGGTTTTTTTATGCAGGGAGTTGGCAATACTGTATTTTGAGATGCTTTGTGGTTGTAATTGTGTAATCTTAATGATGTGTAACCCTTCTGCCCATCTAAGTTGGCAGCAACAAGGGCCGGGTTCTGTATCTAGGGGTTCCGTTCAATAACACAATGCAAAACCGGCTCGAGCCCCCACCCAGTGACCTGGGACAATTACATACCACCCCCCTGGGTACCTCTAAGAGGCAATACTTCCCCTCTCGCAAGCACGGAGTCTGAGTGTAGCAGAAAATGTTTAATAACATGAGGTAAACGACATCAGCATAAAATTGGAAAAACACCACAAACAGGATTCACAACACAAACCATGAGCAAAACCCACCCCAGCAAATTGGGCTGTGTCCTTTTCCCTTTGGTTCTTGAATCCAGCAACCCAAAAATCACCCAGAGTCCCCAAAGTCCAACACCCCCAAAGTCTCTTGGGTCCAGCAACCACCCAAAGTCCCAAAAGTCCAACAACCCCCAAAGTCTCTGTCCCTGGTCAGTGCAGCCCCAGAGTAAAAGGGGGGGGCGCACGCAGGGTGTTAAGGGGCACCTTACGTGATCCGAGGCTGGCCAGCCGTCTGTTTCTCCGTGGGGGTTCCGCCGCAGCCTTTACCACGAGCCAGTCCACTTTCCTGCCATCCCACGAACTGCTCCGCTCTACAAGCTGCTCCGCTCCGCTCACCGACCTGTGAGCCGTTCCAGCCGTCCCCGCAAACAGCTCTGCTCGCCGTTCCTTGGGCCGCTCCAACCGGCCCCACAAGGCTCCGCACTGCTCGCTGCTCCTCCAGTCGTCCCCACAAATTGCTCCACCAGCTGCTGAGCAATATAGCTTCAGGCTCCCCCACTAGTTAACACAGCACTCAGTGATCTCAGCTCTTAATAACGTCAGCTCTTTTGTGATTTCAGCTCTTAGCGATTTCAGCTCATAGTATAGTAGGGGAGCCCCAGTGCTGGTGCACCATTGGCCCAAAGTGAATTCAGCTCAGCAGCCTGTAACTAGATTCCTAAGGGAATCAAAGTTAGCTCTGACATTCAACAGTGGAGAAAGGAGGCAGTGCAATCGGTGTTTGAAACCCTCAGAGGGGGCCCATACCATCAGGTACAAATACCTGTCCCCATCCTCTCTCAATTCACAGGGTTTTGTAACCCATGCCCCTTGTCAAGCAAGTGCTACTTAGGTAATGGTGAAGGACTCACTCAGTCCTTCTGTCATACAACAGTTCCACTGGCCTTGATTCACAGAATCAGGGTAACAAAACTTTATTCTTCCTGCCCCAATAATAGAGAAACTGGGGATCCCACACCAGCCAAAGTAACCACTTTCAGTTGCTGTGTTTCATGCCAGGCGAGTGGGTGTGCCTATGCAAACAAGATCAGCCCCTGGAGTTCTTTTCCACACTCGCCATAATTCACCACCAGATGTCAGGGTAGAGCTCATCCTGACTCTGCTTACAGATGAATACATGTAAGCAGTTTGCCTTTAATGATTTTCAGTGTTAGTAATGTTTTAGGGCAGTACTGGTGGAGAGTAAGGGAAAGGCATGTTCTGGAGATGAATACATGGCTGTGTAGATGGTGTCAACAGCACAGCTTTGGCTTCCTTCATCATGGGATGGCTGTTCTGAGAAGGAGGACTGCTGCGAAGAAATGGGGTCCACCTGACGAAGAAGTGGAAGTATGCAGTGTTGTAGTTGTGTTGGTCACAGGATATTAGAGCTCTTCTTCAGGTCTGGGAAAGGTACTCAGAATGTCACAGCTAAATACAAGGTGGAACAGATTGTTTAGCATAAGTACTTAGAACATATTTCAAGGGACCCCCAGTTAAGTTGAACTGGCCTGTTAAAACATCTCCAGTTATGGGGGGATTGCGGGAGGGGGTGGCAAAGGTGAAAGCTTGTGGGGAGGGATGTTAGTTGTTAATAGATTGTTGTAATAAGTCATACATTCAGTGTCTCTATTCACTCTGATTTTTAGTGTCTAGCAAAGTTGTGAATTTAAGCTCCAAGGTTCATCTTTTGAAAATGTTGTGAAGGTTTCCTTTGAGGATGAGGACTGAGAGGTCAGATATAGACTGATAGCTTTGTGAAAAGTGTTCGTCCAGAGGTGACACGGTGTCTTTGTTTTTATCATTTTTGTGTGTGGGTTCATTCAAGAGCATAATGATTCTCTGGTTTCACCCAAATAGTTGTAACTTAGGCATTTTGGGCACTGGATGAGATTTACCACATGTGATAGGCATGTGTAGGATCCATGAATTTTGAAAGGTGTGTTGTGGGGGGTGTTGATCATCATAATCTGTAAACACATCTTCACTGCTTTCTTCTATTGTTCTGGCAGGGTGTGTCCAGGTTTGTGAGGAAGTTGCTTCTGATGATGAGTCTGGAGAGGCTGGGGGGTGGTTTGAAAGCCTGAAGAGGTTGTTCAGAAAAAAGATTTCTTTCAGGATGTAGTCCCCATTGAGTATGGGAAGTAATTGTTTGATACCCTATATGGATTCCAGTGTGGTGGTGGTAGGTCACAAGGAGTGTATGGTTGGAGGCAGTTTTATTTCTGTATTGAAGCTGGTTCTTTTGGGGGGTTTTGTGTGGTCTGTTCCATGATACTATCTACTTCTATAGTGGTGTGTCTTTGTTTGGTGAAGGCAGTTTTGAGTGTGTTAATGAGTCTATCCCAGACTTTCTCCTTGGAGCATGTGGTGTAAATAAAAAATTTCTCAGTGTGATTGGTGTGATTATTGAATCTGTGAAGATAAGTGTGGCAGTCTGTGGGTTTCTTGTGTATAGTTGTCTGCAGGGTTCCATTGTTGAAGCCGATTGTGGTATCCAAGAAGTTGATGCTAGTATGGGGGTGTTAAAGAGAGAGAGAGTTTAATGGATGGGTGTTGAAATTGTGGTGGAAATCTATGAGGGAGTTTAGGTCATCTGTCCAGCAGATGAGAATATCCTTGATGTATCACAGGTATTTAATTTGTTTTGTGGTGCATTGGTCCAGAAATTCTTCCTCAAGGTGTCCCATGAAGAAGCTGGCATATTGGGGGGCCATCCTAGGACCCATAGCTGTTCCCATGGTTTTGACAAAAGTGTTTGTTGTTGAAAGTAAAATAGTTATGGATGAGGATAACATAGAAGAGTTAGGCAATATGTTTGTGGTGGATATAGGAGTATTGTCCATTATCTTGTAAATATCTGAGGCAAGAAGCCATGCAGGTAATGTGAGAGATGTTGTTATATACGGAGCTGACATCCATGGTGGCAAGGATGGTGTTCTGAGGAAGGCTATTTATGTTGCAGAGTTTCTGGAGGAAGTCAGAAGGGTTTTGGAGGAAGCTGGCCTTTTTGTGTGGTGAGTGATTTGAGGAAGGTTTCTAAGAGTCTTGATATTCCTTAGGTAAGAGTGCCATGGCCATATATGATGGGTTTGCCTGAGTTCCCCAGTGTGGTAATTTTTGGAAGAATGCAAAAGGACCCTGGGATGGGTTTCTGTGGGATGAGGTTGTAGAGTTTCTATTGGAGTGGTTTGGGAAAAGATTTGATTATATCCTTAAATTTCTGGGTAAATTGTGGTGTGGGGTCTTCTTTGACTGGGTTCAGAGAGCTCTCTGTTGGCCTCTTTAACTTAGTCATCATAGTTGAGGACCAGCATGGTGTTCCCTTTTTCTGCTGGTTTGATCACTATCTGGTGGTTGGATTTCAGGGACTGTATATCTGTAGTGGAGCGATTGTGGTGGATGTGACGTTTGCGGTGTCAATAGGAGAGGTTTTGGAACAAATTGATAAACTAAACAGTAATAGGTCACCAGAACCAGATGGTATTCATCCCATAGTTCTGAAGGAACTCTAATAAGACATTGAAGAACTATTAAAAGTGGTATGTAGCCTATCACTTAAGCCAGCTTCTGTACAATATGACTGGATAATAGCTAATGTGATGCCAATTTTTTAAAAAGGTGATCCTGAGGTGATCCTGGCAATTACAGGCCAGTAAGCCTAACTTCAGTACCAGGCACATTGGTTGAAACTAAAGTAAAGTACAGAATTAGAAGACACATGGATGAACATGATATGTTGGGAAAGAGTCAGCATCGCTCTTGTAAAGGGAAATCATGCTTCACCAATCTATTGATCCAGTGGACAGATTGTACTTAAACTTTCAGCAAGCCTTTGACAATGTCCCTCATCAAGGATCTTAAGCAAAGTAAGTAGTCATGGAATCAGAGGGAAGGTCCTCTCACGGATCAGTAACTGGTTAAAGGATAGGAAACAAAGGGAAGGAATAAATGGTCAGTTTTCACAGTGGAGAAAGGCAAATATGGGGGTCTCCCAAGATCCTGTTCTGGGACCAGTGTTGTTCAACATATTCATAAATGATCTGGAAAAAGGGGTACAGAGTGAAGTGGCAAAGTTTGCAGGCAATACAAAAGTACTCAAGATAGTTAAGTCCAAAGTAGACTGAAAAGAGTTACAAAGGGATCTCACCAAAAAAGAGTGAGCAAGAAAATGGCAAATGAAATTCAATGTTGATAAATGCAAAGTAATGCACATTAGAACATATAACCCCAACTATACATACAAAAAGATGGGATCTAAATTAGCTGTTACCACTTAAAAAAAGAGATCTTGGATTCATTGTGGATAGTTCTCTGAAAACATCTGCTCAATGTGCAATGGCAGTCAAAAAGGCTAATTATTAGAAAAGAGACAGATAATAAGACAGTAAATATCATAATGCAACTATATAAATCTGTAGTATGCCAACATATTAAATACTGCATGCAGTTCTGATCATCCTATCTCAAGAAGATATATTAGAAATGGAACAGGTACAGAGAAGGTCAAGAAAAATTATTAGGACTATAGAACAGGTTCCATGTGAGGAGAGATTAAAAAGACTGGGACTGTTCATCTTAGAAAAAAGATGACTAAGGGGGGGATATGATAGAGGTCTGTAAAATCATGAATTCTCTGGAGAAAGTTAATAAGGAAGTGTTATTTATTCCTTCATAAGAGCAAGGGGTCCCCCAATGAAATTAATAGGCAACAGGTTTAAAACAAACAAAAAGAAGTATTTCTTCATACTACACACAGTCATCCTGTGCAACTTGTTGCCAGGCAATTTTGTGAAGGCCAAAACTATAACTGGGTTCAAAAAAAGAATTAGATAAATTCAGGATAGGTCCATCAATGGCTATTAGCCAAGATGGTCAGGGATGCAAGCCCATGCTCAGGGTGTTTCAAAACCTCTGACTGCCAGATGCTGGGACTGGATGATGGGGATGGATCACTTGATGATAATTGTCCTGTTCTGTTCACTCCCTCTGAAGCATCTGGCCATTGTGAGAACACAAGATACTGAGCTAGATTGACCATTGGCCTGACCCAGTACGTGCCAGTTGAGAGTGGACTAAGCCAGGAGGAGGAAATCTTGGATGAGGATGGGAGGGACCCAGAGGCAGAGGATGATTTGGTGGTCAGAGATGCATGCAGCCAGGAGCTCTTTTCTACCCCGGAAGGAGGCTAGCTAATCACAGCTGCCAGATGTTGACGAAGTGCAAACAGGAGAGGGGGCCCCTGGTAAGTGGATTTGATTTGGGGAATCGCTGAAGCGAGTTGTTGGGGGCAGGAGGGTTGCAGAAAACAGGCTTGTCTCCCACCACATGCCTAGTCTGAGTGGCGGAACAGGCTGTTGATTTTCTCCCTCACTTCACGGGAATCTGCCTCAGAGATCTCCAGGAAACTCTCCTGGAGATGCTTGGTAATCCACTGCTGCAGGGTCTTTAGCAGAGCTGCTTTATTTCTTGCCCCATTAACGGTAACTTGCCCGTGCCACTGTGCCATCATGAAGGAGGGAAGGGGAACCATTGCTGCCCACAGGTGAGCCACATAGGGGCCAGAGCAGAAGATGCAGTCTTGTAGAAGACCCTCCCTTGATTCTCTGCTCACTCTTAGCAGCGAGGTATTTTCCATAATGATCACATTCTGTGGAAAGTGTGGCGACAGGAATGATTATCAGCCCCCCTCTACAGTGCTGGCTCTTCCCAAGAGCCATGTGCGCAGTGTACAGCAGGGTCCGGGAAGAGTGATTTACCCTGCCCCTGCGGCTACTCACCATTTTGGGAGTCTTGTGGCTCATGTACTTGCCGGGGGTCAGCCAGTTAGTGACAGGTGTGTGAGTACTGGCTGTGTTTTAAATCACTGAATCAGTGTTCTCTGTGTTGCAAACAATACTGCTTCTGTAAAATGTGGAGTTTAAACTTCACAGAGATGACCTTGGGAGCCCAGCCTCCAACTTTGTTATCAGCAGCTGAACAGCTGCACAGAATTAGAAAGGGGCCAAGAAGAACTAAGTAGGACTTTCTGCATAATGTTATGATGCACTCCGCAGCCAAGAAACAGGAATTGAACGAGTGGAGGGACAGCGAGAAGAGGGACCGAAAGGAGAACGTGGCAGGCCAGAATGAAGCCATGGAGTGGCTCTTAAATGTTATTTAGTGACAAGCGGGCATGCTCCAGGTGATACTAGCCCTTCAAACCGATCAGCTCCGTGCCCGCCCTCCCCTGCAGGCACTGTTGTAAAACTCTTTCCTATGCTCCCCCCAGACACTACCAACACACTCTTATCAACCTCTTGGCTCCAGTATATACCCATGGCATTCCACTCCTCCCCCATCACAGTCCAGCACTGCGGATTCCCACTACTCACTGCACTCAACACCCATCCCTCTGTAGTTTGGCCCTGCTGAAGTACAGTACCCACTGCACTGTACTCCAAAGGAGAAGGTTGGATATGGTCCTTGGACATACACAAATCTTTAGCTGTCCTGGGACCCCACCTCCTCCTGGGACCTTCCTTTCCCCCATTCCCCTCAGTGCCGATGGCCTTTTGTTTGACTCTCTCCTCCAGTTGTTGTTTTTTAATAAAAGAATTGTGTTGGTTTGAAAGCAATCTTTATTGTATTAATTGAAAGCAAACGGAGACCTGCAAAGCAACAGACAATTACGTTAAAACCTTCATATTGCATCATCTGCACCCATCACAATCGCCTCCTAGCATTACAAGCACTGCACTCCCAAGCATAGCAACAAATATTAGTGGCTTTCAGCTTCAAATTGCTGCCTCAAGGCATCCCTAATCCTTATGGACCCACGCTGCACCCCTCTAATAGCCCTAGTCTCTGGCTGTTCAAACTCAGCCTCCAGGTGCTGCGCCTCTGTGGTCCAGCCCTGAGTGAAGATTTCACCCTTCCCTTCACAAATATTATGGAGCATACAGCACGTGGCTATAAGCACAGGAATATTGCCATCGGCCAGGTCCAGCTTCCCACAGAGGCAGCACCAGTGGACCTTTAAATGGCTAAAAGTACACTCAACAGTCATTCTGTACTTGCTCAGCCTCTTGTTGAACCACTCCTTGCTGTTGTCAAGGTGCCCCATGTATGGCTTCATGAACCATGGCATTAAGGGGTAGGTGGGGTCTCCCAGGATCACATTGGGCATTTCGACTTCCCCTGTGGTGATCTTCTGATCTGGGAAGAAAGTCCCTGCTTGCAGCTTCCTGAACAGGCCAGTGTTCCAAAAGATGCGTGCGTCATGCACCTTTCCGGACCAGCCTGTGTTAATGTCTGTGAAACACTCATGGTGATCCACAAGTGCCTGGAGAACCATAGAGAAATACCCCTTGCAATTAATGTACTTGGTGGCTAGGTGGTCCTGTGCCAGAATTGGAATATGTGTGCCATCTATCGGCCCTCCGCAGTTAGGGAAGCCCATTTGTGCAAAGCCATCCACAATGTCACGCATGTTGTCCAGAGTCACGGTCTTTCAGAGCAGGATACGATTAATGGCCCTGCAGATTTCCATTAACACGAGTCCAACAGTTGACTTTCCCACACCAAACTGGACAAATTAGAGGACTGGACCAAAAGAAACATGATGAGGTTCAACAAGGACAAGTGCAGAGTCCTGCACTTAGGAGAATCCCATTCACTGTTACAGACTAGGGACCGAGTGGCTAGGCAGCAGTTCTGCAGAAAAGGACCTAGGGGTTACCATGGACGAGAAGCTGGATATGAGTCAACAGTGTGCCCTTGTTGCCAAGAAGGCTAACGGCATTTTTGGCTGTATAAGTAGGGGCATTGCCAGCAGATCGAGGGACGTGATCATTCCTCTCTATTCGACATTGGTGAGGCCTCACCTGGAGTACTGTGTCCAGTTTTGGGCCCCACACTACAAGAAGGATGTGGAAAAATTGGAAAGAGTCCAGCGGAGGGCAACAAAAATGATTAGGGGGCTGGAGCACATGACTTATGAGGAGAGGCTGAGGGAACTGGGATTGTTTAGTCTGCAGAAGAGAAGAATGAGGGGCAATTTGATAGCTGCTTTCAACTACCTGAAAGGGGGTTCCAAAGAGGATGGATCTAGACTGTTTTCAGTGGTACCTGATGACAGAACAAGGAGTAATGGTCTCAAGTTGCAGTGGGAGAGGTTTAGATTGGATATTAGGAAAAACTTTTTCACTAGGAGGGTGGTGAAGCACTGGAATGAGTTACCTAGGGAGGTGGTGGAATCTCCTTCCTTAGAGGTTTTTAAGGTCAGGCTTGACAAAGTCCTGGCTGGGATGATTTAGTTGGGATTAGGTCCTGCTTTGAGCAGGGGGTTGGACTAGATGACCTCCTGAGGTCCCTTCCAACCGTGATATTCTATGATTCTATGATTCTATGGTTAGCGACCGATCGGTAGCAGTCTGGAGTAGCCAGATTCCACAGTGCAATCGCCACGTGCTTCTCCACCATCAGGGCAGCTCTTTCTCATATCCTTGCACCACAGGGCTGGGGCGAGCTCATCACACAGTCCCATGAATGTGGCTTTCCTCATCCAAAAGTTCTGCAGCCACTGTTTGTCATCCCAGACGTGCATCATGATGTGATCCCACCACTCAGTGCTTGTTTCCCGAGCCCAAAAGCAGTGTTCCACTGTGGTCAGCACCTCCGTGAATGCCACAAGCAATCTCGGGTCATAGGTAGTTCGCGTGGCGAGATCAATGTTGCACTCCTCTTGCCTTTGTAGTTTAAGGAATAACTCCACTACCACTCGTAACCTGTTGGTCAGAGCAAGCAGCATACTGGTCAACAGTTCGGGATCCATTCCTGCAGCCCAAAGAGGCAGGGCGCACAGTACACAAACAGTTGAAAGATGATGCCAAATGCGGACAGAAGCACAGGGATTTCTGGGATGTGAAGCAATGCATCACGGGGCATTGAGACAGGACCCAGGATGCCCTGCGACCCCCTCTGGCTTCCCAGAACTCTTAGTGGCAGAAGAGGAAGAAATGCTCTGTGGGATAGCACCCCAGAGTGCAATGTTCCGAATACCTCTCCGAGTGCCGCAAGTGTGAACACACTATTGCGCAGGCAGCTGACAGTGTGAACACACAACAGCAGTTTCCCTTCAGCGCTCTCTGAGCGGTGCTGTAACTCCCAGCGCTGTAACTCTGCCAGTGTAGACATGCCCTCACATGTCCAGACAAGCTAAATTATGACTTAACTGGCACGACAAAGACTTGATGGGATAAATCTCCATTGTCTCTGAGAATCTGCTAGCTCTCCTGAACTGGAAAGCCATGGTACACATTCCTCCCATACTAGCCTACATCCCCTGGCCAGTGGAAAGGGCTGTGTTCCTTATTCCCATTAGCTGTGTTCCTTATTGAATCTCTGATTAATGGAAAGTACAGGTGATCCAGCTGATCAAAGATGTTTGTCTAGTGCTCTATTCATTCTCCACCCTTCCACAATCACTTTAAGTGGGAGGCTAGATTGTGGGTAACATCTCTAAGATTTGTCTCCCTGTATCTCCCTTTATTCTAAAGATAGCTGTCCACACCTGGCTGTATATATTGCAGCTCTTCATGTCCTCTCTCTGCCTGGTTTTAATGACGTTGGCCCTGATGGGGAGGAAGGGGAAATAGAGGGAATTGCAGCCTTGAGCATTATTGCCAAAGTGGAGAAGTATCTGTTGTCAGCATAATTCAGTAAGAATAAAATAACAATTCAACTTTCCTGAAAATCTTCTTCACTTCCCTTGCTGAGCTATTGTGTCTTCTTGCTGTCCCAAGTCCTTGCCTGTCAGGAGTATCTGGTGCTTTGTATAAGGCATCACATTAGCCACAAGCTATTGCTAGCTGGTAGTGACACTCCCCTTGAATATGTCACATCATGATGTCACTTGCTATCCAAAGTACCTGCCAACTGTCAGAAAAAGTCAGTCAGTGTTTGGTATTCACTGATCCCAGAAAGATGGACCCTTCTGAGCCCTAATAAGAACTGAACCCAGACACCAACCAATTTATAAACTAAACCATATTCCATTTGTTTTCTGAGGTTTCAGAAAAGATTGGTTAACTCTCCCCTGTGCATTTGAAATTTTTGTCAGAGACTTTGCAGACACCAGTGGTTATTGGTTGTTTGCTTTCTTGCTCATTTTTTTAACATCCCTCCTGCCTCAATGTTGGCACACAGAGCAGAAACCAGTCTCTTCCATTTGCTCTATGGTGTTGAGATGGACTATTCTGCCATCCCTGCTAAGGGTTCTTCTTAAGTTTTCTCTTGGGCAAAGTTTTCCCTTGGTTCCTTACACCAGTTGACTTCCTTTTGACAGTTCCATGTAGGCATTCAACTTCATTTGTGTTGGCATCCAGAGTACATGCCCAAAATATGTACAGTGCTTCCTTCTGATTCTGATGGAAATGAGCTGCTGGTTTGTGATTTCTTGAATTTCTTCTTTGGTGATGAAGTCTTTCCAATCCAATGCCTAGAATCTTTCATAGACATTTATTTTTCAAAGATGTCTAGCTCTCTAACGTTTTGGTACAGCTCTCACAGGTGTACGGTAACTTTGAGATTACGTGTTAATTGAAAATTTTCAGTTTTGTTTCAGTGCTGTCTATCTCTGATTTCCATACATTGTTGAGTTTATTAAATGCTATGGATGCCGTTCCTGTCCTTGATTTCACTTCCTTCTTGAGGTCTTCATAGGCAAATATGGTGCTGTTCAGGTAGATGAGCTGTTCTTTTTGCCTGATTCTGCTACTTGATTTATGGAGTTTCAAGGATGTTTGTTTTAACATAACTAATTTTGAGCCCTGCTTGGCTAGTTATTTTTGCCAAGTTGTCTGTCTTTGTAACATTTCAGGGGTATCTCTCAGCACTGTAATGTCATCAGAAAAGTCTAGGACTTCTAGGTGTTTCACATGCTGTACCAGTGCTTATTTTGCTAATACACTTCTTCATTATCCAGTCTATGGCAATGCCAAACAGTGGAGATAAAAATGCAGCCCTATTTCATGCAAGTATCCACACTGAAACCACTCTGTCATCTGGTTGCTCAGCCTTTGATAACTTTACATCTCTGTACATGGCTTTGATGATGACAACGTTAGCTGGCATTCCACAGGGCTGAAAAATATTCCACAATGTAAGTCTGTGTAGGCTGCTAAATTCCTTCTGAAAAAAATCAATGAATTTGATGAAGAGTGAAGCTTGCCATTCTACACATTCTTCTGTGATGGCTCTTAGTGTGAAAATTTGATCTACACAGGATCTCTTGGGCCTGAATCCAACCTGCTCTCCTCTAAGCTTTGCATCCACTGCCTTTTTAATCACGTGTAATATGATACTGCAGAAAGTATTTCTTACAACAGAGTAATGTAACTCTTCTCCAGTTTTCAGAGTTGTAGCTGTGTTAGTCTGTATCAGCAAAAACAACAAGGAGTCCTTGTGGCACCTTAGAGACTAACACATTTATCTGAGCATACGCTTTTGTAGACTAGAACCCACTTCATAGATGCATGAAGTGAAAAATACACACCTGGTGAAGTGAAGAAACAGAGTGACAGAGCCAGAAGGGTACTTTGAAGTCACCTACTACAAGACAAGCCCAACAAAGAAAGTAACAAAACACCACTAGCTGTCACCTACAGCCCCCAACTAAAACCTCTCCAGCGCATCATCAAGGATCTACAGCCTATCCTGAAGGATGAGCCCTCACTCTCACAGACCTTGGGAGACAGACCAGTCCTTGCCTACAGACAGCACCCCAACCTGAAGCAAATCATAGAATCATAGAATATCAGGGTTGGAAGGGACCTCAGGAGGTCATCTAGTCCAACTCCCTGCTCAAAGCAGGACCAATCCCCAACTAAATCATCCCAGCCAGGGCTTTGTCAAGCCTGACCTTAAAAACCTCTAAGGAAGAAGATTCCACCACCTCCCTAGGTAACCCATTCCAGTGCTTCACCACCCTCCTAGTGAAAAAGTTTTTCCTAATATCCAACCTAAACCTCCCCAACTGCAACTTGAGACCATTACTCCTTGTTCTGTCATCAGGTACCACTGAGAACAGTCTAGATCCATCCTCTTTGGAACCCCCTTTCAGGTAGTTGAAAGCAGCTATCAAATTGCCCCTCATTCTTCTCTTCTGCAGACTAAACAATCCCAGTTTTCTCAGCCTCTTCTCATAAGTCATATGCTCCAGCCCCCTAATCATTTTTGTTGCCCTCCGCTGGACTCTTTCCAATTTTTCCACATCCTTCTTGTAGTGTGGGGCCCAAAACTGGACACAGTACTCCAGATGAGGCCTCACCAATGTCGAATAGAGGGGAACGATCACGTCCCTCGATCTGCTGGAAATGCCCTTACTTATACAGCCCAAAATGCCGTTAGCCTTCTTGGCAACAAGGGCACACTGTTGACTCATATCCAGCTTCTCGTCCACTGTAACCCCTAGGTCCTTTTCTGCAGAACTGCTTCCTAGCCATTCGGTCCCTAGTCTGTAATAGTGCATGGGATTCTTCCGTCCTAAGTGCAGGACTCTGCACTTGTCCTTGTTGAACCTCATCAGGTTTCTTTTGGCCCAATCCTCTAATTTGTCTAGGTCCCTCTGTATCCTATCCCTACCCTCCAGCGTATCTACCACTCCTTCCAGTTTAGTGTCATCTGCAAACTTGCTGAGAGTGCAGTCCACGCCATCCTCCAGATCATTAATGAAGATATTGAACAAAACCGGCCCCAGGACCGACCCCTGGGACACTCCACTTGAAGCCGGCTGCCAACTAGACATGGAGCCGTTGATCACTACCCATTGAGCCCGACGATCTAGCCAGCTTTCTATCCACCTTATAGTCCATTCATCCAGCCCATACTTCTTTAACTTTCTGGCAAGAATACTGTGGGAGGCTGTATCAAAAGCTTTGCTAAAGTCAAGGAATAACACATCCACTGCTTTCCCCTCATCCACAGAGTCAGTTATCTCCTCATAGAAGGCAATTAGGTTAGTCAGGCATGACTTGCCCTTGGTGAATCCATGCCGACTGTTCCTGATTACTTTCCTCTCCTCCAAGTGCTTCAGAATTGATTCCTTGAGGACCTGCTCCATGATTTTTCCAGGGACTGAGGTGAGGCTGACTGGCCTGTAGTTCCCCAGATCCTCCTTCCCTTTTTTAAAGATGGGCACTACATTAGCCTTTTTCCAGTCATCCAGGACCTCCCCCGATCACCATGAGTTTTCAAAGATAATGGCCAATGGCTCTGCAATCACATCCACCAACTCCTTCAGCACCCTCGGATTCAGTGCATCTGGCCCCATGGACTTGTGCTCGTCCAGTTTTTCTAAATAGTCCCGAACCACTTCTTTCTCCACAGAGGGCTGGCCACCTTCTCCCCATACTGTGCTGCCCAGTGCAGCAGTCTGGGAGTTGACCTTGTTCGTGAAGACAGAGGCAAAAAAATCATTGAGTACATTAGCTTTTTCCACATCCTCTGTTACTAGGTTGCCTCCCTCATTCAGTAAGGGGCTCACACTTTCCTTGACTTTCTTCTTGTTGCTAACATACCTGAAGAAGCCCTTCTTGTTACTCTTAACATCTCTTGCTAGCTGCAACTCCAAGTGTGATTTGACCTTCCTGATTTAATACTCATCAGCAACTACACACCACACAACAAAAACACCAACCCAGGAACCAAACCCTGCAACAAACCCTAGTGCCAACTCTGTCCAGATATCTATTCAAGGGATACCATTATAGGACCTAACCACATCAGCCACACCATCCGGGGATTGTTCACCTGCACATCTACCAATGTGATATATGCCATCATGTGCCAGCAATGTCCCTCTGCCATGTACATTGGCCAAACTGAACAGGCTCTATGCAAAAGAATAAATGGACACAAATCTGACATCAGGAATCATAACATTCAAAAACTAATAGGAGAACACTTCAATCTCTCTGGTCACTCAATAACAGACCTAAAAGTGGCAATTCTTCAACAAAAAAACTTCAAAAACAGACTCCGACATGAAGTTGCAGAACTGGAATTAATTTGTAAACTGGATACCATCAGATTAGGCCTAAATAAAGACTGGGAGTGGTTGGGTCATTACAAAACCTAAACTTAATTTCCCCAATACTAATTTCTCCCTACTGTTACTCACACCTTCTTGTCAACTGTCTGTAATGGGCCACTCTCTTACCACTTCAAAGGTTATTTTTCCTCCCTTGGTATCCTGTTGTTAATTGATTTTTCTTGTTAGACTGACCTCACACTTGGTAAAGCACCCCCATCCTTTCATGTACTTATTTCTGCTCCTGTATTTTTCACTTCATGCATCTGATGAAGTGGGTTCTAGCCCACGAAAGCTTATGCCCAAATAAATTTGTTAGTCTCTAAGGTGCCACGAGGACTCCTCGTTGTTTCTTCTCCAGTTGTTACAGTCGGTAAGATCGCTCTTTTGGGGTGTACTGACAATAATTCTGTATTTCCACTGTACGGGAGGGGTCTCTTTTCCCCAAATTTCAGTGAACACCTCTGTCAATTTCATTAGGATGGTAAACTCAAATACTTTTGGCATTTCTGCTGTAATTTGATAATCTCCCAGTGCTTTATTTTTCAGGTTTTTGATTACATCCTGTACTTCTGATCTCTCTGTTGGACCAATGTTAATGTCACATTGATCAGGTTCACATATTTCATTTAATTCTGGTGCCGAGATGTTGCTGGGCCTGTTGAGGACTTTGAAATGTTCTGCTGATCTGTTTTTCTGTTCTACCTCAGATGTAAGCATTTTTCCGTCTTTTTTTTTTTTTTTTTGGACTATATCCTGTTCTGAAATTTCCATACAGGCTTTTAGTTGTTTGACAAATGGTTTTGTGGTTTCCTATCATAGCAGCAGCTTCAGCTGCTAAGTCTTCAGCATATCTCCATTTACCTTCCCTTGTGTTGCTTTTCATTACTTTGTCTGCTCTCTTATACTCCTCCTTTGCCCTTTCTAATAGTCCGTTAGTCTTAGCATTTTGGAATTTTCCTTTCAGTACTTTTTTCTCTCCTGGATGAGAGACCATGTCTTTTGTTTTATCAGTTCTTGATCTGTCTATGTTGCTATCCAACTGTGACTGTTGCAATCACATTGTATCTGAGCACTGCCCATTTTTCTTAAGATCCAGTCTGTTTCACCTTCCTCTGCTTCTGGTAGTGACTCAAATCTGTCCCTTAATTCGAGCTGGAATTTTTTGCAGTACTCTATATCAGTTTTCTATCACTTTCTGTTTAAAGTTGATCTTTCTCAATTTTAATTTCAGTTTAGCAATGCAAAGACTGTGGTTGCTGCTAAGATCTGCTGCTCGATATGCCCTTATGTCTTAGAGAAGATGACATGAATTTCAAGCTAATGCAGATGTGATCTGACATATTTTTTTTTTTGCCATCTGCTGAGTTCCATGTTTCTTTGTGTATGTCTTTGTGAGTCAATAGGGTACATCCAAGAACTAAGCTGGACACCAAGTACAAATTCATGAGTCTTGATAATTCTCAACCCAGACTTTCCCGTTGCTCTTTCTATTCCCTGTTTGTCAAATCCTACGTTAGCATTAAAGTTGCCCATCACAAGCAGTAAGTCATGTTTAGGTATTCTGGCAACCACACTTTGGAGTCAATTGCAAAATTCATCTTTATTGTCATTACTATGTTCCTCCTCAGAGAATAGTACTATATTCTTGACATCTTTAGGAATCTGCTTTGGAGTGAAACTTCTGAGTGTTTGTTGTCATTATGACCTGAGTAAATGAGATATTTCTTCTCTTGCTTGAAACATTTCTTATCTACACCTATCAATCTGCTCTCACTATGCCCAGGAGTTCAAATCTAAATCTTCCTCATGATCACTGTGATCTGGTTGTGGTAATAAACAAAAATACCAAGTGTAAATTGATGGCAGTATTTACAATCATTTCCCAAACCAAACAGAACCACTGCTGAACCTATGAAATCTAGGTCATCTCTACAGGCCAATAAGGAATACACTTACTTGAGTACACCATCAGTGATCCCACATGTGGATTAAGGTTATTGTGAGTAAGGATATCACAGTCTGGCCCTAAATTTGGATACAGTAGTTCCTTGTTAAAATAAGTTTTCTTTGTTCAGCAATGTAGATTTGACCCAATTAACATTCCTTTGTCTAATATGTGAGCACTAGATTACCCCTGCAATATGAATTGCTTTGCATGTAATTCTACTTCTGGAATTGCACTACATGGATCAAATTCTTTTCTGGTGTAAACTGGTGAAGCCACTGATATTGTAAGATGGCATAGCACTATTTTAACAGCAGAAATTTTGGCCCCATGATTTCTGATTCTACATATATCCTTTTTGCGCTGTTAGTGCTTTATTATTGTCTCGCTATTCCCCCTTGGAGTTTACATAAGATACAGGGAGTTCCTCTTTCTCACTGTCTCTTTGGTTTCAGACTAGCTCGCTGTTTGGCAGGCAATTAACTTTTAAACAAGGTGTGCTCGTATAGTATGCTTGAATTTCCTGATTTAATTTGCTTCTCTGCCATTTTTGATACATTTGTTTTGCTCCTTGGATTGTCTCCATTGATTGGTGGTTTTCATTTTTTCTGGGTTAGAAACAATCTTCATCAAAATGCTGCATTTACAGTTCTGTAATGACTGATGATCCCAGTAATACTCCACTGGCATGTTTGCAGATTTCAAAACAGTCAGCACTTGTATTTCTAATATTTTTCTTTTAGTTTGTTTTATGATTCATTGTTAATTTTTGTTTTGCAGTATGCCTTTTAGATTTATCAGAATAACCATTTCATTACATCCACTGATAATTTGTGAATGATGTAAAAATGCTCTTCCCTCTGATATTCAGTGGAATTGAAGTTAGAAAAGGGGATTTGTCAATAAGAATTGAGGATTATAGCAAACTGAAATGCTTTTCTAGGGGTTATTAGTAGGGATAGGTGATCCTGATTATATAAAGTACCATCTCCAACATCCAAATCCCCCCAAACTTTGAATTTTGAAACAGTTTGGTTAACCTTTTTTCCTTATTATTTTTTATTTTCTTGCCTTTGCACATTCAAACTCCAGGCAGACCTAGAAACAGGCTTTGAAATACTGCAAAAAAGGACCATTTTGTGATACTGATGACTTGACCTGAAGCAGGAAGTGCTGGCATTCTTATGAAAGCATCTGTCTTTGTCAGTACAGCCACTGAAACCATTGAAATTAATTGACCCCCTTTTGTCAACAGTCTCAGCAGAAAGACCAAGGAATGAATGGGCATGGACACCAAGTTACCCTCACACTACTTAAGGTGGGTCTTTCAGGTGAGAGCTTCTGCTTCTATCGGCTTATATCAGTTCTGTGGATAAACCAAATTCTCTTCTCATTAGGGCTGTCAATATGGGTATTTTGTGAACTCTGAAGATGTACTGATTTGTGTGTGTGTGTGTTTAATTGATCTCAGTAGTTCTAGATTATGATATGTCATTGTCTTCCACTGTAAATTTTTCCTTAGGTGAATAAATGGCACTGCACTGTAGCATTTTATCTAATTTACATCTGTTTCATCTCATCTAAGCTTTATAGATTTCCAAGGAAACCAACTGCTTTCTAGCTTCTCCCTTTTCCCTCCTCCCTCCAAATGAGAATAATCAATGACACTTCCTTGTCTCTTCCATTTTCTCCTGCTGTTTTGTCTCACTACAATAACTTTTCCCCAGCTACTCCAGTTAAGTGACTCTCTATTAGAATAGCCAGCTCCAATCAATGAAGACAAATTAAGACTGACGGGATTCATTAAAGAACAGATAAGTAAGCAATTTGCAATTAAACAAGATTTTTTAAAGGGGAGAGACCAGGAGGTCCCACCCCAACTGAAGTACAAACTTTTTATGTTTGAGGATTAAGTGTGATAAAAGAATGCTAATCAAATTAAGAGAAAAAATATTCACCCAATTGCTGGAAGATGGAAACTTCCACCACACTAATTTTAATGAGGAAATATAACCGGGGGAAGAGGGATATCAGCAAATTCTGCAGTTTGGCTTGCATGAGTTACATGATACAGACCGCTCCGGGGTTTATTTACAGAGTTCTGAAGACTTTTTTTACGGATTGGGCATGGATGTTTAGATTTTATAGCTGATTGTGAAGCTGCAGGGGTTTGGCGCTCCAGCAGCTCAAAAAGGTTGTTGGATGACAGAGATTTCCCCACCACCACCTCCTGTTTCTACTGTCAAAATATTTTGCATAGAAGGACCTGAGAGCCCTCTTGAGGATTCTGCTGTAATGGATAAAATGAGAGAACCCCTTCAAATCTTCACCTTGATCAAAACAAACCTATATATGATTTGAGGAGGCTCCTGATTTTTGAGCTTTGTGCACATCCAAGTTCTGATGGGACTGACACCAAGAATGGTGGAATACCCAGCAGAACAAATTCTGACCTGAATAGAAATACGTATTTCAAATCTTTTGTTTAAAAAGAAGAAAGCTTTTTTTTTTTTTCAAAATTCTCACCCCCATTTTTCAGAACCTATAGATTTTTATGAATGTTCAACTTCTAAAAATGTTTCCAAACAAAGCTACTAACTTCAAGCCTTTTGAGGTTTGGCCATCACTAGTATCAATGTGGTTATTAGTAGAGATGGGCAAAATTTGTTCACAAATTCACCAAATACCTTTTGGATGCATTGAAACTGCCTGTGAATTCCAGTTGAATTCAGTAAATAGTTTTGGTAATAAAAAAAAATCAAAAAAATAAATCAGAAAAGTCAAAACGGTTTGCATCAACCCTTTCAAAACAGCATTTTGATTAGAAATATAGGTATTTAAAAATAATTAAAAAAGGTTGAAAAACAACCCAAAACAAAATGAAAAATACTTATTTTTTTCAGATTTTTCAGTTCAGCTCCTGAAATGAAAATTCAGTTTATTTGCTGAACTCTAATTATTGCTCCTTTCATTGTCCCCTTTTGCATTTCCTGATGTTCCCTGGTCAGTTTCCATAATGATATATTTGGCACGGACAGGGACAAAGGAGAAAAATAATCTACATTTTTGGTTAGAATTGTCATCTTCTATACCATACTGGCATTGGTTTTATTCCTTGTGTCCCTGAAACCTTGATGAATAATATAGTCAAAACTTTTAATCTTCCCTTATGAAGATACCATTGATACTGAAGGAGAAAATGCCGTCTAAGAGCTAGATTCATTATTTCAGGGTGACTGCAGCAATTTGTACTTAAAAAGACATTGTAAGTTCTATGCAAAAATGTCTTGTATTGTTTGTCACCATTGTTGAATGGCCAAATGATACAAACTCAGCTGGCAACTAGAAGCAAGTGGGTGGAGATGAAGGTAGCAAGTTATTCTTCAGTCTTGCACTTGCCAGCACTGCGTAACCATGCGTTGTATGGCTCTGTCATTCCATAAATGCATTCATGCATATAAAATATGGAGCTTCAATGAGTTGAAACCTGTATTGGCTGATATTTTGGCTGATTGTTTTCTTCTTAAACTTGGATCAGGGTTTTTTGTGGCTTTCAGAATGGGCAAAGTGTCCTCTGTCTGCAGAAGTCATGCAGGAAGATGTTAATGTTTTAATTTTGTGCATGATATGTATGTTTACTACCATTCTTTGCTCTGTGGACAGTGCTGGCACCTGTTCAGGATACCATTCCTCCAAATTGACCCTGTAACTCCTGTGCCAATGAAAGTTGACAGCAGTCCGGTCTTTCCACAATAGCTACCACAATGCTACATGTTTTTACTGATGGAACTTGGCTGAGAGAGAAACAGGGATGGCAGGCTCTATAAGTTTGCTCAGCATGCACTGTTGGACATACACAATGCACTATTTAATTACTACAACTCCACATCCTGTTGTGAACTTGCTCCTTTCACCTCCTCAACTCCCTCTTGTTTCGGGTCATGATTTTCCTTTTTGTTTGTGGATGTGAAGTAGCTACCATAGGGGGAAGCAAAAACTGGAGAAGGGATGCACAGTAGGGAAAAATGGTGCTTTGTTAAGCCAAATCAGGAAAATATATTCACTTTTATTGTAAGAATGCTTTACTCCTCAGCTTTCTGTCAGCTCCTACATCTGTGGTACTGACACTCCTGGAGAGGACCAAACCTTTGCAAATAAAAAGCTTTCAGAAGTGCTTCATCACCTCTTTTGTGCCCTCACTCCCTCTACTATCAATCTGCCTTTCTTTCTGACCTCTGGGAGGGCTTGAAAGAGTCTTCTTTTAAAGTCCTGATGGAACACTTACCAACCAAGTGGTGCTTCCAGAATACATCCTGGTCTGGGGTAATACATTAATCTCTGCACAGAGCAACCTGAGGTTATTACTAGCTAAGATTTTAGCAAGACAACCAGGTAATACACAAGGAGAGCTATAGAACACAATGTCTCGTTTGTAGGGGGTTGAGTCATTGCTCTCTAAAGGATTAATAACAATAATAAGAGCTCTGGCCCCTAGTTTTGGTCTCTCTGTGATCATCAGAACCCATAAAGCAATTTTTGTTTCTTTAAAAAATAAAAGCTTTCAGCCTTTATTCCAAATATGAATAGGCATTTCGCAAAACTGATTCACAGTAAAAACACTCTTATTTTTTTGTCCAGCCCAACCTAGCAGTCAGAAAAACAAAGAACAGGCTCCTGCATATTATATTAAAAAGTATGAAAATGGCAGCAGCAGTTCACAGATGAGGTCTACTGTGTTTTTTCCCCCTAAGTCTGTGCCAGCAAGGGGGAGAGATGCTACACCTTCATTTTCCGGGCCCTCCCCTTTCCATAACCCTGACTAACCACTCATACTCGTGCTGTGGAAGACCTTTTAGTTTTGCTCTTCTTTACTGTGTCATCCAGGATGCTGAAATATTGTATCATACTATTAGTAGTTTTTTCTATGACTGAGCCCCAAATGTGTGAGTAACCTTCCATTTTATGGTGTACATGATCTGTGACAAAGTTCTGTCTCAAACACTGATTAGAACTGGCCAGCTAATGGGGAAAAATTGGCTATGAATATTTTCTGACTTTTTAATGCAATGCATATATAGTGACAAATATAGAAGTAAACAATTAATTAATTAAGAAGAGCTGGATAATGAAACAAATAATTGAGAAATTTATTTGAAATATATTAGACTAATTGAAGTAAGTATTCACCAACTGTTATTTGACCATGTCTATCAGGAGCAGAACAACAGACTGACAAGATGAGATTTCACTGAGATGACATGTGAGGGTGGAACAGGAGAACAAGTACAAAATTGAAGTGGCAGCTTGCTGCTGTCAAAAGCTTGTTGTATTTGATATGGATCATCTGAAGAGGTATGAGCAAAATTCATCCCCAGTATAAATAGGTGGAATGCCTATATTGCACACAGAATTAAAAAGAAAAAAAAATGGAGCAACAGAATCTTATATTCCCTCTGCACTTTGTGGCAAGAAATACAATGTGTACTGACTCTGTTATTACTGAAGCTACTGATAGCTAGAAAAGATATGAAATGAAAACTCCTTTTCCAGAACAGTGTTATAAAAATCCTACAATTAACCAATAGGTTTTAGATCTTAAACTTTTCATGTCTTAGCAGAATTTGTTTTGGTAGTTTGCTTTTTAATTTGATAGTTTAATACCTGATGCTACAGATATTATAATATGTTAAAAAATTCCATATTGAACTAGACTAATGTTTCAGCTAGCCCAGTATCTTGTCTCCATCGGTGGTCTAGGGTAGATGCTTCAGAAAAAGGCAGACATCTCAATGGCTAAAATGTTGACTATCACTCAGCCACAGGACAGTTGAAATGGCTATTGGCAGTCAAAAGCAATCAGAGAGAGGAGACAGTGAAACAGTAGGGAGCCTCTGGAAACTCTATTTTATTATTTAAGTTGTTCCAATGCAAATTCACATAAATCTTTACCAGTTGACCATTAGAGGCAGGTAGCTGCAAGGCAGCCACCAACATGTCAAGGCAACAAACTACATGGTAAAGTAAAAGGAGACAGCTTCTTAGGTGACAGAACCCTGCAATGCTTTACTCCCAGCGCAGAAACATATAGGGTGAAATCCTGACTACAATGAAGTCAATGTGAGTTTTACCATTGACTCAATGCAAATTTTGCCATTGTCTTCAGTGGGGCCAGGATTTTAACCATATAGTACAAAATCATATATTTTGAAACAAACATGTTTATTGCTGAAATAGGGGACATCTTAATTGAGATAATATGACAGGTTTCAGAGTAGCAGCCGTGTTAGTCTGTATCCGCAAAAATAACAGGAGTACTTGTGGCACCTTAGAGACTAACAAATTTATTAGAGCATAAGCTTTTGTGGGCTACAACCCACTTCTTCGGATGCATATAGAGTGAAATATATTGAGGAGATATATATACACACATACAGAGAGCATGAACAGGTGGGAGTTGTCTTACCAACTCTGAGAGGCCAATTAAGTAAGAGAAAAAAAACTTTTGAAGTGATAATCAAGATAGCCCAGTACAGACAGTTTGATAAGAAGCAAGTGTGAGAATACTTACAAGGGGAGATAGATTCAATGTTTGTAATGGCTCAGCCATTCCCAATCCCTATTTAGCCCTGAGTTGATTGTGTCTAGTTTGCATATCAATTCCAGCTCAGCAGTCTCTCGTTGGAGTCTGTTTTTGAAGTTTTTCTGTTTTAAGATAGCCACCCGCAGGTCTGTCAAAGAATGGCCAGACAGGTTAAAGTGTTCTCCCACTGGTTTTTGAGTATTATGATTCCTGATGTCAGATTTGTGTCCATTAATTCTTTTGCGTAGAGACTGTCCGGTTTGGCCAATGTACATGGCAGAGGGGCATTGCTGGCACATGATGGCATATATCACATTGGTAGATGTGCAGGTGAACGAGCCCCTGATGGTATGGCTGATGTGATTAGGCCCTATGATGGTGTCACTTGAATAGATATGTGGACAGAGTTGGCATCGGGCTTTGTTACAAGGATAGGTTCCTGGGTCAGTGTTTTTGTTCAGTGATGTGTGGTTGCTGGTGAGTATTTGCTTTAGGTTGGCACAATCAACTCAGGGCTAAATAGGGATTGGGAATGGCTGAGCCATTACAAACATTGAATCTATCTCCCCATGTAAGTATTCTCACACTTGCTTCTTATCAAACTGTCTGTACTGGGCTATCTTGATTATCACTTCAAAAGTTTTTTTTCTCTTACTTAATTGGCCTCTCAGAGTTGGTAAGACAACTCCCACCTGTTCATGCTCTCTGTATGTGTGTATATATATCTCCTCAATATATTTCACTCTATATGCATCCGAAGAAGTGGGTTGTAGCCCACGAAAGCTTATGCTCTAATAAATTTGTTAGTCTCTAAGGTGCCACAAGTACTCCTGTTATTTTTGAAATAATATGGTACACAGAACATTAGGCATCAGATAGAATCTATGCGTTAAGGTATGGGATGGGAATACAATAGGTGGTGTATACAAAATATATAGTGTGTGGAGGTGGTTATAATGTTTTCAGCCTGATTCTCCTCTCTGTCTATCCCCTATACAGACTCCTTCGTGTCACTCAGAAAGTGCCGTGGAGCTGGAATCTGGCCCTAACCAGCCAGGTGAGAATTCCCCCAGTGGGAATTCTCAGCTTGTGTGAACCTGGTGTACCTGGCTCCTACACCAACCACCTATCCCAGTGTAGGGGGGAATAGTGAGCTGAAGAGAGAAGTGCGAGTGGAGTGGAGTTGTGCTCTTCCAATTCTCATCTGGAGTATGGTCCTTTGGGGGCCATATCCAACTATTGTAAGAAAGAGACGCCCCTAGACTACATTGACTTACCCTGGGGCTGTGCCAACAGAATTGGAGAGTTGTTACCGGCTTCCATATGGTCTCCACTCATTCTCCTGTACCAAACATATCCCAGTGCATGAGAAAAACTGGCCCTTTGTATTTCGCAAGTTTGGGATTTATAAATTGTGCCAAATCCAAGTTGGTCAGGGGCATTTACAATATATACTAACCCCCAACCTCTTTACCCCTTTCAAAAACATAGGAAAGAAAGGACAGTTCCCAAAATAAAACATAACCTTCCCTCCTACAAAGCCTCCCTGCAGCAAATTGGCTAAGAAAAGAGATGAGTCTCCTCCAAAGGTCCATAAATTGGGACCAGTTTTGGGCGTGAGTGGGTATTTCAGAATCAAGAGCAAAATCCCAGCTTTCCCAGATAATTATATCTATGGAATGTTAGCTAATCCCATCTGTATCAGTGGAACATTGTCACTCTCTCAATCTCTTAAATAGCCAGAACTGAGGATGCATTGGCAAAGGCTTATGTATTCAGCCAAAAGTCTGACACTGGTGCAAATTCTGTTGCAACTTTATTTATTTTGAAAATAGTTTTTACTGAATGAAATATGAAAGGAGAAATATGTACAATACAGTAGTTCTTATGTTTATTGTTAATTAAATTGTTTTATGCTGTTTCAAAGTTTTGCTACAGGTCATAGGTTGGGATTAGGGGTTTTTTTTGGTTTCCAAGTTAATAGCCCATTAATAAGAATGGGGAGCTCACCCCCCTCAGTGTTATTGTTTCAGGCTGTCTGCAAACTCAGGGAGTTCCCACTGCATAATTTATACTTGGGTTGGGTTTTCGGGGTTTTCTCTGCAGTTATAAGGACTAAAAGGAAAAATAAAATTCAGATTTAAAAGGAAATTGGAGTTCCTTGGAGGCAATTGGAGGAAAATTCTGCATCAGGATGAAATCAGAAGCCAATTCCCTAGTCAAGGAATTGCAGAATACCTAGGGCCCTGCATTTAGGCAGATGGCCTATTCTGAGGGACTGACACGTCTCAAAGTCAATCCAGGTTATTGCATGGAGTAAAATCCTGGCCCCATTTGAAACCAATAAGAGTGTTGTCATTGACTTCAACAGGGCCAGGATTTCATCCATGGCTGCCTATTGCAGGAATGCACTGGAGGTAAAATTTTGTCTTAAGCACTTAGGAGCCTAAGTCTCTTTAAGGTCAACAGGACACTTAGGACACTTTCATCACTTTTGAAAATGTTATCCTGGAGCTAGTAATTGCATTTCCATTTGTACCTGTTTTAATCAGATGTGTCTGTACACTTCGATTTTGGATTTTATTCTAGTTCCTATGAAACCCAAACACACAGATTTTGCTTCTACACAGTGATTCTGTATTCAAAGCACACAAAGTAATATTTTAACTGCTATGTTCTCCATCTATTCTAACTGGACCTTTAAGAACATTGTCTTGCTTTAAGTGAATCTTAGCTGTAAACCCCAGCAGGTCAATATATTTATTGGATTCCTTCGGGATCAATTTCAATTTAAAAAAGCAATCACAGAATACACTCAATAAAGTAATAGACAATGTAACAATATGTTTTGTTTATATTGTAGAGACATATTAAATGTACAACAATTTGCTCCAGAAATCTATTTGTTCTTTTTAAATACATATGGAATTCTCTGCACATGTTTGAAATGGATACACAGTGAAAAGAACCACTCTTTTGGATCTTATGTGAGCCTTGCCATGATAGAACTGGTGGAAAAATAAATATTTACAAGCAAACACGCACACACTCTCGCTCTCTCAAGAGTCAGACTGTGAACTTTTGGGGGGGAAAATAGCACACTTTTAAAAGCAAAAGTATTGTTAAGCAGTGATGGTTATTCACACATCAAGTTCTCTCTCTCCAAATACAAGTAGCATGTTTTTTTGTGTGTATGACATATCTATACATCTTGATTTAATCCAAGTGTTATACAGTATATACCTATTTATGTCTCTGAGGCTAGGTCTACACTACCCGCCTGAATCGGCGGGTAGAAATCGATCTCTCGGGGATCGAATTATCGCGTCTTGTCGGGACGTGACAATCGATCCCCAAATCGACGCACTTACTCCACCAGCGGAGGTAGGAGTAAGCGCCGTCAACGGGGAGCCGCGGAGGTCAATTTTGCCGCTGTCCTCACAGCGGGGTAAGTCGGCTCCGATACGCCGAATTCAGCTACGCTATTCGCGTAGCTGAATTTGCGTATCTTAAATCGACCCCCCCCACCCCCGTAGTGAAGACCTGCCCTGAGGAATTTGTATGGAAGGAGAAGGAATTTAAATTACTTAACATATCTTCGTTGATGTTGAACCAGGAATATCAACTTTCCTTCTTGTGCAACATCAGCCTTGTCAGTCAGTGTCTATTATCTCTTCTTCCTCCACTCTCCGTCTCAACAGATCTTTTTTCTGTTTCTCTTTTTTTTCTATCAAAGTTGCTGTTTTACCTTGAATGATGTCCTCTCTATTCACAAATCAGATATCACAGGATGTTACTGTCATGAACAGAGTAACTTGGCTCTGCCAGAGGTTTTGTAGAAAAGGAGAATCTTGTGCTCCAAACTATCCACTCGTCCCAGCTTAATGATTCTATCTGAGCTAGGCAGGTTCCACCTGTTGGCCAGTTGCATCAGCTGAACTGTGAAGGGCAGCCCAATTGTTGTCTGTTGTTGTTGTTCCAATAAGCAGTTTTCTTTCTTTGTTTGTTTTTGTTGAATCCTCCTGAACTTTTCTAAAGCTTTGCAATAGAGCAGCAATGCAGTTAGAGGAGTTGAATTAACTAGTCAGATTGAACACCTTATAGCTGTAAAAAGTTTCTGTTCTATTGTTCTCCACACACCTCAGTCTGTTCACATGATTGTCCCAGAGGGTGTGAACTATGAGTATCCTACACATGGATAGTGGTTATGACCTACAGAGGGGAGGGGGGAGATAAATCAGATATTTCTTTTAATGGTGGTTTATTTAGAAGGACATCATTCACATGTTGTTCCGTCATGCTTACTGATGCCAGTGAGGACCTCAATATCTTTTACATGGAAGAAAAGACACTTTACCACGTTAATCTCTCAGACTAGTGTTAAGACAAGGAGAAGATGGACTAGTTTCCAGTTGGAGTGCTGCTTTGTAGTAGATTCATGTTCTCTGTACAATGTGGAGCCCTTGAGAGTCTTGACAAGTTCCAGTGTTGTGATTTGAAGGATGGACCATAAATGGCTTATTGAAAGAGACTCTTCCCATCACTATGGCAACTTGCCCCTTTGATTGGAGGACACCTTCTTGGTTTTGAGTACTGTCCTCCTATAAAAAGAACAGGAGTACTTGTGGCACCTTAGAGACTAACAAATTTATTAGAGCATAAGCTTTCGTGGGCTACAACCCACTTCTTCGGATAAATAACACTTTGTGCTAGAAAACACTGGCTATTTGAATTGAAAGCAGTATATAAATTTCCAGGGCAATTTTATTTCCCATCCAATTTGTTGGCCCTGAGCTTCTGTTGTTTCACCTGGCCATGCTAAGTCTGAAATTGTAGCAATTTCTATGTAAGACTTTCCCCTAAAATTTGCCTTCTAAATCGGGTGGACAGACAACTCTGTATTTATATGTCCACTGATCTCCTGCTGAATGGTCACTAAGTCAGAGGAGAGCAACAGTTAGAAGTACTTCTCCATGTTTTGTGTAGTTTTAAGTATTTGATGAAACATTTGCACTTGAGTTAGCTTGGGTCTTTGAACAGACTCCTGAGTTGGGGAAGGTACTAAATACAAATCCTCATGCACAATAAGTATAAAAGCATATGGCACATTGTGTGATAGCATGGATTTCTTTTATTCTTTCACACTCCACAGTGCTCCCACCTCAGTTGACTTAACTAGGATTCCTGTGTAGGAAATGTTGATTAACAGCGGCATTTAGTTTGGCAGCACACAGTGTTGGGTATTTTTCTGTACTAAGAATGAAATCTGGGAAATCTGAAAGCAAAGTGGCATCTGCACAATTTTCTCTTTCCATATCATGTCACCTGGTGTAAGTTGTCATAGCTCCATTGAAATCAATGATGTTATAATGATTTATAGCAGCTGAAGATCTGACCCAGGGAGGACTACAAATATAATGATGCCTCTGGGAAACTCTGTAAAAGCAAAAGGGCCAATTCCAAAGGTGGCATCCAGACACACTTGTCAAGCTATGTTTAATTAAATGCCATACATTTTCAATGTGGTGGTTTCAGTATCATGGAACTTGATATCAATATGTCCCATGTTTGGAAATTGCCTAATCCCACCTTCAGCTGGGGAAATAAGAATATATTTAAAGTTAACATACCTGTTTTTAATAGGTAACTTCTATTCTTCCCTTTCATCCTGTGTTCTTCTGCTGCTGAAATTGTTAATCCAAACTTATTTTTCCTTTGTTTTTGTTTCTCAGTTGCTGCTCTTTTTTTCCATACAGTTTGCCTTTGTCTCACACACACTATTTCTTTCTTTATCCAAATGTAATTGAATAGTCTGCAGGATTCTTTATAACTTTGTTGCCAATATTGTATCCCAGCACAGGCCACTGGGAGCTCCCTGAATTAAAGTACTGAGACTTGATATTAAGGTACATAATTATTAGTTTTATTGCATATCGAAAATAGCTACATAGCAGTGACTTATTTTCTGAGCTCCTGTCCCAATATTCACTAGACTCAGCATAAAATTGATGGATTCTCTGGAAAAGTTTATTTTTATCTCTGTTAGGTATTTATATGATCACCGTTAACGTAGTATCTGAGATTCTCACAATCATTAATGCATTTCTCCTCACAACACCCCTTTGAGGTAGGGAAGTGTTGTTATTCCCATTTTACAGATGGGTAACTGAGGCACAGAGAGACTCACTTGCCCATGGTCACACAGGAAGTCTGTGGTGGAGCAGGAACTTGAATCTAGATCTCCAGGCTACGACCCTAACGAATGGACCATTATCTTCTTCATATTATGAATGTCTAATTCAGGGACACTTGATTATTTTTCCAGAAAAAAAAATATACAACACTTAAGTTGTTTTGGGCTCAGGGTAGAGAAAATTTAGATATAAAAATTTCATGACTTTTTGTGATGCCATATCCCTGGATAAGTTTATGGTCTCTGGTAGATCCCTACTTCTCTGGTTGCCTTGTGAAAACTAGGAGTCCTGGGTCTGAAGCTGCTTAAAACAAATGTGGGATGTCTCACACAGATGCACTGTCATTCCACAACATTTTGCCTCCCTAGTTTTTACTTTACAGTATCTTGTCTTGTACCAGTCCATCTGCTGGCAGATAGTAGCTACTTAAGAAAAGCTGACTACAGTTTCCCACCTGGCAGCCCCAAGCTCAGTGGAATGGCCTAGGACTGCACTTAGCAAAGTAATTAAACTGGGGATGAAGTGATAAGAGACCCTTCCAAAAGTTATAGTTCTATTTTAATTTAATATATTATTCTTTTGGGTGAGATAATCTGGGAGCTAGATGTGCAGTGCCCATCTGGAATGGGTCTTACATAACTGTGCAAATTTACTTTTATTAATATGCATATCTAAATAATAGAGATATTAGCCTCTGCTGACATCACTGCTCCTATTTTTTCACTCCATGTCTCCTTGCCCATTATTTCAATAACTGGTCTTCCCAACCTACCACCTATCATAGCTTTTTATTTGCCACCAGTATGTCGTCTAATTGCTGCTCTGTCCTCACCACCATCCCTTCCAGAACTCTCCAGTGCATAAGGGAGGAGTGCACACAGTTCTGTTCCTTAGGATTGCATAGGCTGCTCTCCAGTGTGCATCTGGTCAGCTCTGCGTGCTAGTGTGAAGGGACAGAACTATGACCCTGCTTCCCCTAACCCTATTTGTGGTGGTTTGTACCTCTAGAAGCAGTAAGAGACGGTCACAATTCATGAGGTCAGAGGACCACTGTTTGTTTGCTATGTCCAGCTTCCTACATTAGGGGAGGAGGTGAAAAGGAAAGGCTCCTTGCATCTTCCCAGTCTGTCACTACATACTCTGCACAGGCTCAAAATTCAATCTAGCCCTCAAATGCCATCTGATCATGCCCTTCTCCCATGAAAACCTGGAGAAGATGGAGGCTTTAGAGCAGGAAATCCCTGTGAGGATTCCCTCTTAGAGTTTCCCATGAATCTTTCCATGAGGGGGACATGGTTTGTCTCACTAGAGACTGACCAATATTTCAGCCACCAGGTCTCATTGATCCTTTGGGATCTGCAGCAGGCCAGAGCTATCTATGAGTAGGTTCTTTACCTTGGCGTGGCTCTGAAGGATATTTCCACAGGCAATAGGAATGGTAGTGCCCTCAGAATTTTATTTAAGGTGCTTTTGTAGATGGTTAGGTAGTCATGTTAAAATTAATGTAGCCTGGAGCAGCACTAACTTTTTACCAGCTCTTGACATGGGTTGTAGAGCAGTGATACCAACATTTATGTACACTGATCATGTGTATGTTTGCTGTGGTGCTTATGGAGTTAAATAAATAGGATCCAGCACTACAGTCCCTGAGCTAGATGCCTTTAGTTGTTCACCAGAATCAGCATAAAACTGTCTTTCTGTCTTTCTTTGTTAAAGTTGTTGCACAGCTAAAGAGAATATATGCTGGGTTAAAAAGAGGTCCAACAGCTGCCGGTGATGACTCTCCTCTCTTCAATACTCAGTAAGGGTGTAAAAAATTGCCTAGCATTCATCTAATTGAAGAGCAATTACCCCTATAAAAAGCAACTATTTGCGTTTTTGTGGTGTGTTTCACCAGCAGTTTCCCTATGGCTACTATTGGGTAGTTATCATAGAAATGTCACTTATTTTACGGTTTTTCTTTGTCAGTTTTTCACAGGTCTGTATAGAAGTGTTTTCAAATTGCACTTTAGGCACTTCCATGTGTAGTATCAGGAAAAAAGAGTGGGAATGTATGTGTGTAACTCTGGAATATGAACATTCCCACTTTGATAGAAGAGCGATTGCAGAAAGTGCCTACAGCATGTAGTATTTCAAAGTATTCTCAAAATAGTTCTCTGGTCACTTACTTGTGTACTTGTATACTAATTTGACAGCCCTGAAGGTGTAAACTACCCCTCAGTTCATAGTATAAAGGTCAAGGAAGAAAAAAATAGATAATCTGCCTAAAATTGCAGCTTTGAAAACTAGGCCAGATCCAAAACAGTGTTATATCTGGAGTTGGAAAGTGACTATTGAGTTCACACGTAGAAGGTCACTTTTGTGAAGGTTTTTATTCCAGAGTATGAAGTAAATTGGAAAAAAGCAGTAGAGCTCAGCAAGGCAGAGACACAGGCCAGTGGTCAGAAAGTTGATTATAATGTGAATAAGGGCATTTAGGGTAATTTTACAGCCAAATGTCTCCAGTACATGTACAAAACCACAAAGATAAGAACTAAGCATGGAACAATACACATTGGTATATGCTGCTTTGTTTACTGTAAAAAAAAAAAAAAAAATCAATGTACTCTAATGTGCATGTCTGAGTGAGTATTTGCTGTATAGCTTAACCTCAGGATCTCTCCGCTCCGGTTCTGTCAAGTCAGACAACACTGCCAATATATTCAGTGCAATGAAAGAAGAACAGTAGGATTATACAGGCAAAAACATGCACACTGATTTTCATACTTACTAAACTCCTTCATTATTGACTTCCTGTGTATAAGAGCTGGCCTGAAATACTTAGAATGTGTTGGGGAATAGGATGAACAATCTACGGTCGATATTACAGTAAGATGAGCAAACAAGCATTTTGACTGGTTCAGTTCAGTGGCACGGAAAGGGAAACTGGGAAGAGGTGCTGTATTTTAATATTTTAGATAGATTTAGGTCTCCAACAGGCCAAAGGAGGATAGGATTTTTGTTAAAGAAATGGAGCATTGCATTTCCTATTTTCTCTTCTGGGATCAGTTGTAACTCTCTCCACCACTCTCTGACTTGTTGCTGCTTGGTCTGTTGCTCATACAATATTTCCACTGAGTTACAAAATAGGAAGTGTCTCAGGGTGCCTGGTAGGATGTCACCATCTGATCTAGTTGGGATTAGGAACATTTGCAGAGATAGAGCATGGGAACCTATTCTGTTATAAGGATGGCCTTGAGCTAACCAAACAATTTTCTTCTCAGGGGTGGTTCATCCGTAATTAAACTTTCCATAGTGAGAAAAAGTTTGTGAGCAGGAATGTGACACATTGATTGGCTAAAACATCTTTTTAGAATGTGATCGTGTCCCTAAGATTTGACTTGGCCTAGCATACTCCAACATTTCCTCCTCTTCAATATAGAAAGCTGTGCATTCTATACTACGATCTCAATATAGAATGTGATAGTCTAGTTACAATTATCTGCCATTTTCAGATGATCATTCAGGATGTCTGTGCTGCTAAGCCATCTCTACATGAGGTAATACCTGGCAATATGCTTTTATAAGAAACTATTGTGGATTTTTTATGATGGCAGTGCCTAGAGGCCCCAATGAAGGACTGGTGCACCATTGTGCTAGGCACTGCAGGCACACACAATGAAAAGACTCTCACATAGTTTTTTGCCTTGATCCTGGAAACACTTATGCACATGGTTAATTTTCAGCCTCTGAGTAGCCCTATTGATTTTGATAGGACTATTAATACTTAAAGTTGTGTACATCCATGTTTGCAAAAGCGAGGACTTGATATTGGGAGTAAGGTCCTTTCTCAGCATTTACTTCATCCTTAATAAAAACAAACAAACAAACAAAAAACCATCCCTGAGCTGTCTCCCAGTTACTGTAGAATTGCACAAAATCAGCAAGCTAATGAAAAAGAGGTTGCTGGCCCTGAGATCTTGACCCTTCTGTCAAAATTGGGGGTTCAAAAACACTTGCAGAACAGCTTGAATGAGGAGTAAAATTTTTCTAGGGATTGGGAAGACCGTTGGGAGCCCCACAGTAAGTCTGGCAGCTGGTGAGGTTGCAGGGAATTGTACTTCCCCTGTGGGGTACATTAACCTTTGTACTTAAGTCTTACTTTTACTTTTTTAAAAATAATCTAAAACAGATCAATCTCTCTCTCTCTCTCTCTTTTTTTTTTTTTGGGGTGAACTGGGAAAAAATATTTCAGGATTAAAATGGTTTGTTTATGAAAACTGCACACCTTTCCCCCCACAATTTTGCTACCCACTCAAAGATAGAAGTAATTCAATTTGTATTGCAAACATAGGTGTTTTTTTTTTTTTTTTTTTAAAGGCAGCTCTAATTAATACATTTCTAGGTGGAAGATTTAAATCTGTCATAATATTTATAAATTGCATGCATTGTCCTCATGAACTTATGTGCTAGGTTAAGTTTATCCAATATAATAGAGCAGAGATTAATATTCAATTTCTGCATGATTATGTTTTACTAAATCTAGGTCAATGGAGTCTACTGGCTGCTGCTTTTTCAGGAAGTGGTTAAAACTGCTCATAAAAATTATAAGAAAATGTATTAGAATTATTAAAAACATTGGGTACAAATTGGCATTTTTCCCTGCTAAAAGGTACCCCATTGAACATCCACACTCCTGGAGGTCAAAGCATGGAACTGATCCAACATAAATTACATTCTGTTTAATTATATGTAACTAAGGATTGTGAAGGCCTATTTGTTCATGTTAACAGGAGTGGACGTTTTATAGACAAGTAAATTTCATGGAGGGTTGGATATATTTTCAGATGGAGAATTCCAGTCATCCGTGAAATTAAAGAGAAAAGGGTTCTTTTATAAAGGAAAGTTTTATAATCACAGATCCTGTCCACCCATGTTCATACATTTTTCTGTACAAACTTTTCACCATTTAGTATACTGTATTCATTCCTTCTGTTACCAACAGAACTAGTGGTGTAGCAGAATTTTCCATATGAATGTCTTGGTTAATATTAAGGGTTTATTTTTCCTTGTAATTTTACTCTGGGTTGAAACTCAGCATACATCTCTATATAAACACGAGAACATAAAAACAGCCATACTGGGTCAGAACAAAGGTCCATCAAGCCCAGTATACTGTCTTACGACAGTGGCCAATGCCAGGTGCCCCAGAAGGAGTGAATAGAACAGGTAATTATCAAATGATCCATCCCCTGTTGCCCATTCCCAGCTTCTGGCAAACAGAGGTTAGGGACACCATCCCTGCCCGTCTTGGCTAATAGCCATTGATGGACCTATCTTACATGAATTTATCTAGTTCTTTTTTGAACCCTGTTATAATCTTGGCCTTCACTACATCTTCTGGCAAGGAGTTCCACAGGTTGACTGTGCATTGTGTGAAAAAGTACTTCCTTTTGTTTGTTTTAAATCTGCTGCCTATTAATTTCATTTGGTGGCCCCTAGTTCTTGTGTTCTGAGAAGGCATAAATAACACTTCCTTATTTACTTTCTCCACACCAGTCATGATTTTATAGACCTGTATCATATCCCCCCCTTAATCATCTCTTTTCCAAGCTGAAAAGTCCCAGTCTTATTAATCTCTCCTCATATGCCAGCCATTCCATACCCCTAATAATTTTTGTTGCCCTTTTCTGAACCTTTACCAAGTCCAATATATATTTTTTTGAGATTGGGTGACCACATCTGCATGCAGTATTCAAGATATGGGCCTACCATGGATTTATATAGAGGCAATATGATATTTTCTGTCTTATTATCTATCCTTTTCTTAACCAACTATCAATCAAGGTTTTAGCTGTGTAACTTCTGTTAAATTCAGTAGGAATTTCATAGCTAAAACTCCACACACTGCTTTGAAAATGTACCTCAAAAGGTGTTTTAATTCATGTTACAGCACTATTTTTTGGAGCAGTTTCAACTTGAGTCAAAAATATGTTCAGTAACTTTAAATGCTTTATTTAAGGAAATGGGGCATTTATTGCTTAGGCTAAAATGTTAAAATGTGTGAAGTTAGACAACTCAATCTATATTTAGCCAACTATATAATTAGTCGTATTTTCAGCACTGAGCACCCACACCTTCTATTGGCTCCGATCAGCTACAGCTGTTCACCATCTCTGATCATCAGGCCACTGTTATCTAGGTGCTGTATATGCAGCTATTTACTATTTAAATTCTTTCATTATCATAGCTTTGGAATGATTCTTGCTATTTAGTCAGGACCAAGTGGGAAAAGGTACAAATTCCATGAGAGGGGACCTTTTTACTGACCATCTTTGTGAGGAATTCTTTATGTAAATTATCCTGCAGAAGCCAAAGGTGGAAGTGCTCTCCATAATCAAGACAGGGAAAATAATTTGGGTCAGACAATGATATAGATACTGTTGTTTCAATCACATGCAGAACTCATGTGGATGTCAAAGGGAGTTCTGAACCGTATTTTTATGGCACTTTTTTTCCTGAATAAGGGAGTTAACCCCAGTATCCTCAACACAATCCAAAGTAGCTATTTTAATTCTGCCCCTCCCCCCCATCATTTCAGCTTCAGAAAGGATCATTTCCCCTACTAAAACAAACAAACCAAAAGATATAATGAATTATAGCTGGTTCAAAATTACTGTTGTGTTCCTCCCCTGAGGTTGACACCTTTTTGTAGTGAGGGAGTGGACCTAATTAACCTATGTGATTTTTAAGGTACTTTGAGATGCTTTATGATGGACATCACTAAATAAAATATAAACATTACACTCTCTTCTTACAACCTTTAGCCTAGTGGATTAGGGTATTCTCCTAGCACATCAGAGACCCTCTGCTTGACATGGAGAAGGGAGTGGAACTTGGTTCCCAGACATTTCAGGAGAGTTCCCCAGGCACTGAAATATTCTTGTATAAGACTTGCTGTCCCTCCTGTTGAAGCTGTTCTACTTTTTAAAAAATAATTAGTCACTGGCGCAGAGATTTCAACGTAGGTCTTTCTTATATTAGGTGAGTGCCCTAATCACTAAACTATAATAATTTTTTTTTATTCTTTTCTTGTCCCAACGACTGTTCACTGTCATAATGAATGACATTTCATTGTGACACAATCTGATTTTTTTTCTTTTTACTTTTTGATTGACCAACAATTTTCAGTTTCAGTTCAACTCAGCAAATCAAAAAATCCATCCTTCACCACTCAATACATTTATTAGTAATTCCATATTTATGAAATATTTGTCCAATATATTTGCTACATTTTAGAATTAATAAAAAAATATTAAATGCCCTTTAAAATGTTGATAGTTTTGTGGAAACAAAACATTCAAATAATGGTCCTGAAATTAAAGTATTGAAGAACATCAGAAAGAAATTAAATCTTTTATGTGCAACCGGATTGAAATTTAACATATGAAAAAGACAAGGATAAAGTTAATAAAAAGAGCTATGTATTTGTGAAAAATCTATCTGAACCTTAACATTGTGAAGTTTCCAGTTTGCAAGTTGTCAGCAAACCCCAGAAGACACTGACATAGCTCATGGATAATCATAAAAGGCTTTCTTTCATGTCTACATACCCCTCGATCCTTGCAGGCTCAAGGAAGCCTTTTCATGCTTTCAAATCAAATTACTAGTCCCCTCCATGATAACTTTAGATAGTTCCCAATTAACATTTTTCTGGAATGAATAACTACCAGCACAAATACCATGGAACTCGTTGGCGATTGTCCCTGTAGATGTTGTTGTGATAAGGATATTTCACCCCCTGCCCTCTTTTAAGCACAAAAGAGTGGGTATATCTATATACATATGGGATCAGCAACTATTTATACATAAAATTATGTCTTTATTAATAATGTATATTTTTATAGAAAGAAGTATTGAATATTTCACCACAATTACTGATTCTTACTATTTTGAAATGATGCCAAAAGGTACACAATTAATGACTGCTTCTCTTTAGTATTCACTGCTACCATTTCTGCTAAATAGGTTGTGCTCATATGTTTAAAAAAATGAGGCTATTTTATAGTCATTCTGCAGAATCTAGACCAGGTCAATCAGGAGGCCCAGGAGGGCCCAGTGGTTAGAGAGCCAGCATGGGACTATGGTTCAATTCCCTGCTCTGTCACAGGATTCCTCTGTCATTATGGGTAGAGCCCTGTGAAAAGCTTTTTGTTTTTTAATATTTTGTCATTTTAGTTTTGGAAAATTCTTATTTCATTTCATATATTTCCCCACTGCCCAATGTTGGGTTTTCCCCCCACAGGGTGGAAGGCTGGTGGTGGAGGGGAATGTTACAGAGCAAGCCTGTCCCACACGCATTCTCCAGCAGTGGCTCCTGCCCCCCAGGACGGAGCCCATCATGACGAAGGGCTGCCAGGCCAAACCTGAGTGGCATTGCAACTCTGTTGGCTAGTTTGCTATTCCTCGAGGAAGTAGATGGGCCCAGTCCTGTGTGCTCAGCAGCCAGTGCAGTGAGCTTTTCGTTTTATGTCATTTTTATCATTTATTTTGGTTTGTTTTTTCGCACGGGGCTCTAACGTTGGGCAAGGAATGTAGGGCCCATTTTTAAAGGTATTTAGGTGCCTAAGATGCAGATAAGCAAGTAGGCACTTTTAAAAATCCCACTAGGTGCCTATCTTCATCTTTAGGCATCTAAATACCTTTAAAAATCAGGCCCGTATTCTCTGTGACTTAGGGCATGTATACACTTACCTCCGGATCGATCGATCGATCAGGGGTTGATTTATCGCGTCTAGTGAAGATGTGATAAATTGACCACCGAGCACTCTCCCGTCGACTCCGGTACTCCACCGGAGCGAGAGGTGCAGGCGGAGTCAACGGGGGAGCATCAGCAGTCGACTTACCACAGTGAAGACACCGCGGTAAGTAGATCTAAGTATGTCGACTTCAGCTTCGTTATTCATGTAGCTGAAGTTGAGTAACCTAGATCGATCCCCCTCCCCTCCGTCCTCCCTCTCCCCAGTGTAGAACAGGTCTTAGTTCCCTATGTGTAAAGAGGGATAGTAGCACTTGCCAATCTCTTAGGGGTGATGTGAGGATACATACATTTAAGATGGTGAGGTGCTCAGATACTACAGTAGCGAGGGCCATATTAGATAGATTTTCAGCTAATGTAAACTGGCATAGCTCCTTTGAAGTCAATGAAATTATGCTTTCTTACAGTAGTTCAGAAGCTGGACGTCCACCTTTCCCATATATTCAATGTAATCTGAGGTAGGCTTATTTGTTCTTATATTCCGATCACTTGTTTTGAGGCCACTTTTTAGCTAATCTCATTGTTAGTAATTCCTTTAGATACCTAAATCTTTCAATGAAAAAACAAACAAACTAAAGTAACTTGCATCTGATACATTTACTTATATAAATGCAGTCTCTGGTCCTGAGTATTAAAATAAAATATAAAATTCCCACAAATGAACTCTTCTGTTGCCCTAGAGGCTTGAAATGGCAGACAGAAGGAATTAAAGGCCTGATAGTGAAAGCTGATGAAGGTCTGTAATTCCCACTAAAGTCCGGAGGAGCTTCAGGTAGTTAGCATGTCTCAGAAACAAGTCTGGAGTTCGCAATCTTCACTAACTCCATCAGAAATGTAGATTCTTCTCTGAGTGATGGTCTCTGTGTATATTCCACATGTGGGTAAGCACATGTGCCATGTGCCCAAGTCCAACCAATGGTGTGAGAGGCGTTGACCCACACTACTTCTTCAGTTCCTTCTTACCGCTTCATGGCCCATGTTGGAATTGTGTCCTCCTTTACTCCATGCAGAGCCTGTAAAGTAAAATACCTGTAAACAGATTTTATATATTAATTTGATAGTTAGTGTATATAATATAGAATAGTCCACACTCTCCCCACAATTGGGGGGAAATCATCCCCAGCACCAGGACTATGTCCACACTCCTGGGATTCAAGACCTGCATCTCCTGCCCTCACTCCTTCTCAATCAGCAACGAGCATGAAGAGCGCCTATACTGTCTGGGTGAGGCATGTATCTCTGCGACATCCAGTGTCTGCTGATTCTTCCCACCCAGAACCCGAGAGGCCTGAGATCACCCATTGAAAAAGTTCCTCATGGAAGAAGCTATGGGGCTTTGCTCTGATGTAAGCCTGGGAGACCCTCCTGTACGTTGGCCACAGCTGACCAGCAGTGCCCCTCCAAGCATGTGCCTAAGAACTCTTCCCACACAGTTCCCTGTGAAATTAAGGGACATTCTCATTGGCATAAGATCAAAGCAGAGGACTGTCCAGAAGAAACATGTTCCCTCCTCAAGCTGGTCCAGGGTGAGTGAGATGTCATGTACAGAACCCACGGAATTGGTGCCACTGAAAACCTCCAGACTGGTAGCCAAGGCTTTCAAAAAGAGGGATCTGACCATTCCAATGGTGACTGCAATACCAAAGATGCTTTCCAGCCCCATCCTCAAGTGCAGGTCCAGGCTCATTGTTGGTACCACCCCGTTTGCCCAGAGACCATTCAGCTTCTGCAGATGAGCCAGGTCCTTCAGATGTTTCAAATAGAACTCCCTGGACTCTGGGCAAAACAGAGACCATTGTAACATCAGAAGATATATTCCTCTCCTACCCCCAGTGCTCACTCATTTGTGACCCTACCTCTTAAGGGAAGTCCTTATTCCAGAGGAAGAATTTTTACTGGTGTCTCAGGAGCAGTTCCATCTCCATCCATTGGGAATGAGCAACCTGGTACAGATGGCACTGGCACTACTGATGGAACCATCCTCAGAATCAGAGGAGTCAACAGAGATAGCTCCACCAGTAGCTCAGTGGAGGCACAAGAGCCCCGACAGACAGTTGAGAGGCTATGCTTACCATCCCTCTGGATGTGATCCCTCCTCAAGGACCATTGGTATCAATTCTTGTGGGCCCCACTGCGAACCATGGATCCCTCCCTTTTGGCCTTATTGGGGCCCGTGGGACTGCTATGGTAGGCGTGCAGACCCCTCTCAGGAGCCGTACTGCTTCTCTGCCTCTTGTCAGCTGGAACTGTCAGTGTATGAGGAGGAAAAGCCAGAACTGGTTCCGCTGGTACTGGCAGTTCCAACTGGGGCTTCTTCATCATCTCCAGTGATAACATTACTCCTTCTTTGCCTTCTCCACTAGATCAATACCAGGAGCTGTTACAAAGGTTTGCTAACTATTTACAGAACCCATTAGAGGAGATCCAGGACCCTCAACACCAGCTCTTGGACAGTTTTCAACCTCAGGGACAGACCAGGGTGGCTCTCCCTATTAACGAGGTCATATTAGAACCAGCCAGAGTGGTTTAGCATACACCAGTATTTTGTTCCCCTACACCAAAAAGAGCCGAAAGATGCTATTTTATGCCTGCAAAGGAGCTGATTTTTTTTTCTTTCCCATACTGCCCCTAACTCATTGATGGCACAAGTGACTATGGAAAGAGCTCAGTCACACGGCCAAAAATCCACCCCAACAGATAAGGGTTTGAAGAGACTGGACTTCCTGGGCAGAAGGTCTTCTCCTCCACAGGTCTCCAGTTTCATGTAGCTAATTACCAAGTGTTATTAGCGAAATAGTTTAATACTACACCAGGCTTCAGGACTTCAGAGACAAACTTCCTATGGAAGACCGATCCCAGTTCCGGTACTTTACGGATGAGGGTAGATTAATAGCAATGGTTACTCTCCAGCCTGCGGTAGACGCTACAGATACAGCATCCAGAACTCTGGTCACAGGAATGTTCATGTGAAAGGACTCATTGCTCCACTTGCTAGGTCTTTCCTCCCTGATTTCCATCCAGGAATGACTCTTCAACTGTTTCTTCAAAAAGAGGTGGAATTCCTTTTACACTGGGGTGGGGGCTAGAATGTGTCCCACTTCAGTACCAAGGAAAAGGGTTCTACTCCCCATATTTCCTAATTCCTAAGAAAGATGGAGGGTGGAAACCCATTCTGGACCTTCAGCTACTCAACATTTTTATTCAAAAGCTGAAATTCAGGATGATTATAATCCCCTCTCTTCAGGAGGGGAGGTGGTTTGTGGCTCCTGACATGAAGGATGCATATTTCCATGTAGATATTCACCCATCTCACAGGAAATTCCTGAACTTCACAGATGGCCAAGACCACTATCAGTTTTGCATCCTCCCTTTTGGACTCGCTATGGCACCCATGGCGTTCACAAAAGTTTTCGTTGTAGTTGCAGCCCAAACGCGACACTAAGTCTGTAAAGCGTTTCCATACCTAGATGACTGGCTCTTGGTAGGGTGATCTCACCAGGAAGTCATATCAAAAACGGGTTCTCTTTGGTGCCTGCTTGCTACCTTCAGCATTTGTATAAACACAGAAAAGACTATTTTGTCACCCATAAGGTCAATAATTTTTTTGGGAGCACAACTGGATTCAGTCTCTGAGAGCCTTTCTCCCCCAGACAGATTTTACATGACTTTTTGTATCACCCACAAACTATGATGCACCAGTGTCTCTCTCTCTCTGTTAGGCCACATGGCTTCATCCACCTACGTGATGCCATTCACCAGACTTCACTTGCAGTGCCTCCAAGCTTGTCTCCATTCTACCTACCAACCAAACAGGGATCCTATTGACTCCACCAGAATTCTCACCTCCATTGCTTGGTGGTCCAACCGAAACAAAGTCATGATGGGGATTCCTTTCAGCACACTCATTCCAAGAGCCTCCATCTTGACAGACACATTCCTTATTGGGTGGGGAGCTCACCTGGACTATCACACTGCTCAAGGTACCTGAACCCCACGAGAAGCCAGGCTGCTGGAATTGAGAGCAGTTCACCTTTCATGCAAGGCCTCCCTTCCCTTCAAACTCTCGCTCCATGTACAGATGTCATACAGTATCACTGCGGTGGTGTATATAAACAAACAGGGAGGAGGAAGATCCTGTCCCCTCTGCCTGGAAGCAGTCAGACATTGGAAATGGTGCATCAGAAACCACATTATGATACAGGCAGCATACCTCTTGGGTGTTCACAACTCCGTGGCAGACAAATTAAGCAGAAGCATATCTGCAGACCACAAATAAGACAGTTGTAACCAACATATTTGCACAACGGGGAATTCCGCTTTGGGACTTCTTTGCATCCCAGACAAAACTTCCCACGTGTTGCTCCAGGGGAGCCACAGGCCCCAACTCCCAGGGTGACGCTCTCCTGCTCCCCTGGATGGAATGCCTCAGATATGCCTTTCCTCCTATTCCCTTACCATCACAAGTTATACAGAAGATCCATGACAACAGAGGCACCATCATTCTCCTAGTACCCTACTGTCCCAGACAATTCTGGTTCACAAAACTCATAATGATGTCCACAAAACCACCTATCAGGATCTCTAATTCAGGAAAGGGGGAAGATCAAGCATTCCAACCGAGGCTCACTGAACCTGACGGCCTGGTATTTGGATGGGCGTTGGAAATAGAATGTTCATGCTCTGCCTCTGTTCAGGAAATCCTTAACCAAACTAAAATGGATTCTACTAAAGCCTGCTACCTGGCTAAATGGTGGAGCTTTTTGGCCTGGACACATCTCCACCAACATTTGTGGAATACCATGAGTATTCCAATTTTCCTAGAGTATATCCTCTCCTTGAAAACTTCAGGTCTGGCTCTTAGTTTGCTGCAAGTACATCTAGAAGTGATTAGTGTCTTCCTCCCTCCGATAGAGGGATGATCTTTACATAGCCAGCTACTGTATGATTTATGAAGGGCTTGATTAGGACTTTCCCAGCGGTCATTAAACTTCATCAATCCCTTGAGGTTGAGGATGATCTCTTTTGTGGGTCCTTTGGTGACAAAGAGTCCAATCCTTGAGCCCCAGATTCATTGGCAGACTTGCAGGTGGTGTTGGAAGTCAGAGTTGGGCCATGATTGCTGCATGACAGTTGTCTGTCCTTTCTTTTCTGGCATTTCTCTGCGACCAGGGCAAGGTGATCTTCCTCAAAAGTGGATGTTCCTTCTCTGACAAGTCTTCACCAGTTATTCCTATCCTGGGCTGCTGTCTCCCAGTGTGTGGTGTCGATGCTCAGTGTCGATGCTCTCGATGGTTATCTTGAGGGTGTCTTTAAAGCATTTCCTTTGGCCTCCCCATTTCCTTTCTACTTTGGTGGGTTGTTTTGGTAATGTGACAAAGATCCTCCTCTATCTTGGTGGGTCCTGCGCTTATTGGCGGATTTTCTTGCCTCAGAGATTCACCATGTGGGTTGGGGAACAGCCCAGAGACCTTCCCCTCTGGAAGAACCCACAGTCCAGGTCAATTGGGAGGTTTGGGGGGAACCCAGGCCCGCCCTCTACTCCGGGTTCCAGCCCAGGGCCCTGTGGACTGCAGCTGTCTATAGTGCCTCCTGTAACAGCTGCATGACAGCTACAACTCCCTGGGCTACTTCCCCATGGCCTCCTCCAAACACCTTCCTTAGTCTCACCACAGGACCTTCCTCCTGGTGTCTGATAACGCTTGTGCTCCTCAGTCCTCCAGCAGCACACCCTCTCACTCTCAGCTCCTTGCGCTTCTTGCTCCCAGCTCCTCACACTCACACCACAAACTGAAGTGAGCTCCTTTTAAAACCCAGGTGCCCTGATTAGCCTGCCTTAATTGATTCTAGCAGCTTCTTCTTAATTGGCTCCAGGTGTCCTAATTAGCCTGCCTGCCTTAACTGGTTCTAGCAGGTTCCTGATTACTCTAGTGCAGCCCCTGCTCTGGTCACTCAGGGAACAGAAAACTACTCATCCAGTGACCAGTATATTTGCTCTCTACCAGACTCCTGTACCCCACTGGTCTGGATCTGTCACAGTAAGTGTACATCAGGCATATGCAAACAGTTCATGCTCCACCTCAGATGATGCTGGATAATCAGGGCCTCAACACCGAAGATGCTGGCCTCTGTGAGTACACTGACATTAATGCGGCAATCCTCCCACTTTATGTTGAGGATCTTCCAAAGAAAGTTCTGGTGCTGGCGTTCCAGGATATTCAGGTGTTTTCTATAGCTCGCCCAAGTCTCTCAGGCATAGAGGAGAGTTGGGATTACCACTGCTTTATAAACTAAAAGACTAGTGTGTGTTCTGACATCATGATTGTTGAACACCCGGTGAGACCATCTGCCAAAGGCAAGGCTGGCACAGTGGATTCTATGCTGAATCTTGACGTCTATGTCAGCTCTCTGTGAGAGATGGCTGCCAAGATAGGCAAAGTATTCTACTTTTCTAATGACAGGTTTCAGAGTAGCAGCCGTGTTAGTCTGTATCCGCAAAAAGAACAGGAGTACTTGTAGTCTCTAAGGTGCCACAAGTACTCCTGTTCTTTCTACTTTTCTAGTTCTTCTCTGTCAATGTAGATCTTCCTTGCTGGGTCTGGTGATTGACTGGGAGCTGGCTGGTGGAGAACTTTTGTTTTGTCATTGTTCAGTTAGTGCTAGGCTTTTGTAAGCTTCAGAGAAGCAATTATGGGCTGTTTGCATACATCTCAAGGAATCTCCGGTTACAGTAAGTAACCTCCATTTTCATGATTATTCAAAACTTATCTTTGTAATACCAGGTGGGACAGAAGTAGATTTAATTCAAAATGTGAGATCCTTACTGCCACTCCTGTCCCTTTATTCCAGGTAAAAGGGGTGGAGCAGTGTAAAGGGGGCCCTAAAAGCCCTGTACCTGGCAGGGGGAAGATTCCCCTGGTGTGGACACTTTGGAAGGTGGCTGCAAGGACCCCTCAACAAGCCTTGGTGTGAGTGTATGTGAGGGTTGGGGGTGAGAGGAGCTTGTTCGGGCAGGGAGCTCAGCTTTAGACAAACTCTTGCATTGTCAGTTAATGCATTTTGCTTATCAAAACGAGAGATACCAAAACTGAAAAACATGCAGCCAGATCCTGAGCTGGTGCAAATCAGGGTCAGTGGGGCAATTTACAGTAGCTAATTGACTTACACTATCTCAGAAGATGGTACCATGTGTTTCAATTAACTTATGTATTCCAGAGTGTCCACTATAAATCTTTTGTAAAAATATGCAGTGGATTATGGTATCTTATTAAAGCCAGTAGTCCAGGTCAAGGGATGGGGAACGACAACTGTGCATACATACACGTGCTGTCTCTCTCTCTGTGTCCCCCAAAGAGACCTTTGCTTTCAAAATACATAGTACTCTTATATAGACCATCCCTGAGAGACAAGCAATGGCATCTGCTTCTCCCCTGTTCATCTTCCAATATCCAAAGATTAGCCATGCCCTTGTCTGTCAAAAAAGACAACCGAGGGTTGGGTTTAATTAAGTGATTAAGTTCTCTGGCTTTGTAGTATATGAAGCTCTAAACAGCTGCTGAGACTGATTAAACATGGAGGCAAAAACATGGAGGTATTTGATCCATCCAGAAAGTCATCTTACTGCAAGTATGGAACAAAATGTTAAATATGATTCTTGTCATTGCACAACAAATCTTAACTTGGAAAAATAAGGAGATATACGTTTTTCTTCAATTGTGATATTTTGAGGAGTGTGTTTGGGCTTTCTGTGGATATCTTAGTACATTGTAACTTTGAAACTGTGCCAAACTCATAATTGGAGTGGAACATCCTAAAATTTAATCTTCACTCAAAGCAGTCAATTTCATGAGGCCACTTTGTTTATTTTTTTAAAACTTTTATTTTCAGTTTACACAGCTACATCCCACTGTTTTTCTTGCCATTCGGACATACTTTTAAACTGATGAGCATGGGGAGGATTAAAAACAGATCAACATTTTTGAAGGGGGAATATTTCAAATGAATTAGTGATCAAAGATGTAGCAGGTGATGTAAAGGGATGAACCTGCAAAATGTGTAGAGGCACAAATAGGTAAATAACAGGCAAAGTATCCAGTTATAATAGCTTGCATGTCAATAGCACTCTCCATCCAAGTGGATCATTTGCAAACAGTAAAAAAAATCAGCCTCACAACGTCCCTTGCAAGGCATGCATATATTATTATTCCTATTTAACATCTTGTGAAACTGAGATACGGAAAGCATAAGTTACTTGCCCAAGGTCATAAATAAAGTGTGCTGCAGAGCCAAGAATAGATCACAGATCTTCTGATTTTGAGTCCTGTATTTTAAACACTCAACTGTGCTTCATCTCCAGTTGCACCTGCGAAATATTATCTGTATGTGAAAACACCAATTTGCATATACAAGTACACATATTGAACATGCGACTGCATGTTTTATGCAATGATTTGTTTGGGCATATGTTAAGTCACGGCTTAGGTGCCTTTTTGGGGAAAAAGCTTTCAGAAGCTTATTCTTTTATTTCTGAACAGATGGAACAAAAGGAGTATATGTTCAATAGCTGCAGTTTCTTATTCATAGACTGCTTGTGAGGGGAGAATGCTTGATTTTTTTTCAGCTGCGACTGGATGGATTTTTTTTTCATAATTACCTTTTTCTAGCCAAATCAAACAAGCCAGTAAATAGTTGAGAAGTTCTCAGCTCCTATACTTTAGTTCAATGCTAGCTTTCTTATCTTGGTCTCTCTCATGTCTTATCGAATTGGATTTATTTGCTATCTACCCTTTATGCTGTAGACAGAATTTAACATTTTCCCAATTAAGGGCAAACTTTTTTCTACACCGATTAATACAATTATAATATAGTGCAGATTCTTTCTCACTGTTTCCATTGGAGCCGTAGATCTTTTTGATATCTACATAGTACTGAACCCAGAAATCAAAGAAAAATGGTTCAAATACACTGTTATTGCTTACACTGTTTGAGGCTAGCAAGATGTCACATGTTACTTAATGATAGTTTGGAGAAGAATAAGTGAGAAACATGTTGAAATCAATGCCTTTTTCATAAAGTAAGAATCCCTAAGTGTCTCCCTTTCTGCCACAGTTTGCTTTCTCTATAGATGTTAATTAGTAAAACTTCTGAGCCTTTCTGCTACTCTAAGTTCTCTTAGATCTTTTCCCCATTTAGAATATCTTAAGCCTGATAGTATTTTATTATTATCCTTTCCATCCTGATTGAAGATGGGGCACCACTAGGAGTAAAGCAGTATCCACAGGCATCAATCATAATAGGATACTAGCATGGCTGATTGGATGTAAGCACATAGACACAAAACAAGAGACCACGAGCTAGCACCAGTTATGCCCTCACCCCACACATACTTAAAATGTCCAGAAGTCAGTATCTGCCAGACACACCCTGGCTGAGATTTTCAAAGCCGCCTGTGGGATTTAGATGCTCAGTTCTCTTTAACTTTATTGGGAAATGGGTATCCAACGCCCCTAGACAGCTTTGAAAATCTCAGCTCTTCTAAACAGAGATACATACAAATAGTGCCAGGGTGCACATATGGGGGAAAAAACAGTGGAACATTTCCCCTTGTCCAAAAAGTGGCAAAAGACCAATTATGCAGCATAACCAGATGGATGAGAGAATATGATCTAACAGATCTACACAAAATCATGTAGACATAATGCAGCACCTGCACAACTGGAGACAGATTGGTGCAACATCATCGAGACTGCAAAATGTAGTGCTGATCTGTCAAAGTGCTTACACATACAGCAGGAGATCAGTACTGGCTGGACTAGCTTATGGTGCAGCCTATGGAATACATTATAGATTTTAAGTCAATTTAAGTATTGTAAGGTATTGTATTCAGGGGAATGCAAGGAATTTATAGGCCCAAGCCTGTAAGACATTAGCTTAAATGTTTAGCATAAGTAAGCTAACCAGCAGTGATTCTAAGTCACAAGATGGCATAAGATATTATTTTGCTTATTTTTCAATATGTAATTTTGCTGAGACGTTGCATAAAATGCTGACAGATAACCACAAGAAGTCAGTTGATACCAGTTTGGGGTAATTTGGTACGGAAACATCAGCAAATGCATAACTGCAAGATTTTCACAGCAACCAATTGACATATATGCTAATATTCTCAGGATGATTAATATACTAACCCACAGGATAAGGACACCTCAAAATTATTAGGATTAGCAAATTAGTTATCGGCAAAGGAGACATGCTCTTATGTGTTGCCTCAAGGGGAATAAGGCAACGCTTATGAAAGGAAAACTTTAGTAATGGTAGAGGGGAGATAAAAGGAAAGCCCCTTTTCCCAGAAGAATATATTCGACTCCCTTCCATATCTGTCACCGGTGGATTTAGCTTACAATAAGGGTGTCCCTCCCTCCGTGTGTGATATAATAAAAATGAAGAAAATACTAGGTACTATGGTGCAAACAAAGGTAAGTGTATTAAGGGTAAAGGTACAGAAAACTGGGGAAAATGGGGGGGAAGAAACATAAACATACAGTGATTCAGTGACTGGCTTTAGGAGCTTGAAGCTCAGACCCACAAAACCTCCTTTGGTATTCAGAAGACAATAAAGAAACCCTAATACAGAAACCTTTCCTACGATTTAGGCGCAGTGGACACAGCATACAGATGCGAAGCCCAGGACCTTCTACTCTCCGGCTGATTTAGAGCCTTCCCCAGGAGGACTATTGGGGAGTCCCGACGACTGTTGGACTTCGTTGCAGGCGAGGAGACCCTCTGGGATGATGAACACCAGGAAAGCAGGATCCTCCACAGGTAAGATGGATTCAGTTCACTGTGGTGGGGATAGTGATGACAGGCCTCTCCTTCCTCAACCTTGCTGCGGGATAGATAGATCAGGCTCTGAACAAGATCTTATATAATCTCTAAGGTGGGAAAAGCTGGTTCAGTCCAGTTTGAGCCAGAAGACTACAGTGTCTAAATTGTAAACAAGTTTGCTTGCAAAGATGGAGTCCAAGGGACATAGTTCATATACTCCATATTAAATTCTATTGAAGCCAGTGATTTACTTAACATTACTTCAAAAATACATTATTAAAATACCTAACTGAACATATTAAACAACACCAACATTTTTTTTTATACCTAACATATGAATTCATTGAAGCCATCAAAGCCTGTAGTAGGCCCAACCACAATCTAGGCTGACAAGAACTCAATTGTTGGACTTGCTTGGCATGCCAGAGACAGGATAGGACCCCCCAGTGGACCATCTCCTGCCTTCCCACCTCTCAGTCTCCATAAGAATTGTATGAGTATGCAGATGATATGACACTGGATGGCAAATTAATATTGCCCTACTGTTACATTCATGGTTAGATCAGAACATTTGTGCCTTTACTAAGTGTTAATAACCTACTGAAATTTCAAATGTTGTTTCCTCAAGGGTGAGTGTTGTGACCCTGCACATTGGGGTTCCCAACAAAAGGGTAATTCTAATATTACTGTGTCTGGGACTAGAACCTATCAAACCTCAGACATTTAATTTGTTAATTGTGCATATTTAAGTAATCAATGTAGCCAATACAATCAATAGATCAGGCAGCAATGGAGCACTTGGGAAGGAGGAGGGAAAGTACACTATGAAGGGAAAGAAAAGACAAAGATTACAGTCTGTGTCACAGACTGTCCATTGACAGCAAACACTGCATCCTAAACACAATCTAGATAGCTCAATAGTGTGAGTGAAACAATGCACTGGCCATGTGTGCTATCCCTAATATATTACAATGCAGATGACAGAAAGAACCTTGCAAGGTCCTTGACACTGTACTAAGGCAAGTAAATTGGGAGACCAATATACATACATCAGAGGCCAGCAAGACTGTTCAGTATATCTGCACCTATAGTAACACATGTACCTATATTGATGCTCAAGATAGGGTTATATGTGAGTGTTGCTCCCACAGAGGCAAGTGCCGCTGGGGGATTTATTTCAGCTGGCAGTCTAGGAGGAAGGATGGTTGTATACAGTAGGAGTGTAGGACGAAGGGAACATGGGGAGGATGAACAATGAACATGTCATACTTTTTTCAACCTGCCATATGGTTTCAAGAAGAGTTTTGTCAGAGTAAAGATTTCAGGATTTGTTCCTGTGCTAAAACATCCAAATCCAATGTTGTTGCAGTTACAGGAAGTTTATTTAGTTTTAATTTTAGAGCCAATAATTTTGAAGCACTTTAGAGTTTTTAATAAAACGCTTTCAAGAAAAATGCTGTACGATGTTTGGTGAGAACAAGTGGAAAAGACAGTCTTTATTTTTATAATGTTGCAAAGCTTTTGTTTAAAAAAAAAAAAAAAACTATCACCAAGAGAAGCAGTTAGTTATTCAGTGTTTTGGTTTCATTTAAAAATTGAACGGAACCATTCCGACAGGCTGTAAACTTTCCAAACTATCAGAGTTTCTATGTATTGATCTGTTTTATTTAATTTCTGCAGAACATTTGTCTGTACCAAATCCATAGACTGTTTACCACAAACCTATTAAAGTACTATTGAGAACTTGCAGTAATTTCCCTCAGAGTGGACAGATGAACCCAATACATATGATCTAATTTTAAAAAAAAATCAATTATGTTTGATTTGTTTTTTCAGACATACTACCCAGATCTGCTATTACTGGCAGCTGTAACGTTGAAATGAAACTAAGAAGAAATTGTTTTAATAGCATTCTGAAGTACTCCTGAATATTTACTGTGACATCTGTCCCCGTTTTATTAAAACTACATTTATTTTTAAAAATTCTTCTCTCAAATCTGCTTGCCTAAAAAGTCAACAAATACAATCTGAGGTGAATTCTTATTAAAAATAATCCACTTAGCAAAAGTAATCTTCATAAAAAGAAACAGAAAATTCTGTAAATTTCCTATTTATAATAAATGCTTAATTAAAATAGGAAACACATATTAAGATTCAGGGAAGTTATTTGCAATTTCATATACTGTAGAAAAAAAGTGAAATAATAATTTTATTGTTAGATATAGATACACCTAAAGTTTTGGTTGGGATAAATATCCAGAAATCCAGAGGATCCTCCGAACCTCCAGGTTGAGGCTTGATTCTGGTATAACTCCAATGGTGTTATATTATTTTGAACTTGAATGTAAATAAAATCAGAATCCAGACCCTTGAATCTTCAAAATTCTCACAGGAATCAAGAAATCTCACTTTTGTTTACGATCTCATTTGGATTTAACACAGAAATTGTCTCTCAGTAAAACGGTAGGTCATTGTCTTCCTTCTTAATGGTAACTTGAAAAGCAACATGAAAGACTGATGTCCAGATTTGTCATCCACTCTGTGGTTTTCCGGTGACATGGAACTGAATCAAGGTTGTCCCTCCAGAGAAGGATCTTAGGGTATGTCTATATTGCAATAAAACACGCAGAGCTGGCGCATGTCAGCTGAGGTGGGCTCGTGGGGCCAGGACATCTACATTGCAATTTTATTGTCTGACAGCCCACCCCCCATGAGCCGACATCAGCTGATATGGTCCAACGGCAGGTGTTTCATTGCAGTGTCAACATACCATTAGCGGGGCAGCAGTTCACTAGATGTTCCATGGTTTTGATGTCTTCTCCACATTTGCATATCAGACTGCCCTTCATTTTACATTTGTGTAGTCAGTAATTGCAATTCATGTGTGAGGTTATCCTGTGGTTCATTGTGATCCATATCTTACATAGCATGGTGAAGCCAAGTTGTTGGCTGTGTGAAAAGGAAGGAAAAACTGAAAGGGTAAAAAAAAATCTGTCCATATCAAAACCTCAAGGAAGGTTTGGGTCTATAAATAGGAAAATGTGGAATCCAGAAAATGCTGGGTTCCTTACTTTTCCTGCCTAAACTGTCTGTTCATCCCTGGTTTACCTCCTCCAGTACAAGTCCGATTGTACAGTCCTTACTCAAGCGAAACTTACATTGACATCAATTGAGGTATGTGTGTTAGGCTTGCAGGACTGAACACATTAAGAACAGACTCTATTTTCCCATCATTGCTCTAAGTGTGCAATATAGAGTGACATAAAGATACAAGAGAGAGTGGGCCCCACTGTCTCTAACAGAGCTTGTCAATTTGTTTTGAATCTTGAAATTTCAAAACCATTTTTTTTGTTTATAGAGCTGTCAAATCTTGTGAAAATTCAACATGTTGACCAAAAATATTTGCAAAACAATTCAATTTTTTTGTATTTTTTCTGCAGTTTTTGAGCAGTTAAGTCTCTAATTATTGGTTCACTTACTTCCTACCTGGGGTTTTCTTAAGTCTGGTTTTACTTACTTTGTTCACTTATCACTAGAACTGAGTGAAAATTAGAATTTCTGTGCTAAAAAATTAGATTTGGAAGTGTTGAAACATTTTGCTTCAGTGTTTTCAATCAAAACAAAACATGTTGATAGTCTTGAATTAAATTGTTTCATTTCAGTTTGTTGAACTGACCCAAAACGTTTAATTGCGAGTCAGTTTAGTATTAAACTGTGTCTTCCTGTGTTGCTTCATTGCCTCATAAGAGTTTTAATTCAGGTGCCTGATGCTCCCAATCTTCTTTAAGGGCTGGGCTGTCTGGCCAGATGATATAATATAATATAATATAATTAATATATAGCAACAATAATAATAATGTTGAAAAATTGAAAAAAAATACATTTTCCAACTGCATTTTCCATCGAAATCATTTTGAAAAGAATTCCTAAACAGCTCTAATGATCACCCATTTTTCCTCTTTCACCCATTTTCTCCTAACCTACACTCTTCTTCTATTCCCCCTCCCTTCTTCCTATTCAGTTCAGTCTACTATTTCTCCCCCTTCCTCATTTTGCTTGTTTCACTCCAGCTCTGCCCTCTTCCCTTCCCTTTTGTCCTTCTCCCCTTCCTATTTATTTGTTCTAATTTCATTGCACACCAATACTTGTGTCACCTTTCCAATAGGTTTGTATCTCCTTTGCCTTGCATGTTGTGTATTTAATTTTCACCAGTTGAAAACAGGCATAAAATGCTACCTCATTATTTTAAGCTGTAAGAGATGGTACTCAAATTTAGTCAGGTGGTTAAATTGTGTTGCATTAAAAAATATAAATCTATTGGCTTATCAGATTGAAAATATGCATTCATAAATGTAAGCCTACAAAACAGCCCTCGGTTATCTTTCCTTTACTAGTTCAATAGTGGTCTGAATGTCTTTGCACCACACACACATTTTCTTTTACTTGTCTTTTTGTTTTATTTTTGCTCTTTGTACAATTGTTGAGAAAGTGAGAAGGGGAAGTCTTCCTTTATACAATGTTGCAATGAAATGGAGCTTCTTTCTTTTAATTTCTTATAACAATCCAGCTGCACTAATGGACAATTGGCTTTGGCTCTTTCACAAGTTGTATTTGGCTCTGTTTACTGTCTAACACAACTAGACACTAACATTTTTACAACAATATTTCTTTTTGTTTTAGAGATGTTTCCCTGAAGTGAATGACATTACTGTGGGGTTTTTTTTGTTTTTTTTTAATACGGTGTTTGACTTTGGTTCCTTTTAAGACTGACATTGTTTGAGTGAGCAACCAGTCGTGCCTATGATTATATAAATGTGGGCAGAGTTTTGGTGGGTGTAGCTGGCTCTTTTTTGGGTAACTTCTGCTCATAGAGTGCCAGGTTAGGTGTCTTTTATTCATATATATTTGTAAATTGAAATAATAATGAGATTACTATAAGCAGAAACATTATATTTTAGCAGTCATTGATTGGTAGGCTTTTTTTCTGCACACTCTAATACTATTATTAAACTAAGGAGACTTGTATAAAATATCATTTATGAGCACTGGGGAGAAGTATTGGGTTTTTTTTATTAATCAAACCTCTTAAAAACCACTTCCTGAACTGTTTCCTAAGGAATAGTAGAGACACAAATGTTACACTTAACTGTCTGGCATGAAAGCAGGAAGCTCTTTAGTTCATTTTTATTGTGAAATATTTGCCCCAATAGAATAGTTTTTGAACAATTCATTGGAAATACTCAGTATCAAAATGTTGTTGGTGCCATGTTTGTATCATTAATTATTGTTGTTGTGATCAAATATACACATTTATATCAGGGTAGTGCTCAAAGACCCCAGTGAAAATTGGGGTCCCCATTGTGCTGACCCATGTACAACTACAGAAAGAGTCCTTGGTATGGGGAACAAAATAGAAGCAAATGAACAGAGTGCTGACTAGCATAGTTTGTTAGTTATATGATTTGTTGTTGATAGAGCAGAGTGAAAATCAGAATTTACATCCCATGGAAAATTCCAGTATTTCAGTATTTGATTTTGTCCTGAATCACGGTAAATTTTGATTTTTGTGGAAACTGTCTTTTCAATCAAAAGATCATTCTGAAGGAAAGTTTCTAGACACTGCTGTTTTTGGTGGTCGTTTTTGTTGTTTGTTTTTCTTTCTTTTTTTTAATTAGGGTTAGACTTATACTGAGGAAGAAGGGTAGGAATGTAGGAGGTGATAAGTACAAGGGAGTAGGAAAAGGAAGGAAGGACAAGAGTAATTATCACAGCTTATTATCTACTTAACCATAGTCATTAGGCTGGGTTTTGTAGGCTTTATAGCAGAGGTGAATCTTAAGTCACATTACATTGTCCATATTTCCCAGTTGCATGTGATTACCCACCAAAGTCTGAAAATTACAATGGTTACTAATGAATAAGCTGAAATTTTGCTCCCATCAAATATTCAAGCGTTCAGATTTAGAATTCACTATTAGCAAATTTTTGTGCCACTTAAGTTTGACAACTTAGATGTTCATTGAAAACAAATAGGTAAGTGTTATGAACACACTCAAATAGAAATGTGTTTTCAAATTCAAACTAATATTCCTGGGGCGGTTGGGATGGGGTGGGAAGAGAGAGAGAAATTCAGCTATTCACTCAGCTCTAGTTATGGCAGAGTTATCACAGTTACTTCCTTTTATAGGTGTGCTGTATTTCAGATTCCACTGTCTGGTAACTGTCAGGAATGGTGACTTTTAATGATAATCATTTATTCCTATATTGTCACTTCATTTCTATTGTTTCCCATGGCTCTATGGAAGTAGACAGGGAAAGGTACCTGTGACTCCAGTTGTCTTAGCATTAGCTTATTTTTGCTTCTTAAACTTCCTGAGACATTGGCTCTTGAGATTCACCAATTTTCCCAAAACTGCCCTAAGAAGAAGGTATATTGGTTCTCCATTCAGTTTCGGCTTCTCCACACAATCCATATATGAAACGAGTTTAGAAAAACTGAATTTACCTGCTATCCATGCAATAGTTTAGAGCTCTGTAATTTTATTATGCAATAACTAAGAAATGGAAATATTTCTCTAATAGAATAAACAATAAAGGAACTCCTGATTCATTTGCCTGCTCTATTTCATTGATCATGGACAATCTACTCATCATGTCAGGTTTGAGATTGTGATCTTTAAAAGTTTATCTGATTGCTATCTTTTCCTTTTATGAAACAGGGGATGGGGATTTTTCATGATTTACCTGACAATAAAGTCAGTAATTTTGATCTGCTCCAGGAGAGTATCCTCTTCTTCTCAGCATATTAATGCAGACAGATAATTGCTAATTTTATTTATAAAGCACCCACCTGTTGAACAACAAAATAAAATATGTAAAACCAGTATAACAAAATATTCTTACAATTCAAAAAAAGGAAACAAAAGGAGTGGGGATAAAAACACATAAATGAAGAGTCAGAAAGTGGAATGGGAGAAAGTAATATTGAGGATAAAAAATGTATAGATATTTTAAATGCCAGGAGAGACTGAGGCCTCGTCTACACTACGAGTTTAGATCGAATTTAGCAGCGTTAAATCGAATTAATCCTGCACCACCAGCGACAATGTTTTTTGCCCCATCAGGCATTGGGATCTCAACCCAGAATTCCAATGGGTGGGGGAGACTGGGGGAACTATGGGATAGCTACCCACAGTGCAACACTCCGGAAGTTGACGCTAGCCTCGGTATTATGGACGCACACCGCCGAATGAATGTGCTTAGTGTGGCCGCATGCACTCGACTTTATACAATCTGTTGCCAAAAATCGAATTCTGTAAAATTGAAGTAATCCCGTAGTATAGCAATACCCTGAGTAAGTAAGGTATCAGTTGAGGAGAAGGAGAAGTTCCACACCCTAAGGCTGATCATGACATAAGCACAATGACCTAGTGTATGGAATGATGGGATTTGAGCTACGTGAGGAAAAAGCTCAAGGAAGATGCCTTGAATAGTCACTTTCAGGACTGTGAAAACCACCTATGCAGGTTTAAAATCAGTCCATCAAGCCATACACAGTTGACTTCTATATTTTAGGAATAATTGGTCACCTGGAAGGCAATTACAGACATCCTAGCAACTTCTGTTAGTTATTGGAGGAACAACTTTCAGTCAATACTGGACAGATGTTGTTATGCATGCAGCCCTGCTATGAGAAAATTATTATAATCAAGCTTTCTGGTCACAAGGGCATATGCTGCTGTTATGTGGCCTCACAATAAATATCCTTTGAACCACATCCAGTACATGGCATGGCACAGAAAAAACATTAACATCACTCTTTGTTTCTAGCAAGTCCAATGAAAAAAGAAAGAAAGAAAGAAAAAAAAAAAAACAAGGCTTGAAGGAAGACAGAATCCTTATAACAATTTCTATCCACAAGCCGGACTTGTGATTTCCTATGATTTTAGATATGGTGACTCCAGTTCAGGAGATATTATCATCCAAGAATTCTTCCAGAGCAGAGTTTGAACTTGTAGGATACATAGTGCTTGTGCTGGATAGCTATGTATTATTGGCATACTAAACACACTGTTTACACTGTGTTGCCAAATGAACATGAAAGACAAAGTTTATTAATGAGGGATCTCATATTTAAAATTTCTCCATGATGACATCCAGTTTGTCCATCACACCAATTAACTTATATATTTTAGGAGTAATTGGTCACTTGGATGACAACAGACATGCCAGCAACTTCTGTTAGTCACTAAAGGGACAACTTTCAGTCAACTCTATCCAAACCTGCTCAATTTCCTTTTTCTCTCTACAAAAAGAAAAAAAGGCCAATAGCCAAAAGCCAGAATCAAAGGCACTCCACTGAGACTGCCTGATGACTAGTCCCCAGGTATTTAAATCTAAGGACTGTTGTCTCAAGTATCTCAGTTGCCCTGAGCTGCCATGGCTAGCACTGAGGGTACAGGCAGTTTTTCAGTTAGCCACAATTCCAAACATAGAAAGCAAATTCATGACTTATAATTGTTCTCAGAAACAAATCATGTGTGTGACAGGTTTCCCCCAGGTGCCACTTGGAACTGGGGTACCACTGAGCCCACCTGACCCACCAGCCTGGGCTCCCTTTACACTGCACTGCTGTGCAGCCTGCCAAACCCTACCCCAGGCTTCAGCCTTCACTTTACCAGCACACATACAGGTAGGGACACACACAGAGATGCTGAGATCAGCTCTGCATGGGAAGGCTCAGCTAAAGCACCTCCCCGTTCCTAAGGTACCCCCCCCCCCCGGAACCTAAACCCAATATTATACCATCTTGCGCTGCACAGGAAACTGTACAGCGTAAGCTCACTAAAGCCGCCCCCTCCCTCAATGTGGAGAGGAATATACACAGCTTTCTGTCCCAAGTTTTGATTTCCACACACTGGTTTTAGACAAAACAAAACAAGTTTATTAACTACAAATGATAGATTTTAAGTGATTATAAGGGCTAGCAAACAGATCAAAGCAGATTACCTAGCAAATGAAACAGAAACACAACCTAAGCTTAATATACTAAAGAAAGCAGATATAAGTAGCAAATTCTCACCCTAGTTGTTGGTTTAGGCAGTTTGCAGAGATTCTTAAGGGCAAGCTGTACTTGCTTGTAGCTTAAAACCCCAGGTATTCCTTTTACAGACTAGAAATCCCTCTAGCCTGGGTTCAGCCCTTCTCCCCCAGTTCAGTCCTTGTTTCTTAGGTGTTTCCAGCAGTCATCTTGGGTTGGGAGTCAGTGAAGAAGAACCCCGATGATGTCACTCCCCTGCCTTAAATAGCTTTTGCATAGGGCAAGAAGCCTTTGTGTCCCAGTTTTAGTTCCCACCTCTTTCAGTGGAAAAACACTAGTATTCTATGATGGAGTCCAGTACCAGATGACTTGGTGACGTCTCTGTAGGGCCATGGCAGCCATGAGGCAGAGGCTCAGGAAGTTCCCCAGTGGGAGATTAACATCTTCTAAGACCTAGTGTGCTCCCTAATGGCCCTCCCAAGCCAGCCATCTAGACTGATTGCATTCTGCCTAGTGGGCGTTCCCCTGGTGTAAACACATTTGTAATAGATGCATAGACAATATTCCTAACTTCAGATACAAAAAATGATACATGCACACAAATAGGATAATCACATTCAGTAAATGATAACCTTTTCAATGACATCTCACATGACTTATCTTGTATAAAATACATCATATGTATTATGCCATGATCATATCACAATAATATTTCTATGAAGAATATGGGCCATAGTGTGCTTGTTGAATAATTGGCATAATGTTTCTGTTCCCTCCTATCACTTTACAGGCAGGCAACTTCCCTCAGGATCAGAGGAAGCTTCTAAATGATCTTGAGGTGTGAGACCCAAGCAACATAGAGTGCAGTTATCCAGTCTAGAAATCACATTTATTGATGTCTGATCAGGGCATGAAAGAAACACCCCTAAATGCAGATTTAAAAGAGATACTTTTGACCACCAAAGCTAACTAGGATTCAGAAGAACTGGGACTCAAAGTTCACACCCAAATTCTCTTGGGTGAAAAGTGAATATATCACATAAATAAGTGGGGCTAAAAATATTCCTGCCACACCCTCATATTTCAATAATTGACTAGAATCATCTCCATACTGTTCAGATTGAGCTTCAACCAAGGTGCTGTTAAAATCCATTCTCTCTTGCCCCCTTCCTCATCATTTTTATAACCTCTCTGCCCCTGCTGTGCATACTCCCCCCACCTTCTTCCCTTGTCTTCTCTGTTCCTCTTTTCCCCTTCCTTTAATCTCCTTTCTTCCTTCTTTTGCCTCTAATTCCCTCCCACCAAAACGCCACCCCCAAAATTAAAACAACAATAATAAATTGTGGCACTAACGTGAGGGTTGCAGACCAACCCTCTGTTCTGTCATGTTTTGTTCCTTTCCCTGCAGCCCTTACGCAGACACTGAGAAATGGGGCTAACAAAATAGATCCAACTGCCCAAAGCCATCCTTTGCAAATCAGAGAGGAGAAAGCATAACTATTCAAAAGCAAATCTATACATCTTGACCAAGGTACACTGGTTAATAAAACCAGATGGTCAGACACGTCAGAAGCTGCTGACAAGTTGAGATATTAAATTTGCATGTCTGCTGATTGTCCATTGATTGTCCATTGATAATGGATAGCACCAACCAATAAAACTAAAGCTATCAGTGCTATATCCAAATCAAAACCTAAGACGAAAGGTGACAGTTATGGGGCTAGCTGCTCTTCTACCTTTCTGGTCTCTCTGGGTACATCTCTGCAGGTGTTGGGCATCTTGCTGCCCCTGTCGTGGTACGGAATCTTACAATTCTTAAATTGGTCTGGGACCTGTGTACACTATACTCTTTATACAAACAACTTATCATCCTGAAGGTCCAGTTGGGTTTTGCATTTCCACCCTTGAGGAACCTATGACTAATGAGATTAATCAATAGCCTTCTTAAAACAGAGTAATTTTTTTTAGTAATTGTAACAAAGCATCAGATAAAAAGGATTTTAAAACAAACAACCTGTACAAGTGTCTGTCTTACCTAAAGTACTATCACACTATAATTGCAACCACGACTGGCTTAGAGTCTTCACATATCCCAATGGGTTCCTGTGTCTGAGCATCTTTCAGTCTGGTTGTCCCTGCTCCCCTGAGAGAGTGTCTTTTTTAATTCTGCCAGTTTCCTTTGTTCTCTGAGAAGTTTCTTCAAGTACTAGAAGGCTTGGGGCTCCTGGTCGAACAAGTTGCTCCAGGAGAGCAAGCCAGATTTGTCAGAGCCTATGGTTCTGGCACTATCCCTTTCTCAACTTTAAGTGGTGGAAACTTTTTCATGACTATCTTGAGCTAGTTCCTTCTTCCTGCCTGGACCATTCCAGATGGTCCTATATTGGCAAACACTTAATCAAAAATATCCTTACAGGAAACACACCATGTGAGTCGCAGGCTTTGATATAGTCTTAATTATTAAAGAGCACCTGAAAACAGTCACAAAAGGGAGCAAGGAAATCTAAGGATACCAGATAACACCAAAGTTGTCTGGCTAGAAACTTCTCACTAATCTTCCCAATAAGACAAAAAAAAAAAATAGGGACAGGGCAACAAGTGCTGAGATTATCAGTGGTTTATCAATTCTTGTTTGATGGTAGCTAGCACCACAGAGAGATGTTTACAAATGCCTTATTGAATGTTGAAGTCCAAAAGACAACAATCCATGAAGAATCCCACAGCTGTGCTGACAAGCTCAGAGTATTCAGCTACAAATGGCCTGATCCTCATCATAACTTGGTGATCTACATGCCAGCAGAATCATAAACATAGATCTTGCCACAGGGACACAGAAAATAGGCAGATGCTCAAAACAACTTGTCTCTTCAGATGGCTCCCATGTACATTGCCAGCAAGATGATGGGTGTGGGGTGGAGGGCAAATCACACTTTCTCCCTCTTCTCTTTGTTTTGTAGAAGGCTGGTAGCTTGCATCATCATCCAGCCAGATCTACGTGAGATATGCAGAGTAACACTCCACACCAGAAATGTGAACTGTGAGCCTTATTTACAATAGATTTGGCATTATATAGCTGCTTAAATACTCCCAGAATACTCCCATGTCACCCAAGCTACTTGAACATTTCTCTGTGGGAATCAAAGGGATTTACTGAAAGAGCCGAAAATGGAAAAAGCCTAGTCTGAGTACACAAGCTGATATTATCAAAGATTGTTCCTTTTACTTTCTTCCCTTCAAGTGGCTATTCTTGTGGAAATTGCTTCAGTCCAGCCATTGAGCAAGGCACAGCCCCTTATGTTATATTTCTCTCTTAACCATCTTTCTTAAAACTAAGATGGTTTTACGTCTCCACTCTGAGTTTTTTCCCTAATGTGGTCACTGAATTCCACCTAAATCAGTTTATTTTCATGCCAGTATTTCTCTCTAGGTCTCATATCTCCCCAGGAGCTGTCATTCTGAAGATGGATGTTAAATGAGCTCTCTGCTTTTACCTTGAAAGAACTGGAGAGTTTTGTAAATCTTCACATCTCTAGTAGTATGCAGAAGTGCAAGAGGGAAAACTACCCCTATCCAAATTTTATTGAAATGGATAGTACAGTATATCAAGACCTGCCATAAAGAAGCAAAGATCCCAGTCTCAGAAGATCTCAAGGCAAATTTTGTCAAAACTACTGTGTCTTTGAAGGTTTGCCTTGGCAATTTTCCCAACTTCTCTACAAAGCAGTTCCTTGGAGTTCAGTAAACACAATTAAATAGAATTACTGTTTGGATGCAGAGGGGAGATCAGGGATCCACTTTAGGGAAATGGTTCTGAAGTCTATATTTTTAGTTAATTTACTCCTCAGCCCTACTTCTGTGAAAGAGGAGTTCACTGCTTCGTAGTCTCCGAGAGTGGGTAACCATGAGGTAATTTCATAAAGGAGAAAACTAGGTTAATATCTAGTAACTGTAATTCTCTAAAAAATATCTCCACAGATCCACATTCTCAGTTGCTCTGGCACTTCTTCTCTTTGGAATTTGTCTTCTAGAGTATGGTCTGAGGACATTGGGGCCGGGGGGCGGGGGGGAGAGGCAAAGGTATAGGGCCAAATTTTGTTCTAATTTATACTGATAACTTTGCTGTCTTCCAGTTTATAATGGTGTAATTGGGAACAGAGCTTACTCATGTATCAGCATTGATGAAGGAGTTGCAACTGACCAGCAGTAACTTGTATTTGGATTTCTGTTAGAAATGAATCTGAACACACGTCCAGTTGCTGCTCCCTGGATTCATCCTACCATCCCTTTCACAATTGCTGGGACTCTACTGCCGCTCTCTCCCCATTGCAGGTTTGGACCATAACTTGGCACCTCTTGTTACCTTACTATACAAGGAGCAAGATATAACCTTCTGGTTTGAAGGCTAGATTCTACTCTCCTGTGTGCACACTGGTGTAATTCTGGAATAATACCATGGAAGACAATGACTGAGAGCAGAATCTAGCCTTTTAAATTTGGTGATACTCCAGTTTTCATTTGGCCCAGAAAAAGTGACTAGCTATGAAGATATTGTGCCATGACCTACAGGCAGATGAATGCTGCCATGTTAAACATCAACAGAGGACATTGTATCACATTTGTCTTTGGCTTCTGACCTTGAAATGTATGTTGAATGTGGAAACTAAATTAACTACACTACTTTACTAGTGCCCCAGTCCTGCAAACACAAACTCAATATATCCAGTTTCCTGAAGTAGTACATAGAAGAAAGTTTAACATCTTTCCCCTCTATTCTTTCATTATCAACCTATAGACATTATTTCCCCTAATTGTTTTGCCCACCCTTGATATCTCCTCCATCCTTCTCTATGCAATTGCTTCTGTTTTCTGCAGCACATCAGCTTGCTATTCTGCATCTAACTAACACTATTTATACTCTGGGGCTGATTTCTCCATTTTTGACAGTTTCTAAAACAGAAATTCCTATGATTTTGTTTAGAATGTCTTCATTGGAATTACTTGCACAATATATTTAGTCAGGCAGGGGGTAGGTACAATTAAGATGAACATCCAGAAATCCTTTACACCAGGGATCTCAAACTCAGATTACCATGAGGGCCACATAATGACTAGTATATTGGCCCGAGGGCCGTATCACCGAAACCTTTTCATACAACGATACAAAAGTATAGTCAAAAATGAAAAAAAAAAAAAAAAGAACAATTATAGCTAAGTGAGACCTGTGGGGTCCTCCTGAACATATCATGGCTCGCCTGCCCCATCAGCTACTCCTGAGACACCAAGAGGGAAAACGGAGAGCCTGGTCAAGACACTTGGATCTCACTTCCTGAGTCTAGGATTTAAAGCCAAACTGATGTTACATGATATGAGTTTGCTGGTCTCAGCTTAGGCTCTGGTGGTCAAGTCTCTTGTGACTCCTGTCTGTTGATTTAAAGGTAGTCTAGGGCTCTGGGGCCAGAGGTATGGCAACATGTGCAGGATGCAGTCTGTGAGACTCCCCCAGCTCTGAGCACCTCAGCTGGGGTTAAAGGCAAAGAGGACAAGGTAATGTTCTGTTGTAACCGTTCCTGTGGGGGAAGAGCCTCCTAGTTCATGTACATAAAAGAATGAAAATGCTGAAAGGGCAGGCAGCAGCCAGCTGCAATTTGTAGGCAGGGAGCATGTGCAGTGTATGAGCACGTCTTGTAACAGGAAGCAGAAGATGATGTCCTGAGAGCTTGGGGGATAGAACTTCCCACCCAAATCGCTCATCTCACAGTGCTGCAAACCTTCCACTTTCAGCAGACAGCAGCCAAAGCAGAATGTCAAAGCGCCTCACCCAAACGACAAAACACGCCCCCTCCCTACCCTATTCTAACCCCTTCCCCAAATCCACGCCCCGGCCCCACCTCTTCCGCGCCTCCTCCCCTGAGCCTGCCATGTTCCCGCTCCTCCTGGAGCGTGCAAACAGCTGTTTGGTGGTGGCTGGGCGGGAAGCGCTGGAAGGTAGGTGGAGGAGCGGGGATGCGGCGCGCTCATGTGTGGGGGGGAGGAGGAAGAGGTGGGACGGGTGGAGGAGGGGAGCTTGGCTGCTAGTGGGTGCAGAGCACCCACTAATTTTTCCCTGTGGGTGCTCCGGAGCACCCACGGAGTCAGCGCCTATGGCAGGCTGAAGGAAATAACTCTGCGGGCCGCGTGTTTGAGATCCCTGCTTTACACTAATGTACAATCTTTAAAGCACCACACAGGCATTTGTCATTACATTCTTGTGTCATTTTCATAATGGTATGTCAATTAGACATTTCATTACTCATAGTTAAATAGCTATTAAAGGCCTTTAGATGCTGTCTAAATTCTCTGAGGGATATCTATGGTTTTCATATTTACGGGTATGTCCAATAAGCAACATTGAGTAAATTCTGGGAAATGTCACTGTGTATTAGAACAACATTATCATGAAAAATCTTAAATTGATTACTAGATGTGACAGTCCAGTAGCCACAAAAGTCTCATGTGATCCTCTTTTCTCAGTTGCTAGTGTGTCAATAGTTGAAAAAAATCTATTGATGGGTTAGGAGTGGGGGTGCTAATTATTTTAGATTGCCTGACTCTCTCCCGGAAAATCTGACTGTTTGGTAATCCAAAGGTGTAATACACATACTATATATGTTTATTAAAGTATATAGTGCCATAAGTGTGGAATGGCAGGCTGAAATATACCCAGAACTCTGTATGGTAACAGAATTGTTAGAACAAAGCTACCCAAACCTGAACTCTCCCACCGCTTTGAGTTTGCATTGTGCTAAAAAGTTGATATTAAAATATGTGCTTTAAATTTCCCCCTCATTTCTAAGCTCTCAGCAGATAATTTAATCAATGTTATGGTAACTCATGTGAGACCAAGTCAGGATTCCAGTTACATCAGATCTGCCACTTTAACTGATCTGGATTCCCATTAAGTAAGCTGTAGTACAAGGATTCTGTGGCCCATAAAACATGCAAGTGTGAGCCTCTCAGTCTCTGCTGAACTTCATCTCATCATAGAGAAATCATCCTCTGATCTGACAAGGTCTTTGTTAGGGATGTACTTATTTATAAGTTTCATTACTGCAGGCATGTGAGAATAAGAATGTACTGGGAGAGCTTAATTTATCACTAAAAGTTACATTCAAAAGAGAGTTATAAATCTTTCAGTCACTTCTAGTGTGAGAAAAAAATATTTATCATTATTTATTTAAGTGATGAGTCTGATTAATTTTAAACCTAAAAATAGCAGTCTAATCACTTTGCTGTGACTTGTCAGAATACAGCCTGCTACCCTAAACTGGAATTGTTGTTTTTGTTATCCCCCCCCCCCCAAGTATTTTGCTGCCAGATAAATGTCTTTCAGGAATATTTATATGGTGACACCTAGTGGCATTAAATTACACTTGGATATTCCTTGTTGATAGCCAGTGGTATCATTGGGCCACATGGCCAGTTTGCTTCCTGGAAGTGGTATTGTGAATTTGATTACATGTCCTTTTCAGTTGTATGGAAATGTATTTACAATTGCTTGTCTCACAGTACTTTGTATGGCTCCACTAACACCTATGTAACACTTCTCAATCCCTTCAGATTCACAACAGGAGTCATCCTTTTTAGAGGTTATTTTGCACCAGGGAGCCTCCTTCTGTAATGGTAGTAATGCCATACATGCCTTCTGCCTCCAACTTTAAGCTAAACCAGATGCAAACTCTTACAATGCCCTTCATGACTGGCAGTGAAAAAGGTCACTTCTTTGCATAGACATTCTCCCATATATTTATAGAACAAGGAGGAGACTGATACCACAACACACCTGTCCCAGTAGTCAGAACCGTGGAATTTACATAAGACAAAGTGGATGAAGTCTTCTCTCCTCCTTTCTGTTTTCACCCTCCTCCCACTGAACATTACTCATTTTCTGGAATGACCTTTATAAGTAAGAAGCATATGGAAAGCACATATATTCTGAGCTAAAGATGATTGATGATAGAGAAAAACTGGCATAATTGCAGCTTAATATCCAAACAGACACCTTACCTACAGCCAGATAAATACTGTACTCTTTGCAGTACCAGTTAAACTGAGATTTTCACTGAGCCTAAGTGACTTAGGAGCACAAATCCTAATGAAAGTCTGTGGGACTTGTGCTCCTAAGTCACTTACATGCTGTTGAAAAATCCCATCCTTAAACATCAATGACACTTGATTCTCATTTAGTCCAAGACTAAATTAATATACATTCACAACTGACTTACCATATTGAAAGGCAGAAGCAGAAGTTAGCAGGTAACACAGTTATTCATGAATCCTCATATTCAGGTTCAGGTATCATACTTTTTATTTATTCCATTGGATTCATGTTCCCATCTATCCAGTGGGGTAGAATGTGGAATAGGGAGATATATGGTATACAATGGCATACATGGGGTGACTTACTGTATTTAACTTTAGATTATAGGTTTTTTGCACATATATAAAGCCACAAGGCACAATCCTTCAGAATTTACTCATGTCCACATTTGTGCTAAAGTGAAAAGGGTGGCTTACATGGTATGAGAATACCATTCAAATGGTAGTTATTTTCTTTGTATTCATAACTGGACATGCTAATTAAAGCCAGTATTAGAACTAACACTTCTGTATCAACAATCTGAATTCATCATGGACCAAACCCTGCTTGCCTTACCCTTGTGAATAATTCACTACAATGAGTAAAATAAATAGAATCTGGCTCCATATAACTGAATAAAATAATAGGCTCTAGTGTTTCTCTACCCAGTTACTAAGAAACTCTCCTAGGAACAAAAATCAGAAGCTAAACTGTATCTTCAAAGTAAAAGAATCTTTTTTGTTTATATTAGGAAAAATTAAGTACATTCAAAATCATGGTTTAATCCCAGGGGAAAAATCTAGTTCAGTTGATTGCATTTCCTAGAAGGAATGTTACAGACAGTTCAAGGAAGTTAAGATCCTGATCTAAATCTTATTGAAGTCAATGGAAAAACTCTCAGTGACTTTATGAGCTTTGGATCAAGCCCTTAGTGAACATTTTCTCCTATCACAAGTGTACAAGATGGAACAGAGAAATCAATGAAATACAGTACAGAAGCTTTCATATGATGAAGGAATGTCTCTAGAATATAAACTGTCTCAATTATCAAATAGGTTTTCTGAAGGGTAATAAATTAGAGAGGAAAAAAGCAGAGAAAAAGAATGCATTATAAATACCTGTGTATATATACAGGCTATATACATAAACCTGCATAGAAAAGTAGTAGATATAAGCATGCTTTATAGAAAAAAGAAACCTTAAAGAAAACTAAACCAGATAGTAGTGTAATTAGAAGCTGAGTTCTATTATGTCAGAGTCACTGCTGTTTTAATTTAAAGGCAAAAATCATTACTAGCCAAAAAGGGAAGAGGATAATAAAGCAAATTAATAGGCTAACAAACACACAGTTATATTAAGACTTTTAAAATCATTTACAGAATTTTTGTTTTTCTTATTTGCTTGAATTACAGGCAGAGGTAAAAGTAGTTTTGCATTTAACTAAAAAAAAATTAAAAGTAGATGCTTTTCTATTTTAGTATTTTACAATATGTATTTGATTTTTATTTACAAGGTGAAAATTCACTATTTCCTAGTTTTGCCAGAGATGGGAATTTTCTCTGGCAGATCTCTGAAGAAGCACACCATGAATTCTAATTTTTAAATCATTCACATTATACTCAGGAGACACAGGCACAAATCAAAAGCACTGGAGTTACTGTCAGCATGCCTAAAGTTATTTGATAATTAATGATACTAATATGTTCACTTCAGGTTTGTATCTCCAATGGCTCCCCACAAGTATTATCATTTCCACTGTACTACAGTGCTGATCCTCAGCTGCTGTTAAATTTTTCATAGCTCCAGTGACTTCAATAGAGCTATGACAATTTACACCAGCTGAAAATCTGCCTCTATTCATGACACTTTTTAGACAACTACAAGAAAGTGGTTCCTGCCCCAAGAAACTGTACCTAATACTGATCCTGCGAATACTTTTGTATATATTTAAATTTACACATGGGCTGTGTCATGGTGTAAATAGGATTATCCACCCAAGTAAAGATATCCTAAGCACATGCATAATTACTTCACTGTATGGAGATCCAAATGAATGACAGTGGCTTGCCTGTTTGGGAGAGCATAGAGTGCAAACAAGGGAGCAGCAAGAGCTGAACAACAAGATGTAAGTGGGTGAGATGGCATAGGTGCCGACTCTGTGGGTGCTCCTGAGCTGGAGCACCCATGGGAAAAAAAATAGTGGGTGCTTAGCACCCACCAGGGAGATCAGCTGTTGGCAACTACCAATCAGCTATTTGGCATGCACAGCTGCCCCCATCAGCTCTTTGACTGGTGTAACACCTCAACAGCCCCCTCACTCCCGTAGATCCCCTGGGGAGGCAGATTAGCACTGTATATTGCTAACACTGTTGCAAGCATCACAAGGCATTTTGGGGAAGGTTAAAGGTGTGAGTGTGGAATGGAAGATTCCTTTGCAGATTGCAGAGGCCAGAGGGGGAAGGAGGAAGAAAGCAGAGAACGGGTTAACTCGACATTCCAGCTCGCTCAGTCAGAAGATAAGGCACTGACTCCAGTCCAAGGCCACAGCTCACAGCTGATGCTTGGCTGCCTGCCGAGAAAGACGGGGGCCTGGAATCCACCGACCAGCCATGAGAAAGGAAGATGCAGCTGAATAGACCTGCAAAGGCAGCCCATAACGAGCGAGACAAGCGAAGGCCGGCATGGAGGAAAACAAAGAGGACAACAAAGTCTAGCCGGTGTGTTTTGGGAAAGTTGAGGAGACCACAGAAAGCTGGTTTTGACTGGTACAAAGAGCATCAGGAGCAGAGGTCCCTGAACGGAACACCCCCAAAGGAACCCAGGACTTAAAACCCTCCTGAGAGCTGGAGCACCTCAGAGATCACAGCTGACGCCAGAGGACCTGGGCCCAGGACAAAAACTCCCATCCACCCCCCCCCCCTTCTTCTTATGTTACACCCAGGCTTCGCCAGCCTCGGGTAGTTCGGGTGTGAGTATGAAAGTGGGTTAGGGCTTGAGGCACTAATGCTTTCTTCCTTTGTTTGAGTGACGTGGGGACCCCCCCCCCAGCACACTCCGTTGTTATTTTATTATTTTATTAATAAAGCTTTAAAATTTAGACACTTGGTGTGTTTCGTCATCTCCTCCCCAAACGATCCTGCGGCCTCAGCCTGATCACCTGACGCCTCAGGCAGATTGGTAACAGAAATCTGTCACACAGGCTGCAGCCAATCAGCTGTTTGGCATGAAGTCCCCGTCTATCAGCTGTTTCCTAGCGTGTGCGCCTGTGAGGCTGCTGAAACTCCCAACTGGGCTCCCGCCTCCCACTGCAGGCAGGTGTGAGTCCTTTTAATTTTCAGGGCAGAGGGAGCTGGGCTAGGAGGGCAAGCAGCTAGGGCATGGCAGTTTCTGGGCTAGCGGGACGGGGAGGAGATGGGGTGGGCAGCTTCTCGGCTGGAGATTTCTCGAGGACCGAGCTAGGCATTCTCAGCCCACCATGGTATCTACCCAAGGACCCATGCCTGCCTCCAGCCAGGAGGAACCAGCTGTGGACCCCCTTAGTGTGGGGCAGGGGGACAAAGGACACAGCTCCTTTAAGAAAAGTTTGCCCTGGCGTCTGATGAATGAACTTGGGCTGGGGCATGCCCCCTCCCTGTGCTCCAGCCAGTTGGGTGCGCCGGGCCGCGGCCAAAGGTGTGCAGGGCTTTACTGCAGCCCCGGCCCCAGGTGCAAACGAGCAGCCACCCCCTACCACCAGTAGCGTAGCCACTCCCCCACCGAGCACAAGTGGCGCCTTTTTAATTTTACTCACCCGGGAGCGGGGAAAAAAAAGGCACCACCCGCTGCGGCGCTTTTACTGACGGGGCGGCGCTTCAGGTCTTCGGCAGCACCTCGGCAGTGGGACCTTCGCTCGCTCCGCAGGTCTTCGGCGGCATTTTGGCGATGAAGCTTGAATGCCGCCGAAGACCTGCAGAGCGAGCGAAGGTCCCGCCGCCGAGGTGCCGCCGAAGACCCGGAGTGCTGCCCAGTCAGTAAAAGCGCCGCAGCGGGTGGCGCCTTTTTTTTCCCGCTCCCTCTCTTCCCTCCACCTGGCTATGCCACTGCCTACTGCCTCCCCCGGCCCGGACCCTGCCCATTCCTGGACCCCTCCCATGCAGGCATTGGGAGCTCCCAATCCCCACCCTATCCCATTCCCCACAGTTCCGACCCAGGTCCAGGTTTGGATGGGGACCCAGTGCTTCCAACCCATCCCTTCCCCTGTGCGTGGGAGGACAGGAGGGGGCTACAAACTGCCAGTACTTCTAGCCACATCCTCCCTGTGGGCTCTCCTCCCTGGCAGGCTCTCATGCCTGTGAAAGTAATGCTTGCCCAGCTCAAAGCTGTCCCTTCCCCCACCCCTTGCCCCCGCCACCCAGATCAAGCCTGCTTGAGGGGCTTTTCCTCCCAGAGAGGAAGTTTATCCCCCACACACTCAGATCAGTGCCTCCTCCTCCCCGCATCAGGAAGGACTGATTCCCTTCCCCTGGATCCACAACCCTCCACTCCCAGGGAATTCCTTCCATTGCATCCACCTCCCTCTCCCCTGTATCAGCTTCAAGCCAGGAGATGCTGCCTTGCTTCACCTTGGGAGACCTGAGCTCCTGTTGCTTCAGGATGCTGTGCTGCAGCAGCCCAGTTGAGGAAGCACTTCGGTGGAAGGACCCCCCACCGCAGGTCTTCGGGGCACTTCGGCGGTGGGTCTTGGAGCGGAAGGACCCCCGCGCCACCGAATTGCTGCCAAAGACCCGGAGTGGAAGAAGCTCCGGGGGCCCGGGCCCCGCGAGAGTTTTCCGGGGGCCCCGGAGCGAGTGAAGGACCTTGCTCCAGGGGCCCCGAAAAACTCTCATGGGGGCCCCTGCGGGGCCCGGGGCAAATTGCCCCACTTGCCCCCCCCCCTCTGGGTGGCCCTGAACAGAGCCACCAGGAGGTGGGCAGGCCCCCTCAAAAGTCCGGAGAGGCTGGGCCACTTCCAGCTTTTGAGGCACCTAGTCATAATAAAAATAAAAAATGCCGACACATGAAAACAAAATAAGGCACCAAAAAAAGAGTGAGACATAATTTGAATATTTTTTTATGTATCAAATGCTTTTCTAACCTTTTTCTGTGAAAATGCATTAATTATTGAGGAAAAATCTAGCTTTCGTGTCACGTCACAGCTGATATTAAGCATGGCAAGCCCATTCAAACATTCTTGTCCCATAGTTGAATGGTGATAGTTCTTTACCTGCTTCAACATGTTGAAGGTGCATTCACCTGAAGCCACTGATGCAGGCAAACTGGCAAAAATATGCAATGCAATTGTGTGATATTAGGAAACACCCCAGAGAGTCCAAGTTCGAGTATTTCCTGAAGCAATTCCTTTGGCTTGCAATCCAATTTAAAGTTCGTGGAATATATTTGTTTGAGGAAGATGACCTCGTCACTGAGATCTTTTGAGATTTTTTTGTTGTACTGTTGCTGAAATTGTTCAGCTGCAGAAAGTAGATCTTCATTACTCAGTCTGTTGAACTGCCAAAGAAACCCCAAAAGAGTACAAATTAGTTGCAGTGACTCAAATCGATGTGAAAGACCTGATTGAATAGAGTCAATGATGACAAGGAAGACATTGATCCTATAATGCTGCTCGGCATTGGATTCACTAGGTAAATTGTGATTGGTGGAGAGATTCAATTGAGAGGTTCAAGCTCATTTAAAGCCTTTCTCACTGAATTCAAATGCTGCTCAACTGGTTGAACACCATCAATCTGTGCAGACCATCTAGTTTTGGACATCCCATGCAGTAAAACAGTAAGATATTGCTTCAGAATTTCCCACCTTTGTGGACTGCTACTGAAGAGATTGTACATTTGCTGAACAGTTCCAAAATAAGTAACGGCCTCCTTGCACGATTCAGCACTGTCAACACCTACAAGGTTTAGTGTGTGGTTTCCACAGCTGGAGAAAATACAGTTTGAATTATGCTCAAGCAGAACTGCTTGTACACTTTTATACTTCCCGGCCATATTAGATCCATTGTCATAGGCTTGACGAATGCAGACATGAAAATCTAATTTATAACCTTCTAGAATTGCTAGTACTCAAGCAGCAATTTCTTTTCCAGTTTTTCTCGTGAAATTATCAAACAAAATAAACCTTTCTTCAATTGAAAATTTTGAGCTATCTACAATCTTAACATATTGAATACCTATAGTAATCTGTTCCTTGTGAGAACAATCTGGAGTGGCATCAAAAATGATTTAAAAATACTTGGCATTTCGAATCTCATCAAGAAAAGTTGTTTGTACGAATGACCCACATAGCTCAATAAACTCGTTTTGCATATGTGTGGAGAGATAATGGATTTGCATGCGCTTTTATCTCTCTTGTGATTTTCGAACATGTTTAACATGCTCTGATAAAAGTGTGTCATATTTGCTGAGGAGCTCAACTATGCCTAGAAAGTTTTCATTTGCACGATCACCAATATGTTGACTGGAAACAAAGAAAGCCAATCCCCAACCAGAAAGAAAAAGGATGGCAGTCAGGATGCGCTCAAGATGTTTTTTTCTCCAGTTATTAGTATCTATAGTAATTTCAGTCAAGAGTAAATTCTCAACTGAACTTTCAACTGATGCTGTCCTACTGACTGATTTCCATGCAACATAGTTTTCTTTGTGTTACGTTGAACTCTCATGTGATGGTATTCAGTCTTTCAACTTCCTCCAACCTTTGTTAATGCTCCATCTTGATTGATCAGAGATAACTGATGCATTTGCAGCACTTTTGTTCAAAATGAAGCAGGGTGCACAGTACAGAGATTGTTTTTCCGTACTCCAGCATAACCAGTCTCTTGTGCAGGTCTCACCATTTGGAAGAGTTTTTGTCAGCAGACAAGTAGGGAAAGCATGATTATCGGCATCTTGGGGAATGTTACTTGGAATTTGAAAACAACTAATTTGAAGAAAAGATTGCATTTGGGCCGCATTGCTCTTGTCAATAATTCCAGTGTCAGCCACAGTCAAACCTGTAGTACTCATGAATTGTTCTTGCTGCGTAAGATCTTCATCTTCATCTTCCTGTTGCTGTTGAGTTTCTTGATAGCACACAGGATCTGCTGCTGCATCTATTACTGTTGGCACAACTCCTTCTTGACTACTGTCCTCATGTTCAGATATTGGCATTGAAATATCACCTGTTTCAGTTGTGGAATTTTCATTATCTGTAGCATTGTTTGTTGGGTAAGGTGTGTTTTCCACTCGTTTGAGAAATGAAGTTATTGGATTTGAGCTCTTAGCTGCTGCTTCACTTGGTTGTTTTCGATGTCTCTTGCTTGCACCACTTTCAAATCTTCTCTTCATAGTGATCTATCTGGTCAATATGTATCCTATCCACACTTGAAATATTTTGCTGTCAATAAGTAGCTTATCTACACTTGAAATCTTCTACTGTAAACATGTACACAAATGCTGAAAGGTACACAAATGCTGAAAAGATTTAAAACGAAGGAATACTAATTAAGAACACAAAATGAAACAGTCAGGTTATTATCCTTATCACTGAATCAAAACTCAAGCAAGGTAGGTATAATATAACAGGCTGAGCTGTAGACAAAGGGATGACATATATATAGTAAACACAGACACAGATACAGAAAGAGGGATAATGTCAAAACATTTTAAATGTGTGTCCTCACGAAACTCACTCTACAAGATTGTCCTCACAGATTTTCACCTTGAATCTGGGCCTATAGACTACAAAAGCCTATGATGATGGCCAAGCTACCAAGCTAGGGCTCAACCTACCAACCAGTCACCTCTTTTAGTTACCATATGAAGATAATAATGAGGAATTCTCACACATAAATAATTCCTTAGTCAACTAGACGAAAAACTATAAAGACACTAAAATGTAACAATTCTCTACCTTTCAGCATGCACTTGATCCAGCACCAGCCACTAGTAGTGGTTTGTTTATATAATCAGCTGATCTGAGAGGACACGTTCATCACAGTCTAATCTTGTGCCATCAGAACCGATATATTTTTATTAATATTTATGAACATTTTTAACTCTTTAGTATAACAAAATCTATATCAGTTAACAAAACAAAAAAAAAAGTCTTTTACCAAATCACATCTCTTATTTGCTTAAATTTGCAACTCTAAGCTGAGAGAGTGTGTCACATTTTGCCACTGTAGCAGCATGGATGCCAGATCACTGGTCCAGGTTCCTATCCCCACACATAACAGGGCTGGCTCAGGTGGCCTATAGGGTACTAGATCTTATGGATATTGGGGCTACCATAAAGCCAAAACTGCCTTTAGAGACTATGTTGATCTCGCCCCTGAGACGTACCACCAGCACTTCTGGACAGTAAATACCTGCTAGGGACCTGCTTTCAGGTAGTGGCCCAGTGCCTCAAGGATTATTGCTGGCATTGGCTAATCCCAGACAGGCGAATTGGAGTGCAGGCCGTGGAGGATGTTGTGCTCTAGCAATTGATCCAGGTTCTCCCACTCCAGGGACAGGCATGAATGAGGAGACACTGGCCAAGCACATTGTCAGAGGTGGTAGACCTCATGGAAAATTACCTGGCAGACCCCTAAGGAGTCCCAAGGCTAGGCCATTGCCAAATGTGGAAGGCTTAGTGTGGCAGCAGGAATGGGGACAAGAGACCATCGGCTCATACAAGGTTTAAGTCCTTTCTGTGGCAGAGACTTGGAAGCTGAGCAAAACCACCCCAGGATGCAGAGACCTTGGCAGACACAGAGCATAATAGCTAAGGCTCTTCTTGTCATGATGCCCCCATCAGAGGGGAAAAAGTAGGCAGCCCAACAGGAACACTGTTGCTCCAAGTGTGAGCAGCATGGCTATTTTCAATATGACTGACCCATTATGGATTATAGCTATGGGGAAGCCTGTGCAGCTGCCCCCAGAGCCCAGAAATGGGGGCTGGTCAAGAAGTTAGTCCCAGATGAGGGTCTATGAGTCCAAAGTGATGGGGTCAATAGATTCAGGGTGCAGCCAGACCCTCATCAGGGATAAAACTGGTTGAGGCCCATGGGGTGCCAACCACCACAATTTTCCTTTAGTATATACACAGAGAGGTGTGGCTGTACTCTACGGAGGAGATACAGCTTACAGTGGTGAACCACACTAAGGGTATGTCTACACTACGAGAGTAGTTCGATTTTAGTTAAATCGAATATGTGCAATCGATATTAGAAAGTCGAACGTGTGTGTCCACACTAAGGACAGTAATTCGACTTTATCAGTCCACACTACCAGGGAAAGCGTCGACATTGGAAGCAGTGCACTGTGGGCAGCTATCCCACAGTTCCCGCAGTCCACGCTGCCCATTGGAATTCTGGGTCGAGCCCCCAATGCCTTCTGGGTAAAAAAATGTGGCGAGGGTGCTTTTGGGTAACTGTCGTCATCCGTCAGTCACTACCGCCCTCCCTCCCTCCCTGAAAGCGCCGGCGGGAAATCAGTTCGCGCACTTTTAGATCAGTGACAGCGCGGACGCCACAGCACTGCGATCATGGATCCCGCTGCGACCATCGCTGCAGTTGTGGCCGTTCTCAACGCCTCGCAGCTTATCATACACCTTTCCCACAGGCAGATGCAGAGAAATCAGGCGAGGAGGCTACGGCACTGCCGTGAGGGCCTGAAGTCGGAGAGTAGCACAGAGCTGTCAGAAACCACGAGCCCCAGCGCCCAGGACATCACGGTGGCAATGGGGCATGTGGATTTTGTTGAACGGCGATTCTGGGCCCGGGAAACAAGCACGGACTGGTGGGACCGCATAGTGCTTCAGGTCTGGGATGAATCCCAGTGGCTGCGAAACTTTCGCATGCGGAAGGGGACTTTCCTGGAACTTTGTGACTTGCTGTCCCCTGCCCTGAAGCGCAAGGACACCCGCATGCGAGCAGCCCTGACTGTCCAGAAGCGAGTGGCCATAGCACTCTGGAAGCTTGCAACGCCGGACAGCTACCGGTCAGTCGCGAACCACTTTGGCGTGGGCAAATCTACCGTGGGGGTTGTTGTCCTGCAAGTAGCCAAGGCAATCATCAAGGTACTGCTGTCAAAGGTAGTGACCCTGGGAAACGCGCAGGCCATCATAGATGGCTTCGCCGCGATGGGATTCCCAAACTGCGGTGGGGCTATAGATGGGACTCACATCCCTATCCTGGGACCGGGCCACCAGGCCAGCCAGTACATCAATAGAAAGGGCTACTTTTCAATGGTGCTGCAAGCACTGGTGGACCATCGGGGACGGTTTACAAACATCTACGTCGGATGGCCGGGCAAGGTTCATGACGCTCGCGTGTTCAGGAACTCTGGTCTGTTTAGACGGCTGCAGGAAGGTATTTACTTCCCGGACCACAAGATAACTGTTGGGGATGTGGAGATGCCTACAGTGATCCTCGGGGACCCAGCCTACCCGCTAATGCCCTGGCTCATGAAGCCCTATACTGGCGCCCTGGACACTGAAAAAGAACTCTTCAACTACCGGCTGAGCAAGTGCAGAATGGTGGTGGAGTGTGCTTTTGGCCGTCTCAAGGGGAGATGGAGAAGCTTACTCACTCGCTGTGATCTCAGCGAAACCAATATCCCCATCGTTATTGCAGCTTGCTGTGTGCTCCACAATCTGTGTGAGAGCAAGGGGGAGACCTTTATGGCGGGGTGGGAGGTTGAGGCAAATAGCCTGGCTGCTGATTACGCCCAGCCAGACAGCCGGGCGATTAGAAGAGCCCAGCGGGACGCGCTGTGCATCCGGGAGGCTTTGAAAGCCAGTTTCAAGGCTGAGCAGGGTACCCAGTGACTTTTAAGTTTGTGGACACAGAAGCAGAACTTGCCCCCGTTTCTTTACCCAGTTGCCGTCGACTATCCTCTCCAATCACATACCCCCTTCACCCCCTTCCCAAAAAATAAAATCTGTTCTGTTTTGTTAATGGACACCGTTGTCTTTATTACTGTTTTCGCGGGAATGTTTTAAACCTGGGACGCAGACTGTGGCGGGGGGCGGGTTTAGTGTTGTGATGCAAATGATGCTTCTAAACTCCAGGAATGACAGGCTCCGCGGTGGTGGACTGGTTGTTTCAACGGAGCCTGCCAGCCCTCCTGGCCGGGACTGCGTGTATGTGTCGGCTATGTGACTGTCTTGCAGGGGGAGGAGGGTTACAGATCCCCTGCTGCGCGGCTCTGTGATCCAGGGTAAGGACCGCTGCATAAGATCTGTAACTGCCCTCCCCCGCCACCAAGTCACAGAGCAACACCACCCCCCCCCCACCACACAGAACATGAAAACCACCTCCCAGACTGACCAGGATAACTAGTCACTGCACTGTATATGTGCCCTGCTGCTGCACCTGCCCCCTGCTAAAGGTGACTGTCCTGTCCAATGACCAAGCCCCTTCCCCCCCCTTCAGACAGACTCCCCTCCAAAAGAAGAGGATGGAAACAGAAATGAACAGAAACGTATTCTTTATTAACAACCGCACATGGAACGGGGGGGTGAAACTTGGACGGGGTCTTGTGTGAGGCGGGTAGGAAAGGACTTTTCAAATTTTGGGGAATGAGAGCCTTCTAGTGGTAGAGCAGTCCGCAGGGGTGGAGTGAAATTTTTCACGGCCCCTTCCACCCCTCCGTGTTTGGACTTTGGGTGAGGGGGGTATGGGACTTGGTGGCGGGGCAGGGCAGTTACAGAGAGACTGCAGCGGGGCTCTCTCCTCCTGCCTCCGGTCCTGCAGAACATCCACAAGGCGGCGGAGCGTGTCCGTTTGCTCCCTCATTAGTCCAAGCAGCGTTTGAGTAGCCTGCCTGTCCTCCTGTCGCCACTTCTCCTCCCGTTCAATGTTTGCCCGGTGCATTTGGGACAAGTTCTCCCTCCACTGTGTCTGCTGGGCTGCCTGTGCTCGGGAGCATCCCATTAGTTCAGCAAACATGTCTTCCCGTGTCCTCTTCTTCCTCCTCCTAATGTGCGCTAGCCTCTGGGCAGATGTGGCTGTGGGAATTGGAAAAAGGGAGTGAATTCCTGAGACAGAGCAATGTATCTGTGAACAGAGAACATAGTCTTTCTCTGTGAACAAGACCATGCAGAGCACCTATCACACGCGCACTGAGGACAAGGTCGAATTTTCGGCCCTCGCCTACCGTGCCTGTGGTCTTGCTGTGGCGAGCTGAGGAGCAGGGCTGGACACCGGACTTTGTCTAGCTGGCAAACATGGTAAGCCGTAGACTTGTGGCCGCTTAAAACTTTAAGAGTGGCACTGGCCTCCTTTCACATAGAAAGCAATGCGAGTCTCTGCTGGCAGCAATCCTGCAAGCATGAACTCCGGCCCTGTCCCACCCCCTCGCGGCTGTAAACCGCGTGGCTGTAAACCGGCGGTTGCAGTTCTGTAAAGGGACGGGCAAGCAGTCCCAATACTAACTTTCCCCTACCTAATTCACAGCAGGGAGTCATGCCAGACATCACCCTCCTGAAGGTCTCGGAGAGCCAGAAGGAGAAGATGCTCCGGGACAGCCTGCAGAAACCGGGGCCATTTGCTGCACTGCTCTGCAAGGCCATGATCCCGGAGTACCTGCTGGCGTTGTGGCAGGGAAACGTGTCCTACCACGGGGGGCCTAATAAGCTCTCCCTGCCCAGGAACCTGCTGATGAGGCTGGAAAAACACCTGCAGGAGGTGTATGAGGAGTTCTCCCTGGAGGATGTCGCCTCTATCCCCGGTTACATTGACCAGTTCTTGGCTTAGGTGCCCTTGGAGGGACAAATGACTGCAGGGTTTTGGGCACTATAATCATGAAGCGGACATTGTGCAATTTTTTGAAAATGGTTCGGACTATATATTGAGGCGCCCAAAGACAGACTAATCACGATACACTTTCCACTGATTCCCCTTTTGTTTGACTTTCCTGTTTACATGTTTTGAAGCACTTTACCCACTGTTAATATTTTCAATCTTCCTGTTTTGTTGCAAATAAATGTTTACATGTTTTAAAGCACTTTAGCTACTGTTAATATTTTAAATATGCCAGTTATGTTGTAAATAAATGTTTAGATATTTAAAACACTTACTGCTTGATCCTTCCCCTGAATCTGTGTCTGGGGTAACGGCGGGGGACGGTTGGTAGGGGATCTCTGTCAGGGTGATGAAGAGCTCCTGGCTGTCGGGGAAATCAGCGGTGCCAGCGCTGTCGACTGCCTCGTCCTCCTCATCTCCTTCTTCATCTTCCCCGTCCGCTAACATGTCGGAGGAACCGGCCGCGGACAATATCCCATCCTCAGAGTCCACGGTCAGGGGTGGGGTAGTGGTGGCGGCCGCACCTAGGATGGAATGCAGTGCCTCGTAGAAACGGGATGTGTGGGGCTGGGATCCAGAGCGTCCGTTTGCCTCTTTGGTCTTCTGGTAGCCTTGTCTCAGCTCCTTGATTTTCACGCGGCACTGCGTTGCATCCCGGCTGTAGCCTCTCTCTGCCATGGCTTTAGAGATCTTCTCATAGGTCTTTGCATTCCGTCTTTTGGAGCGCAGCTCGGAAAGCACGGACTCATCTCCCCACACAGCGATGAGATCCAAGACTTCCCGATCCGTCCATGCTGGGGCCCTCTTTCTATTGGATTGCACGGCCATCTCTGCTGGAGATCTCTGCATCATTGCCACTGCTGCCACTGCTGCTGAGCTCGCCACGGTGTCCAAACAGAAACTGCGCTTCAAACTGCCCAGACAGGAAAAGGAATTCAAATTTTCCCGGGGTGTGGCTGGTCAGAGCATCCGAGCTCGGACTGCTGTCCAGAGCGTCAACAGAGTGGTGCACTGTGGGATAGCTCCCGGAGCTATTAGCGTCGATTTCCATCCACACCTAGCCTAATTCGATATGGCCATTTCGAATTTAGCGCTACTCCTCTCGTTGGGGAGGATTACAGAAATCGATTTAAAGAGAGCTCTATGTCGAACTAAATGGCTTCCTGGTGTGGACGGGTGCAGGGTTAATTCGATATAACGGCGCTAAATTCGACATAAAAGCCTAGTGTAGACCAGGCCTAAAACTCTCCATGTGGGGGTAGTAACCTCTCTCGCCTACCCAGTGGGCCTAGGCTGTGACTGGAAGCACTTTGGCTAAGTCTTACAGATGCAGGAGAAGGACTTGGCTGAGTAGGATGACCACATCTCTGAGGTTGGAAAAGAGACTGGATCCTTGGAGATGGCTGACTCAGGAGTGTGAGAATACCTGCGGGAAGGGACTTCACAATCTGCGGAGGGGCCCCTGAGGGACCAGCAAACTCAAGACCACTTTAATATGGAATGGCTGATCCAAACTGGGTATTACATAGAGAAGTAAAAGGGATATCCCATCTAGTGCCAGACATACAAATGGCTGGCTGCGGTCAACAGGGAGGTAGTCAACCGACAGAAACTAAAATAATGGCCATGCTGGGGGAGCTGAGAGAGGAGTGACTCTACCAGTTGGTACATGACTATCAGATCAAATAGGTATGGGCTCAATTTCTGGTACTTTGGCCCTTTTGGAGGGAGTTGCTTTGGCTTGCACATTCAGTTCCATGTACTAGTCACCTGGGGAGGGAGTTCTACTGGCTGTGCATATGCAAAGAAGTAAGAGATTACTGCATGGAGTGTCCGTTGACAAGACACACAAGTACTCCAAGGACGCCCTGGTACTGATGCCAGTTGTAGACACTCAGTTAGAGAGGATCAGAATGGATTTGATGGGACAACTAGAGAAAAGCTTGAACAGACACTAACATGTACTGATCATTAATTATGAAACACGGTACCCTGAGGCCATTCTGCTCCACACAACCAACACAGCGACCATAACAACAGAACTCACGAATATCTTTTTAAAGTTGGGGATCCCCAAGAAAATAATAGTGGACCAGGGAATAAACTTCCATGTCACAACTGATGAAGAACTTTTGCGAGCTACTGAAAATCAAATCTTTGAGACCATCCCTTTACCACTGCTGTGACAAAGTTCCTCCTCTATCTTGGTGGGTCCTGCACTTATTGGCGGATTTTCTTGCCTCAGAGATTCACCATGTGGGTGGGGAACAGCCCAGAGACCTTCCCCTCTGGAAGAACCAACAGTCCAGGTCAATTGGGAGGTTTGGGGGGAACCCGGGCCCACCCTCTACTCTGGGTTCCAGCCCAGGGCCCTGTGGACTGCAGCTGTCTATAGTGCCTCCTGTAACCACTGCATGACAGCTACAACTCCCTGGGCTACTTCCCCATGGCCTTCTCCAAACACCTTCCTTAGTCTCACCACAGGACCTTCCTCCTGGTGTCTGATAATGCTTGTGCTCCTCAGTCCTCCAGCAGCACACCCTCTCACTCTCAGCTCCTTGCGCCTCTTGCTCCCAGCTCCTCACACTCGCACCACAAACTGAAGTGAGCTCCTTTTTAAAGCCCAGGTGCCCTGATTAGCCTGCCTTAATTGATTCTAGCAGCTTCTTCTTAATTGGCTCCAGGTGTCCTAATTAGCCTGCCTGCCTTAACTGGTTCTAGCAGGTTCCTGATTACTCTAGTGGAGCCCCTGCTCTGGTCACTCAGGGAACAGAAAACTACTCATCCAGTGACCAGTATATTTGCCCTCTACCAGACTCCTGTACCCCACTGGTCTGGGTGTGTCACACTGCCAAAAGTATGGGCTAGTAAGAACGCTGTAATGGGACTGTGAAGAGGATGCTGAGAAAAGTTTATGGTTGAAGACCAAGTTTTTGCCTGGAGACACTCTTCTTAGTTTTCATGTTGAAGTTATGCTGATATTGAATTAAACATTGTATGCTCTCACTATTTACCCTTTCCTTACTATTAAATGATCATGATAGCACACCATATAGATAAGAACGTAAAATGCTAACAATAGAAGTATTAATGTGCATGTATTTCTTTACCATCTCTCTTCTGCCCATCTCTCTCTCTCTCTTTTTATTGTGGACAGAGTGGAAGAAAGGGTACTATAGCAGACACATATCTCTCCATGCAGGTGGCACATTTGTAGTGTGCCAGTTTGGCACAAAAGGAAGCAACAAAGTAGAACACACCACGGGGTTAATATGTACAAAAAACAAACAAACTCCTTTTCACGCAAAATTACCAAGCAAAACCTCTCTATCACAGGGATTTATACTGTCTCAGAAATTTTGGCAGATTTTTTGACACCCATGTTTTCTGTGGGAACTCCTCATCGCCCCCTTCCCCTGCCCATTTTCTGACCCACACTAGTGTTGACAGAGTGTTTTTTTGTCCAAGGGAAGGCCAACTTTCCCTTCTGTGCCCAGATGGTTATAGGCCCTGACCTGATGAACCCATCGTTCAGACCTGAAAGGGACATCTCATTATCGCCATATGTGGTATTTGGTTGCCTGACATTCCCACTATCAGTTAGCACCTTCCCACTTATGCATCCAAATTCAGACCTTCCTACTTCTCCAGTCAGTGTGTTCCTAACCCATCCTTTCTTCTTGATTTTAACCTTGTATTTTCTAAAGAAAATTCTAACTTTCTCCGTTCCTTTTCTACTGGGGAAAAAATGGCTTGTGAGTAACTTTATTGGGTTTTGTCTGTTAAAATATAACATCCATATATAATATCATGGGGTTTGACTTTCAGACTGCCATTAGCCAGATGTCCTGGTATAAATGAGGGCACAACTTGGGCCCCAATTTAGAAAGTAGGACTCAATCTTGTAAGTAGTGAGCACTCTGCCCCCAACAAGTAAACATATATTTAAATTTAAGCTTCAATGGGACTACAAGCACACTGAACTTTAAACATCTGGTTAAGTGTTTTGCTGTATTGGGGCCAGAGTGAGCAGCACCTTAAAGATCAAGCCTCTTGAGAGCACCTTTTCGTTGTGTTTTGTGGGTTGACCTTATCAATCAAGCTCTTGGCTGCAGATACAACACTCTCACATTCGGATAACTCAAACAAATGGAATTATTTATATTAGATTTTCCAAAGTTGAATGCTTCATGTTGTTATTTAATATTGTTGGTGTATGGATGTATATATGTTTTTATCTCTTCCCTCGTTTGCTAATACCAATTTGACAGCCATGGCCCATCTTAACCAGCCTTATTAAACCAAAGGAAGCGGTTTCCTAGCAACAGTATCCATGTAAAATCTCTCAGAACACCTGTTCTTTCCACTCTCATTTAATTAAACTAAGCAGTGTATCTTTAGAAAATGGGACATCAACTTTAATGTCTAAAGCCAAGTATTCAGGGGAATTATGGCAAGGAGACATGGTTAAAACTGAAGACCCATATTACTCAAAGACTGACAAGCACTGCAAGTATTTGACCCATTTCTAGATATTAGCGATTAACATCTTACCAACAGAGCCTATATTTTCAAACTATATTGCAATGAAATCTTTGGCAGTCAATGACATTGTTTAAACTTGAAAAATCCAGCTAGGTACAGCAAGCATTTTCTGAGTGTGAAATGACAGCACATTACTGACACTGCAGCTCCATTGTCACCCTTAGGCTTTCTAGTCAGCCAGAATTCATAATTCATGATGGACAGTAATATAAAAGGGCAATATGCCTGAGTGCTTGACAAAATTACTGTCAACTTTTAGTTTATAAATTTTTAAAATTATATATTTTCTTGATTGGTTCAGCTCACTCTAAAAAATACTGCAGAGAAAATGGTTAGGGTTATTTTTAGGCGTTATTTTTAAACCCTTTAGTACATTGAGATTAGTGCGTTATGTCTATCAAAACTTGTCTTAAAGTACACTATCATTACCGGAAGTCTCTCTGGTACTATTTTTTGGCTCCTATTGTATCTCAAGTTCTGTTATAACTATCCTCTTTATAATATTGTAAAGTGTACCTGGTAACATGCTTGGATGTCTAAACTAGTGCTATTAACATAGCAGAGTCCATTGTAAAATACAAGTGGGAGGGACTCAGCCTTTCCCATATGATATAAATTTAAGGGATTTTCATACACACATCACAATTTATTACTCAGCATTGCCCTGAATCAGCAAAGAAATATATGTGTGTGTGTGTATATATATATATATATATATATGGATATAAAACTTCTTCGCTAATTCAGGGCAATGCTGAGTAATAAATAATGTATGTGTGTGTGTGTGTGTGTGTGTATTATTATGGGGTTTATCCAGCACCTCTGGAAAACATATATATATGTTTTCCAGAGGTGCTGGATATACCCCATAATAATTAGGTTTTATGGGTTTCTGCAACATGAAACGCAGGCACTTGTTTTGCTGAATCAGCCTCTCCATTTTGCCACATGCACTTTACTTATTACTGAGAAGGGAGAGAATGAAATATGCTGTGCACCTCATTCTAGGAATAGCAGGCACAATATGTTGTTGTTCTCTAATCAAAAGGAGGAAAGCAATGTAGCTCTTCTGCAGACAGCAGCAGCATATTTTGCTCATGGTGATTTGGATACCACTGGTTATCTCACAAATTATGTATTGTTGGATAGTTCTTGCTCACGTGCAGATAATTATTTAATTGATAGCCAGATGTTGGTATGTGAAGTCACTAACTTCTCAATATATCCTGTTTAAAAAGAGAAGCTTAGAGACTGAGCTATGATTAGCATAGATTATATCATTATTGGTGGTGGCAAATGCTTGCCAACTTGAGAGATCGGATCCTCATTTTTGAGAATAAGGCATTCACTAGCTGAGGGTCTGACCCTGAGCCCACTGACGGCAATGCAAATCTCCCATTGACTGAAGTGGTACAGGTTCCTTGTGAGTGGGGATATATATATTCTCGTAGAGCCCTTTACAATCAATAATGGATTAGCAACAGTCATCCCGAAGCTGGTGGGTCTCCATGATCTCTTATTGCTAGCAACATGCCTGTCAGAAACTGATGTGAATCATCCTATACCAAGACCAGTTAGAAAAACCTATTTCTTTTGAATATAGCATTTACAGAATATGCCCGGTTTTGAGGCAAAGAAATTAGAAAATCCTGACAAAAAGTCACTGAGGAACCTGTCATATGTAGGTGACATTCAGGCGTTATTAGATCTCTTAAAGACTCCTAATTATTTCCTCATGCCCTCTATTTTTGACACCAGTAATCATAGAATCATAGGACTGGAAGGGGCCTTGAGAGGTCATCTAGTCCAGTCCTCTGTACTCATGGCAGGACTAAGTATTATCTAGACCATCCCTGACAGGTGTTTGTCTAACCTGCTCTTAAAAATCTACAATGATGGAGAATCCACAATCTCCCAAGGCAATTTATTCCAGTGCCTAACCACCAGTTAGGAAGTTTTTCCTAATGTCCAACCTAAACTTTCCTTGCTGCAATTTAAGCCCATTGCTTCTTGTCCTATCCTCGGCAGTTAAGAAGAACAGTTTTTCTCCCAGCTCCTTGTAACAACCTTTTATGTACTTGAAAACTGTTATCATGTCCCTTCTCAGTCTTTTCTTCTTCAGACTAAACAAACCCAATTTTTCCAGTCTTCCCTCATAGGTTATGTTTTCTAGACCTTTATCATTTTTGTTGCTCTTCTCTGGACTTTCTTCAATTTCTTCACATCTTTCCTGAAATGTGTCACCCAGAAATGGACACAATACTCCAGTTGAGGCCTAATCAGCGAGGAGTAGAGCAGAAGAATTACTTCTCACGTCTTGCTTACAAAACTCCTGCTAATACATCGCAGAATGATGTTTGCTTTTTTTGCAACAGTGTTCCACTGTTAACTCATATTTAGCTTGTGGTCCAGTTTGTCCCCCAGATCCCTTTCCACAGTACTCCTTCCCAGGGAGTCATTTCCCATTTTGTATGTGTGCAACTGATCCTTCCTTCCAAAGTGGACTACTTTGCATTTGTCCTTATCCAATTTCACCCTATTTACTTCAGACCATTTCTCCAGTTTGTCCAGATCATTTTCAATTATAATCCTATCCTCCAAAGCACTTGCAACCCCTCCCAGCTTGCTATTGTCCACAAACTTTATAAGTGTTCTGTTTATGCCATTATCTAAATCATTGCTGAAGATACTGAACAGAACCATACCCAGAACTGATCCCTGTGGGACCCCACTCATTATGCCCTGCCATCATGACTGTGAACCACTGATAACTACTCTCTGGGAATGGTTTTCCAACCAGTTATGCACTGACCTTATAGTAGCTCCATCTAGGTTGCATTTCCCTAGTTTGTTTATGAGAAGGTGATGCAAAACAGTATCAAAAGTTTTACTAAAGTCAAGATATACCACATCTACCACTTCCCCCCTATCCACAAGGCTTGTTACCCTGTCAAAGAAGGCTATCAGGTTGGTTTGACACAATTTGATCTTGACAAATCCATGCTGACTGTTACTTATCACCTTATTATCTTCTAGATGTTTGCAAATTGATTGCTTAATTATTTGCTCCATTACCTTTCTGGGTACAGAAGTTAAGCTGACTGGTCTGTAATTCCCGGGGTTGTCCTTATTTCCCTTTTTATATATGAGCACTATCTTTGCCCTTTTTCAGTCTTCTGGAATCTCTCCCATCTTCCAGATAATCGCTAATGGCTCAGATATCTCCTCAGTCAGCTCCTTGAGTATTCTAGGATATATTTCATCAGGCCCTGGTGACTTGAAGACACCTAACTTGTCTAAGGCCTTGTCTACACTGCCACTTTCAGCGCTGTAGATAGGGCTACACCACTGGGAGCCGTGCTGGTAGCTATTCCCCACACTGAGGTGGTTTTTTTACAGCGCTGGGAGAGCGCTCCCAGTTCTGGAGCCGCAACTACACAGCCACGTTAAAGCGCTGCCGCGTCAGCGCTTTAACAGCGTCTGTGTAGACATACTCTATGTAATTTTTAACTTGTTCTTTCCCTATTTTAGCCTCTGATCCTACCTTATTTTCACTGGCATTCACAGAAACAAAGAAGTCATTAAGCACCTCTGCCATTTCCACATTTTCTGTTATTGTTTTTCCCACTCATTGAGTAACGGGCCTACCCTGTTCTTGGTCTTCCTCTTGCTTCTAATGTATTTGTAGGATGTTTTCTTGTTACCCTTTATGTCTCTAGCTAGTATGATCTCATTTTGTGCCTTGGCCTTTCTAATTTTGTCCCTAAATACTTGTATTATTTGTTTGTATTTGTCCTTTCTAATTTGACCTAGTTTCCACTTTTTTTGTAGGACTCTTTTTTTTTTTTTTTTAGATCATTGAAGATCTCCTGGTTAAGCCAGGGTGGTCTGTTGCCAGACTTCCTATCTTTCCTACCCAGTGGGATAGTTTGCTCTTGTACCTTTAATAATGTCTCTTTGAAAAAACTGCCGACTGTCTTCAATTGTTTTTCCCCTTAGACTTTCTTCCCATGGGATCTTACCTACCAACTCCCTGAGTTTGCTAAAGTCTGCCTTCTTAAAATCCATTGTCTTTATTTTGCTGTTTTCCCTCCTACGATTCCTTAGAATCATGAACTCTACCATTTCACGATCACTTTCATCCAAGCTGCCTTCCACTTTCAAATTCTCAACCAGCTTCTCCCTATTTGTCAAAATCAAATCTAGAACAGCCTCACCCCTAGTAGTTTTCTCCATCTTCTGAAATTAAAAAAAAAAGTGGTCTCCAATAGATTCCAAAAACTCGTTGGATAATGTGTGCCTTGCTGTGTTATTTTCCCAACAGATGTTTGAGTAGTTGAAGTCCCCCATCGCCACCAAGTCCTATCCATTGTCTACAGCCAAGCTCTAAGATACAACCGCATTTGCTCCAGTCCCTCAGACAGAGACAAGCACCTACAAGATCTCTATCAAGCATTCTTAAAACTACAATACCCACCTGCTGAAGTGAAAAAACAACTTAGGCTTGAATAGAGACTGGGAATGGCTGAGCCATTACAAACATTGAATCTATCTCCCCATGTAAGTATGCTCACACTTCTTATCAAACTGTCTGTACTGGGCTATCTTGATTATCACTTCAAAAGTTTTTTCTCTTACTTAATTGGCCTCTCAGAGTTGGTAAGACAACTCCCACCTTTTCATGCTCTCTGTATGTGTATATATATCTCCTCAATATATGTTCCATTCTATGCATCTGAAGAAGTGGGATGTAGCCCACGAAAGCTTATGCTCAAATAAATTTGTTAGTCTCTATGGTGCCACAAGTACTCCTGTTCTTTTTGCAGATACAGACTAACACGGCTGCTACTCTGAAACCTATGTTTTGGATGATTTTGTTAGTTGTTTAAAAAAAGCCTCATCCGCCTCTCCTTCCTGGTTACGTTGTCTGTAGTTAATGCCTTCTTGACCTTGAGGCCACTGCATTGAGGCACTTATCAGAGCTTGCAATACTACTTTGTATTAGCATTGACCTGGTTAGAGAAATTTCACATACCATCACCTTTCTAACTTTCATCCCGGCTATTTCAACTGCAGGAGATCATCACTAAGTTACTGTACCGAGAAACAGGATTTGGGCTAACTGGTAACTCTCCATCAAAAGGAAATGTCACTGAAAAATAAAAAAATATGAACTAAACTATTCATTACAACATTTTTTCTCTTTTCTGACCATTTCTAGTCAGGTTACAGACAGATGCCAGGGAAAAGCCAAATGTGAAAGCCTCTAACAAAACAGCTGAACTACCTGTCTGTCCACCTGTCTTAATTATTGTTATGATGCCTCTCATCTTATTGTCTAAGGGGTAAGAACAATTAAATCAGAAAAGTAAGCATCTAACTAAAAATGATAGTGAAGTCCTTGCCTGGGAGAAAATTGTAACTTATCTGGTTCCATCCAAAGTGGCTGCATGAGTTCCAGATGTCTGAAGGTGGACGGTCATTTCCAAACCAGAGAACATGAAGCAGAACCTTCAGGTGATGTGTTTCCAGATGTGTAGTCTAGAAAAGGTTGCTCCAGCATTCTCCAGTGAGTGGATGGACATAAATGGAAAGCAATGTTTATGCACTACACATGAGCACAAGACTGCATGAGACCAGTGCCTCAGTCAATTGGTGTCCAATGTCAGGAAATCAGTTGATTGCAGGTCCTACTTGGAGTTCTTTCCCCCAGTCACAGATAGCAGCACCAACATCAGATAAGCCAAGAACTAGCAGTATGCAGAGACCAAAACATAGGAATGTGTGTGCACAATGGTGAGGGAAATTGTTGAGGTATATTGGACAATAGTCCACATGCTTATCTGAATCTTACCAGAACTATTCAAAATCATTTAAACTGAGCTGGAATTATTTTGAGAATGGTGTATGAGAGGTGGGGGGAGGGGGAGAGAGAAAGAGAGAGAAAATTACAGAATTCCCTGGTGCCAGTTGAGAGGGAGAGAGAGGGAAAAAAACAAAAACAAAAACACCTGAACAGCTCTGTTGCCTCTCCCTGAGCTGTGTTTGGGTACTTTCAATTTCATTCTCAAGGACCAGGAATTGCAAAGCTCTCTGTGGAGAGGGGATTAGAAAAGTCAATCACAATCTTTTTCAAACCATAAACAGATTGGAGTCACCTCTCCCTAGTATAATGACGTGCATAGAACTTTTGGGATAATTTCTCCTTCCACTACATGCTGTCATTAAATCCTGAGCAACACCTCTGATGGAGATGGATTTACTCCAGGCACATATGGGTATAAAGTGGGAGAAGAAGTTGGCCCACTGCATTTAAAATCCAGGTTGTTTAGGAGAGATTCCACAGTGCTGGGTTTTCTGAGAGTTTCTATGGTCTTGTCTGCACTCGAAAATGTTATGAAAAACTCTCCATTAGTGCTGCTGAGCAGGTGGTGTCTCTGGTGGCAGTTTCAGTGTAGACAAGGCTCTGGTAGCATCAGGTGTTTTTACTGCTATGTCAATTAATAATAATAATAGGTTAGCTCTTTTATAGTGCTTTTCAACAGTCGGTCTCAAAGTCTTTACAAGAAGGTCAGTATCATTATCTCCATTTTACAGATGTGTAAATTGAGAGATAAAGAGTTGAAGTGACTTGCCCAAAGTCACTCAGCAGGTCAGAGGCAGAATGGGAAACAAAACAATGAATCTCAGTCCCATTTGTTCTTTTGGTAATGTCACCCTAGAATTAGTAGGCTCAGAAATAAAAGCCTTAACCAACAGTATGGCAACTGGAATACACTGGAGATGGATCCCCAACTCTCTGCAAAGTTATGGCACTTGATAGATTAAAATCCAGTCTCAGTCCATTCAGTCTTGGTGTTTCTTTCATATGTGTGCATTTTCTATCATACTTCACATTTCTTGCAATAGCTTTTGGATGAAAAAAAATGTTAAAAGTAGGGAGCATTGTTGAGATACTGTTTTGAGAGAATGAGGCATATTTTGCCTCCAAGCAGAGTTTTTCAGTCAGTTATGGTACTACCCTCACCGGCACTTGACATATGCTCAGTGAAAATACTCAGTGACAGAGAAGCCAGGCACAGAATATCAAAAAACCGACACAGCTGCGTTCTCATTTACCAAAAAATGTAAAGGCTCTTACCTTGCAGTTTACACTCTTATCATTCAGTAATTCTGCAATGACAGGTATGTGAATCTCAGTAGATATTTCCTTACCCTCTGCCGATGTCAAAAGCTGCAACCTTTTTCTTTACCATTTTTTTTGCAGCTGAAAGTAATGCAAATACAGTTACCTTATATAAACCATAATATGAACCTTATAAGATTTCAGATTCAAACCTGTATATAATCATTATGCTTAAATACCAAAGTGTAGGCAAAATACTCTAGGTTATTAACTTAATTTTTTAATAGTCTCACAATCAGTCTTTCTAATTTGCCTGGGAAAGGAATTGCATTTACTTGAAGAGTACATATGAGAATTTCTTATCTACAACATGGTTGTATTCTTCAGGTGTAAAGTACACCTATGCCAGACCAATACAGGACGTGCTCCAGATATAAGAATGGAACAGGAAAAATATATAGAAAATTATCATGGAGCCAAAGCTTTTTAGTTATCTGAAACTCATTAGGAATCTCAAAATAATTAATGTCAGGATAAAGCTGTTCAATTAGAAGAAAATGCCACCAGTTATACTGTAGATAAAACTTAAATCAGAATATCACTGATAGCTTTTATAATACAAAATTAAAGGTTATCTGTTAGTTAAAAATCATTTCCAGTGACTGTTATCCAACATCATATATTTTTGAAAGACTTAGTATGCATGTTAACTTGTATAACTATGAACCATATTCCCAGGATACCTTGCATTTATGTCAAGCTTTATTGTGGAAAGTTACTAGGCGTTAAATTGTCCCAACCTTTGTTCTTTGTATGTACATGTCAGGAGTAAGATGTATTTTCTGTTAAATAATGTTATCTATGAATTGTTCCAAGGTACCTTTAGTACAGTACAGTTCATGTCGCTACAGCCTAATGCTATTTGTACTCTTTGATCTACTAACACTTGGAAAGTTATTGTGCCTGGTCTTTGTACCTTGAAAGATGTCTTTGTACATTAAAAAATTGATATGAAACTAGATAAGGAGTTAATATTTTGGAACAGACACAGTTAATGTGAGCTGTGATTGCTGTGAGACTGCTCCCCAGAGACAGGTAATGCATGAACCTCTCTGTGCTGATCTTTCTATGTTTAATAAACCAATTGAGCTGAGTTATCTGATGTTTCATTAATCAGTAATCTAAACCAAATCCTAACAGTGTGATCAATACTATCGGTGAAGTCTATTGCAAGAAGAAAAAAATAAAAGTCAAAGAACACTGTGAGGTGGCATTTACTGCACAGGTCTGAAAATCAAGAACAGATGGCTGTCTTTATGCTGTTAAAGTTATCTATAAACTTGGGTAGTTGTTAATTCTTTATTCCAAGTCTTGAACACAGTGGATCTCCAGGGTATACTTTAAATATGAAACAAATTGATGTGTGATCTGGATTTCAGAGATATAGACAACATCCAAGAAGACAGAACAAATATTTCAGAGCAGTTGTCTATCAATTTTAGAAAAGAAGGACATCAGAAGATGGACCAGAGCAATGTATCAGGTGCAGTTTTGGCAGCCTTCACAATAAATTTCTCTATTAACAGATGAGAGCCATTGAATCCTGAAAAAAAAATATCCACCACCCACTACAATATAAAGTATCTGCTTGAAATAATTGACAAACAAAACTTTTGATACAATTGTTCCTGAAAATATCAGTAACGTTCAGATCTGGATCTGAAATTTGTGTCTCAGACCTATCTTTAGTATGTGTATAATTTTCTTTTAATTCAAAGTAATCCAGTGTGAAATTTAAGGTGCAGTATTGATGTAGGATGACCATATTTCCCAAAGGGAAAATGAGACACCGCATGGGGCTGGTGTCAGTCCTTGCCTGAACCCTGCCTGCCCCCTGTGCAGCTGTTGCTGCTTGCCCGCCGAACCCTGCCTCCCCCAACGTGGCTGATGTCGCTGCTTGCCCAAACCCTGCTGGCCCCCCGCATGGCTGTTGCTGCTTGCCTGCCCCCTGCCTGCCCGCCTGACATGCAGCTGACATTGCTGCTCACCAGAGCCCCATTCTCTCCGCAGCCCTCAGGGCTAGCATCCCTACTCACCCCCGCCCCAGGTTCCTCTGTGCCCTGCTAGGATGTGTGCCCCACTTTTTTTGGCAAATGTGGGGATTTGTCCCATTTGCTCTTGCCAACTGATCATCAGGACAGCTGGGACAGGGCTTAAAAAAGGGACTGTCCCAGGCAAAATGGAACATATGGTCACCATATATTGCTGTATAAAAACCTCCTTTGGGCTAAATCCTGAAAGTCCATGCTCAGATTTTACTCAGTCCTCATTCAGCAAATCATTCAGGTCAAGCTCTTATCAAACATCACAGCAAAAACTGAGTAAGGACATCAGCCCGGATCCAGAGAGAGGATTAGGCAATGCAATGCTGAGGATTGCAATGCCTAACTTTTAGGCACCTAGAATATCATTGGAACAACACTGTGATGCACGAAGTCTGGCTTTTTGCCTATGCTCCTGATAAAATGAATGGTGAGAGATAGGCACCCAAGAATGGGATCTGTGAAAGCTAACACACTAGGTGGGGGGCTGCCAAAGCTAGCCAATTGGAGATGCTGACAAGAGGGGTTTGTCCTAAGCCCTGACCCTCTCATGGACTTAGGCGCCTATCTCTGCTTGCAATCCATAGCTGGGAACCCCTCTACTGCAGTCAGGTGGCTTAAGTGCCTAAGTCATTCTTGCAAGAAATGGCATCACTTGTGGTACCACTGCTGTCTCCCTTGTGGCTATGGGGCTCCTAGCTGCTAGTCTAGCCATTCTGAGGAGGGACAGGAGTTGTCCTTCCCCTGCATGGCCACTCTTGGTGGGGAGATCAGACCTACGTCCAGAAACAGCGCAGAAATGAAAGTAATGCTCCCTCCCCTCCTGTTGCAGCTCAGGGCTTCTTCCCTTGGGGGCTTCCGCTCCTGGTGACTGCAGCCAGGGCAGCTCAGGCTAGGTGCTTTTGCCCCCGGCTGGGGCATCTCGGGGCTTCTCTCTCCCCTGCCCCTGACTGGGTCAGCTGGGGCTCTGGGCTTTTCCACTCCCCCCTGGCTTCTGCCGCAGCTCCGGGAGCTGAGCTCAGGGCTTTCTCCCCCGGCAGCTCCTCCAGGGGCTGTGTGCTTGCGCTCCCGTCAGCTGCAGCCTGGTCTTGGGGCATCTGCCCCCCAAGCAGCTCCAGCTGGGGCACCCTGGGCTTGGGGCGTCCACCTCCCCTGCTGCTCCAGATGGGGCTCGGGGCTTCTTCCTCCGCAGCCCCCATAGGGGCTTCTGCCCTGGGGCTTCTTCCAGGGCTGGGGCACCCATTTTTCCTGGGGGGGCCCAAATTGGCCGGCGGCTCCTGCCTTAATCTGTCCCTGGCGTGGACTACAAACTAGGAGCCTCCGGGGCTGGGGTCCTCCCAGCAGCATAGGGAAGATCCTACCCACCTCCACGAACCTCCTCTAACTGCTGGGAGGGTACTGCACAGAAGTGAGGATGGCAACCTTGGGGACCCTCTACAACAACTGTGCAATCCACCCATGATCCCATTTTGGGTCAGGACCTCCACGGTGACAACACTGTGAAATTTCAGATGTAACCATCTGAAATAGTTAAATTGACCAATTTTAAACTCCGCTGGCCGTGAAATTGACCAGAATGGACCATGAATTTGGTAAGGCCCTACTTATGGCTTTTACTCCAGAAGTTAAGAGCATTCACCCAGGATGTGGGGGAGCTGTATCAGTGGCTCTCAACCTTTCCAGACTACTGGGGGGAAAGGATAGCTCAGTGGTTTGAGCATTGGCCTGCTAAACCCAGGGTTGTGAGTTTAATCCTTGAGGGGGGCATTTAGGGATTGGGGGCAAAAAATTGGTCCTGCTAGTGAAGGCAGGGGATTCAATGACCTTTCAAGGTCCCTTATCCCTTCCAGTTCTGTGAGATAGGTATATCTCCATATATTATTCAATCCTTGAGGGGGCCACTTAGGGATCTGGGGCAAAATCAGTACTTGGTCCTGCTAGTGAAGGCAGGGGGCTGGACTCGATGACCTTTCAAGGTCCCTTCCAGTTCTAGGAGATAGGATATCTCCATTTATTTACTGTACCCCTTTCAAGAGTCTGATTTGTCTCGTGTACCCCCAAGTTTCACCTCACTTTAAAACTTACAAAATCAGACACAAAAATACAAAAGTGTCACAGCACACTTCTACTGAAAAATTGATTACTTTCTCATTTTTGCCATATAATTATAAAATAAATCAATTGAAATATAAATATTGTTCTTACATTTCAGTGTATAGCATACAGAGCAGTATAAACAAATCATGGTCTATGACATTTTAGTTTGTACTGACTTCGCTAGTGCTTTCTATGTAGCTTGTTGTAAAACTAGGCAAATATCTAGATGAGTTGATGTACCCTCTGGAAGATCTCTGGTTGAGAACCACTGAGCTAGATCCAATCCCCCCTCTTCCTGATGTAGAAAAAGGATTTGAGCAGAGGTTTTCACCTCTCAAGAGGGTTCTTTAACCACTGAGTTGTGGGATATTCTGACATGGGGCTCCCTCAGTCTCTTTTGATGAATCTGTTCCACTTTGGATAAATACTTAAATATTCCTTGGGTCAGCAAGAGAGAATTAATCTGTAACCTGGTGGTTAAGGTACCCACCTGGATGGTGAGAAACCACCCCCAAGGGTCCAGTCCCTCTTCTCTAATGACTATTTAAGTATTTATCCAAAGAGGTATACCTTCAACAAGAGAGCTTGAGGGAGCCCCACATTGGTATATGCCAGCAATTAGAGTATTCTTCTGGGGTCAGGCAGGAAGACCTCTATTCAAATCTTTTCTCCCTATCAGGCAGAGGTAGGAATTAAACCTAGCTCTTTTACATCCCAAGTGAGCACTCTAACCACTGGGCTGTAAGTGAACTGCCACCATGGTTTTGAAGGCCTACAGTGAGGCTGCAGTGTGTGTACCCAGAAGCAGAAACTTAGGTGCCTAGGAAACTTTTATAATCAAAAATGTATGGGCTGTGCAAGTTTAGGCACCCACTGGGTGAAGCCACAGCAGACAAGGTGTTTTGTGGATCATTGGGTGCATACAACTGAGACTTAAGCACCTCCATCTGGATTTAGGCACCTAAGTCCCTTTGTGGATTTGGGCCTTCTAAACTTATCCAATGGTTTGGGTAATGACTACCTTAGCTACTCTCCTCCTCCTCGTGAAATAGGGTGATAAGTGAAAATAATTGAAGCCTTTGAGCTAACAGCTTCAAAATTTAAATATGAGGAGGCTGAGAAAAGGTTATTTACAGTGAAGGATCATCAGATATGAAACTCAGGCCTTTTTCTACTACAACAGAGATCCCATCTATTGACTTGTAGGGCATGCTGCACAGCTTGTATGTTTTCCTGGGTTTTCTAGGAGAAATTCACCATGGTGCAAAACAATTACATATAAGGCCATATGCACCATTAAGAAGTACAGAGGAACTTATATAACCTTTGGGCTCCCCCTGGTAAACCTGGATCAAGCTTACTCATGCTTTTTTTTTTAATGTAACTTTTCCCCCCTAGCATACCTTTTTTGGACTGGCTCTTTAAATTAGCCAAAGCTGAGCAGCTGCAGCCCTAAAGTAGACATTTTATGCATGGCTGCTGGTTGCTGACTCTCTCTCAGCTGGTAAGTACCTACTATGTTTTCCTGTTTTATGCTATTGTGCAGATGGCATATTCTCACAGAAATCTTGAGGTTTAATTAATTAGTATGGGAAAGGACTTTTGAATCCTTTGATAAGAACAATGACTGAGCAGTGTCATAATTGGTATTAACTTGTTATTTTATTAAAAGATTAACTATACTTACAAATGATATCAGAGCACTAATATTTTTGCTGCTAGCAGTAATAGTGTTTATGTATGGGATCCATGAAGGTACTTAGACACCTAAATCCTAATTTTGGCTGCACTGAGATCTACAATACTCCCAATGAACCCTGTAGGTGACCAAAGTTTGTCCAAGTAAAAGTTCTCTAGGTGCATATGTTCCTTTCTCTGGGTATGTGCACAGCTGCCTCCATCTATGTACCCGGATGTCTATCCTCTGACTAAGCCTCAAATTCACAAACCAGGGGAAAACAGGTGTTTGCCTACCTAAATCACATGTGGGGCCCGATCTGACTGGTGTGCTCATAGGCCTCCTACAGGACTAGGTCCCATTCAACATTCAGCTGAAAGAGGAGGAGTTGATGTGATGGTGGAAGTGCTTGCCTTATAACTATTAGCTCAGTGTTTACAGACCTCTCCTGAGAGGTGGGATCTCCCTGTTCAAATCCTTTCTTCCCCTCTGACAGAGGGGGGGAATTGAGCCTGGGTCTCTCACATCCCAGGTGAGTGTTGTAGCCACTAGGATAAAAGTTATAAGGTGGGCATCACCACCCCCCATTTTGTGTGGGATGAGGCAGGTACCTAACTCATTCTCTCCAAAGGTGGCCGAGGTGTTTAAACTGCCTGTCTCCAGCTGGCAGATTCCTGTTCATGAATCACTAAACTAACATAGGCACCTATCTTGATGAGAGGGGCAGAGCTTAGCATACACTCCTATGGTTGGCATTTCCCTTTGGCTAGCACAGGCGGGAGCTGCTTAGCATTCTTAGGTGCCTGTCTTTCCCCATTCATTGTACAGGGAACCTAGGCTCCTAACTTGGCTTTATCACAATGTTGTGCCTGTGATTTTCTAGGTGCTGTGATGCTCAGCAATGCAATACATTAGTCTCATCATGGAACCTACCCTATGTAGTTACCACTGTTACCCCAGATTGCAAAAAGATGTAGTGAATGTTAGGAGTTTTTTTATAGTAGTTCCCAATAGTAGTTCTCCAGTAGTTTTATAGTAGTTCCCAATAAACGTCTTCCCTTTTCTAACTAAATAGAGAAATGTGGTATCTCAGACAACATTGAAAAATAACTGTTGTATAGTTCACAGGCTTGATGGTAGCTGGGTTGTAGGATGGAACAGTAGCCAAGGACAAGGTGAAACATCTGAGAATATTCTTTGTGTGCTCTAGAAAGGGATAATTTGTGTGTTCTTGAGGGTTATGACCTAAGTATTAATTCCATTACGTGACTCTATAGGGTTTGTCAGCTGATCAAAAAACTAACAAATATGTACATTTGTGGAGCAATTGGGAAGGGTAATTGAAAGAGGTTGAAAATGCATGGTGTTATGCTTGAAATATTTGCCTTCCAATATTATTGGATTCAACATGCTTCTCTGAACTCTGTTTTTAGCTAATGTTCTGTGTTGTGTGATAGAGTTTTAAAGAGTGTCTGAGCTGCCCTGCACAAGGATTATACATCTTGACATGTATATAGTTTACTGCTAATTGATTTGTGTTCTTTGTGCCTTGTAACTAGGGCCTGAAGCATTTCTATAATGGCTCTAAGAATGCCAACTCATCAGACAACACAACTAGTTACAAACACTTTAAATTATAGTGTACAGTTTTATGAATGTTCAACAGCTAATCTGTGTTTAAAAAAAAGCACTACACTTTTTGCAAGGACAACAAATTATTTCATGTTAATCACTTGCACTGAGAGCTCTTCTAAATTTTAAACTGGCACTTGTAACATATGACAAAATGATTTTGTGGCATTGGCTATCTATCATGTCTGAAACTGAATCCTTTCCATGCTATCAGATGTTGCTGAGGCCAAAGTCTCCATCTTGGACTGTGTTTTGCATGTCCTCTGTGGTGTTAAATCCCATAAGGTTTCCAACTCTAAGTACTGTTTGACAGAGGGATTATTTTGGTCAGCCTCTTCCAAATGTGCTCCAGTTGCCTACTGCTATGGCAGATTCTTTGGCTTCATTCTTAACAATGTCCCAAATATTTCCATCTTATTTTTGAGATAACTTTTGAGATAAAGGAGTTGTTGAACTCTGATGAATTCCAATGTTTGCTATAAATTAATTCAATTTAATATCTATTTATATCAAATTAATAGTATTTTTCAGAGACATTTGCTTTTGAAGGTGTTTAGGCATTTGTCTGTACTTTTGAGTTCCAGCTTCCAAATCCTTATGCTAAGGTAGAAACAACATTTGAGTTGAAAATTTGTAGTTTGGTCTTTAGTTGTAGTTTTCTTTTAAGACCAAATTGTATTTAAGCTGCTGAATGCAGCTGACATTTTGTGACATTATTTCCTTCTGGAAGTCCCCATTGGCTTGCAATACTTAGTATGTATTGAGATTAATTGATTTACAGGTGATGAGCTTATTTTTGTTTGTTTATTATATAAATTAAACAATTCATTAATCCACAAACACTTGTTTTATATTGATGGGTGCATAGTCAGAATAAAAATCTTCAAAAATGATGGGACTAAATTAATCCCCGGAGCATCTCCGGTGACTTCAGTGAAATTATCCCATGGATAAATGTCCCTTTACACTTAAATTCACCTACTTGGAGATTTACCATTGACTTCAGTGAGGCCAGAATTTCACCTGGGGTGCTCTGAAATATGATAAAATGTTTACATGAGATTACCTCTTTTGCCTGCTGTGAAGTGAAAATCAGCAAGATGCTGTCTTTAATTTTCTGAAATTTTGTTAGCGAGTCTTTTTTGTATACTTTCATCACTATTCTTCTGGCAAATGTTACTGATTATGATTATAAACTATTGCCTTTTATTATAAAGTATTGTGTATTCTTCTTTGTAGGTTAACCATGGTCAGAACTGCCTTATGTTCTCTAATATTTTAGCTATTTTAAATAATTAAGTTTCTGCAGATCTGGAAGAAAACTGCAAAAAAAAAAAAAAAAGTTGTGAACTTCTGAATACAAACTGAACTGAATGTTATGGTCCTAACTTCTTTAACTAGTTTTTTTGTGAATAATTGATTGAGCTAATTATTTTTCATGAAACTATTTGTAGCAATAGAAAATGTTGTGAATGTTTGCATGAGTCCTTATAACAAGTTTTCACTTATCCCTCTTAAAAACTCTTTGTGAGATTGGAACTCAACCAACCAGAGAGAAGAAACAATAGTTCTTGGCTTAGGTCATCTATCAAACAATGAATACTTGAAGCAATATTTGTGTCAATTAGTTGACGAGCCTTACATATGCTAAAAATATATTCCCTTAAACCATTAATCAAATAATTACAAGAGAAGCCAAGCACAAGACAACTAATTCATTAATTATTATTATTATTATTGTAACGTGGTAGCACCTGGGAACCCCAGTCATGAACCGAAACCCAGTGTGCTAGGCACTGTACAAACACAGAAGGGGTGCCCGCTGCCCTAAAGAGTTTACAATCTTAGTATAAAATGAGACAATAGATGGATACAGAGAGATGGTGAAGCCCAGGGAAACAAGGAGTACAGTAATCAGTGATGGAAAGGGGAAAGCATGCAAGAGGATAACTCCACAAAATGACAAAGACATAGGTGCTGAAACTAGGTGGGCTGGGGGTGTGGCAGCACCCCCTGGCTTGACATGATTTCCATCCTATCCAGGGTTTACATTTTGGTTCAATGGCTTTAAGCACCCCCACTTTACAGATTGTTCCAGCACCCCTGGACAAAGATTGCCAGAAATAAAATTAACCCGAAAGCAACAATGATGGGGAAGGGGGAATCTATTTCCCTCACCCACCTTCCCAAGTGTAAATAACTCTACAGCAAAGACCAAAAGTTTTTAGACAGATTGTCATCTTGCATTTTAGCAGCTGTCCAAGTACCAGCTTGCTTGTCTTTCTCTTCTTTCTTTCCACACCCTACAGGGGCATTTGAGGGTATTAAGCATAATTAGGAAAATCATTCATATCCATAGGACCATATTCTCTATCCTTCCCTCAGTCATACTTGGCCCCACTGAAATCAATAGGATTGGTCACCTGTAACTAAGAGTAGATTTTCCCTTTTTAACAGTTTGTACATAGCAAGGTGAATTATATTTTGAAAACAACCTGAACAGTGCATTAAAATCACAACAAAATACAATGGCTGCTAATCTCTATCCCTCTTTGTGTAGTTGTGAACAATGTTGCATCTAACAGTGTAGTATCTGGGACAGATCTGATTCATCTGGTTCTGTGCTAGTCTCCTCAGTCCTTTTGATTCTCAGACTTTCATTATCAAAAGCGTTGCTCACCAGTACAAAATTTTGCACTAACTTTTCTGCTATTGCTGCTAAGATTTCTTCCTCAAGCCACTGGACTTCTTTTTATAGGAAGCAGCACGTACTTGACCCATGCTCCATCTCGGCCTCAGTACTGGACCTGTCACTATTACAGCTACTCCTATATTGGGATGAGAACTAGTCTGTTCTTCTCTTCCAGCATGTGCTCTCTGTTTGGGGGATGTTTGGGCAGCCCACTTCCGATTCTGGAATGGCAGCATGTAGGCACTGGGACCCAGTCACCTTTACTCTGACACCAGGCAGCATGGTTAAGTTCACTCAGGACTGTGTTAGGGGTGCAGTATGCTACTGATCCCCAAGAACCAAATGACATGATGTCTGGGGTGTCAGATGTGTGGTGCTGTCTAGGACATAATAGTGAGTAGCTGTCAGAGACAGCTGAGCCATAGAGGCAGGACCAAGTGGAGGGGTTAGCCCACCTGTGTGCGACTATTATCATTTAGCAAAATAAAAATAAGTGCTAATGTGAAAGACAGTAATGAAAAACAACGGTTCATTAGCCTTCTATCTTAAGTTACACTCTGTGCTTAATTCTCCTCCTTAATGCCTCCTAAACTGTTACTGTGAAATTCATTTACTGGAATTGAGAGAGAACAGGAGTTATCTACTTACTTCATCTGCTTAATATAGTACCCAGGGCAGGGTTGACTGTATTGATGACTAGTGTTTGCTAAAATCAAACTAAAGAAAAAACATAACATTCAGAGAAAATTCTCTGATGCAGGGGCAATTGGGGAGGCTGCTAAATCTGTAGCTGTTTGTGTATATATGAAGAACCTAGAGTATACAGGAACCGTGCATATTATTTGTGGCTTTGTATCCCTAGCAGAAGTACCTGTATAAGGGCAGTTACTCTTAATTGGAAAGCAAAGTAAATCCACACACACACACACACCTGAGATGTAAGCATTTTACATATCTAACCTACAAAGCAGTATGCTTGGAGTTTCCCTCTGCACTAGTTTTCAGATAGCAGAATGCAAGGGGCTTCATTGAAATTAAGTAGGGAGGTACCAGGTCATGCACAACCCATTACCAAATGTAGAATAGCTACTAGTAGCCTAGTAATGCACAAGCAGGCTGCTGCATAAAGTTCACAGGGAGTCATCTTATTTATGCCTGCTGTGTATCTTTTTACAGGATCAAGGCCTCCAGGAGAACAGTTAAATACAGACATGCTGACTCTTTAAAAAAGGCTTACCCGAGAACAGAAAACATGGCAATTGCTGTAAATCATGTTTTCCTCGGGAAATCACAAATTTTCTTACACCGAATATATGGCATAGGTCTGCCTACTGTAGAAACATTTTCTCCCTCCCTGCCACCTGAGTCACCACTTCCATTTTAAGTGCTCAGCTGCAAGAGCTGGGTCAATTTCAAAGGGAGTCCTGAGAAAATAAAATCCCAGTGGAAAAAATCAAAGCCACCTGTGAGAAATTAACATTTTAAAAAATGTTTAATGAAAGGAGTTGTGAATTCTTAATATTTCACAGTAAATTTGATTAGCAGATTTGATCTCTCTGAAAGCACAGCTGCTGGGGCTATATTAAAAAAACAACAACAAAACAAAAACAGATGGAGAGCTGAAGAATTGACACCTGTAGGCATTTGGAAAAAAAAATATGCCACAGATTTCAGCATAACCCAGGGTCCTAAAATATGTTATGTTTTGGTATTTGAGTAGGGGGAAAAAAGTATCTGAAGAGATTAGTAATGGATGAGCTACAAATGGATTTGATTTAGATAAGCACCCTGGTCAAGTTTTAAAAAACATGGGTGGCTGAATTTCTTCATCCTCCCTCCACCCCTGGCTGCTGCTACTGTTTGAAGTTGGAGAAACAATGACCTACTGTGCCATTGCTGCTGGCCACAGATTCTTCTGAAGGCAGAGGAGCGGAGCTTCCAGTGGGGAAGAAAGAAGTGCAGGAGATACACATCTTTGAATTTTAGTTCTTTTGTATGTATACATGCACACAGAACATTAAAAACATAATATAACATTATTTAGGCTGCAAAGCCAATCACTCAAAAATGTGGACATGTCCATATATCCTTAATGCAACATATGTTGTGTCCAGGGGAGCTCAGACAGGCTTTTTATTCCCAGCTCTGTGGAGATGGGGAGATCCTGTCCTTTGGTGTCCCCAGTAGTGAAAGGAAGATGAGCTTCTGGGATGTGTGGGGAGATGGTGGTGCCTGGCTCAGCTCTCTAACCTATCTTCCCCCTAACTGATAAAGCTGCTTTAGCAGCTCCAGGTTTCCCCAATACAGTGTGTGCTGCCGCTGATGGCAGCATCATGAACCCAGCACTTTAGAATGTTCATGTTCAGTTATTATTTTGGCAGGCTGGGGATAAATGCAAGCAAGAGGTGCAAATCATTGAGCTGTAGTTTGGTGAAACATGAATGGAATTTAATGTGACAAAGAAAAGGCACTTCACTAGCCTGTGGGCTCTTTCCCTGGTGAATTTCAAAGAACTGCTACAAACAATGGCAGTGTTAGAACTTCTTAAAATAAGTCCCAAGAAGCTTTTACAGTGAAAAACATTAAACAACCTAAATACAGAGATCACTACCAGCTGCTCCAGTAATGCATGTATGTATGTGCCAGATCCTCAGCATCTGTAAATTATTGTAATTCCACTGAAGTCAATGAAGCTATACTGATTTATACCACCTGGACTATTTATTTTAAATATAGGATAACACTGGTTACTTTTTCATTCTAACTTTCACTTAAAAATATAAGGTCAACAAGGAAATTATTCTTTGCTTTAAGAAGGCTGTTGAATCTATTTAATTGGGATAGTTTATATAAAATAGTGAGTTTGGAAGGACTCTTCCAAAAGACGCAGTGACTTCTTAGATTGCTGAGTGACATATCTAAGGCCACAGTACAAACTTGCACTAATGAATAAGTAAATTGTAAACCCCTTTGGAGGGGAAAATACTGCATAAGTCCTAAGAACTAATATAAATATATTAAATGTCAGTGATACAAATAGAGGTGCTAAATTGTGTCAGCATTAATATTGGTCTATAATAGTATGGAATCCTTTTTAGCTAAGATTTCTGTGAAAGAAATATTTTCTGCATTGTGAGCACCGAGAGACTTAAAACTATGCTGGAACCCTGCTGATGTGTGGAAACACTTCATCAATGTTTTGCCCAGTTGTCAAGCATTTTTAACATTTTTTATTATTCTGCCTATTTAGGTTGCAGAAGTGAGCAACATCAGGTTGCTGCATGGTTATAAGTTTATTAGTAAGCTTCCTCACATCAGTAGCTCATTTTGTCAGTTTGCTTTCTCTTCATTTGTTCTCAGGGTTTGCATAATAGAATTCAGCCAGTGAATCAAAAGATATTGGGGTAGATCTTTGCAGTGTGACTCTTCTGTACCATGCTCATGGTAGAATTTGACTATAAAGTCAGTGGGGGTGACTGGCCTTTTAAGGCAAGCCAAGCTCAGCCTTGCCTGTGATCTAGTAGCTTGTCCCCAGATGGTCATATGGTAACTTAATGATATTCATGACTCCCAGCTGCAGGTAATCAGGTACGATTGTGATGGGTTTGGTCACAGAGACTGCCTTGGGACTGTCACCTGATGTGCTGAAATTACTTCTGAGCCCATTTTTCCTGTCAGTTTGGGACTTCCAGAACCCTGTCTTGTTGAGCCAGACACGCTAGTCTGCTGCAACACAAACCCAGGGTCTGGTTCATGCCCCCAAAGCTGCAGACTTAACTGAAAACAGCTCAGCATGTTACCTGTCTCCAGCACACAGATACCCCAATGGGATCCAAACTCCAAATAAATCCGTTTTACTCTGTATAAAGCTTATACAAGGTAAATTTGTAAATTGTTCGCCCCCTATATCACTGATAGAGAGAGAGATGCACAGCTGTTTGCTCCCCCAGGTATTAATCACTAACTCTCGGTATATTAATAAACAAGTGATTTTATTAAGTATAAAAAGTAGGATTTAAGTGGTTTCAAGTAATAATAGACAGAACAAAGTAAGTCACCAAGCAAAATAAAGCAAAAACACGCAAGTCTAAGCCTAATACATTAAGAAACTGATTTACAGGTAATATCTCATCCTCAGTGATGTTCCAGTAAGCTTCTTTTACAGACTAGACTCTTTCCTAGTCTGGGCCCAATCCTTTCCCCTGATACAGTCCTTGTTAGTTCCAGCAGTTCAGGTGGTAAGCAGGGGTTTTCTCATGTCTGGCAGCCCCCTTTTTCCTGCTCCACCCCCTTTTACAGCTTTGGCACAAGGCGGGACTCTTTTGTCTGTGCTTGTCCCCAACCCCACCTCATCAATGGAAAAGTACAAGGATTAAGATGGATTCCAGTATCATGTGACATGATCACATATCACTGTAAGACCCCGGTCTTCATTCTTCCTGGGTTGGCCCACACATACACAGGAAGGTTTGCAGGTAAATAAACCATTTACAACCAGAAACAACAAGGAGTCCTTGTGGCACCCTAGAGACTAACAAATTTAGGACAACCAATTGTCCTAGTCAATGGGAGCCATCAAGATTCTAAACTACCATTAATGGCCCATACTTTGCGTAATTACAATAGGACCTCAGAGTTATACTTCATATTTCTAGCTTCAGATACAAGAATGATACATGCATACATATAGGAGGAATATATTCAGTAGTTTATAATGTTTGTTATGATACCTTGCAAGAGACCTTTTGCATAAATTATATTCCAGTTACATCATATTCACACTTATAAGCATATTTCCATAAAACATATGGAGTGCAATGTCCAAGGAGAGACTGTGGAGAAAACCAGACTGGACTGGACTGGTCTGGTCTGGTCTAGTCTGAATTGAACTGTAGGGTAGGAAGGCAAACCAACAGGGAACACGGTCACACTTTTGTGTGAGAAACCCTGAAATAGGGTCTGTAAAAGTACTTCAGTGGAGCCTGAGAGGGGTGGAAGAATTATTAGTTAAGCAGACAATGAAGAAGCCAGAGAGAACCAGAGAGAGGCTGTGTTGAGCACAGGCGGCAGGGAAGGAACACAAGGGGATTCAGAAGTAGGATGTAGCCCAGGGAAACAGACCTAGCTGCTTAATACAGGGTCCCTGGGCTGAAACCCAGGCACTAGACCAGCAGCTATTTCCAAAGGCCTTTTGCCTTATAAGAACGCAGGCAGACAACAAAGTATATGCAAAGGGATTATGCTAAGAGTCTGATTCTTCACCTTAAGTTCCCCAGTGCCAGACTTCTATCTGATATAAAAGGTGAATGGGGCAATGCCCCCTTTGGGGCCTCTGGCAATGGTAACACTACCTTGTTGCTTTCGCTCACCGGCTATGTCTACACTTGAGCTGGGAGGTGTGATTCCCAGCTTACACAGATGTATCTGTGCTACCTCTGCTCTAGCTAGTGGGCTAAACATGGCAGTGTGGGCAGTGGCTCAGACTACCCCTTGAGTATGTAACCAGGGGTTCAGGCAGAGGTGAAAGTAAGCCGGTACGCCCCGGTATGGCGTACCGGCAAGAGCCGGTTTGCCGTACCGGGACAGCCCGGCTTCCCCAGGGGGCAATTTAAAGGGCCTGAGGCTCCTAGCAGGGGCTGGAGCCCCAGGCCCTTTAAATTGCCACCAGAGCCCCACTGCTGGAGCCCTGGGGTAGGGGGCTATTTAAAAAGTCCGGGGCTCCTGCTGCTTCTACCTCCCTGGCCCTTTAAATAGCCGCCGGAGCCCCACCGCCACTACTCCAGGGCTCCAGCGGCTATTTAAAGGGCCGGGGCAGTAGACGCAGGGGAGCCCGGGCCCTTTAAATAGCCCCCGGAGCCCTGGGATAGTGGGGGGCTCCAGGGGCTATTTAAAGGGCCCAGGGCTCCAGCTGCCTCTGCCCGCTTCCCCAGGGCTCCCGCGGCTATTTACAGGGCCGGGGCAGTAGAAGCAGGGGAGCCCCGGGCCCTTTAAATAGCCCCCGGAGCCCCGGGCTGCTGCTGCTACCCTGGTGGTGGGGGCACTTACCTTACAGGGTGGGCTGGGGCTGGCTCTGACTCCCCCAGCCATGCCCCTTCCGCCCTAGGCCGCGCCCCTTCCGGGGGCCAGAGCTGGCCCCAGCGTACCGGTAAGTCACTGGATTTACTTTCACCCCTGGGTTCAGGTGGATACGTACTTGAATGGCTTGCCCAAAGCCACTGCCTGTGCTATCCTGGCTGCGCTGCTATTTTTAGCCTGCTAGCTCAAGTATGTCTACATGAACTGGGAATCACACCTTCCAGCTCAAATGCAGATATAGCCTAAGATTGTAAGTATTGGATTTTTGGCTGATCCCTATGAGAGTTGTCATAGGGGGTTTGGGGGTAGGGAGAACAGCTCTCTGTGCCTTCCACTCCATCTTGTACTCCTGTGTGTGGGAGCTAGACTCTGTCCCTGAAACTTCTAAACAAAACTGATCATGGTACAGGGCTAACTGCACGGCTGTCCCCTGTCAGGCCTCTCTCTCAGTGCACCCTCTGAGGTGTCAAGCCTTATGCCTTTACCTATCCTGGGGTGGAATCTTCCACTTCAAGACTGGACTCTGGGCTATATTGCCCCGTGTATCCACTGTGCTCACCCAGAAGGTTTGGCTGGGTTAAGCACCTATCGTTCTTCTCTTCACGAGTCTGTGACTAGTGGTGTATGCAGTGATGAGACAGCCTTTTTAAAGCAAAATATTGTTTGCTTTACAGTAGAAGCAAAGCACTTGGAGAAACAGGATTTTAAAATAAGTCAACACACATCTATCTTATCTAAAGGCTCATCCACCACCTGATGGAAACGTAGGCAGGCTTAACAACTTCTGTCTTTCTGTCCAGTTGCCCTCAACACCAAGAGAGACACTTTTTCAACTTTCTTGTTCTGAGTTCCTGGGCTTTGGCTTTTCTGCACAAAAACAGTTTTGCAGGTTGGCTGGGGAGTAGGTAAAATCAAAGTCAATATTTTGGGCATTTTCTCTTAACAGCCCTTAGATATTTGGCTTATCTTGAGCTGTTCTTTTCCCTTCCTACTAGTTTTTTTTTCTTACAGACCTCTATTGCCAATATAGTCATGCAGTAAAGATCACAATAACTAGAACACACAGTTTTCATACGTTATTGCAGAGAAGCTCCACTTCCATTACAAAACTAACTGTCCAGTATTCTGATACTGTCTTACAACCTAAGCCCTCTCTTCTGATGTCAACTACTGTATACGTAAAATTCTTCATCATGTAAAAGGAATCCTTTCTTGCAGATTCACATTGTGTTTTGAAACCATGAACGTAAACTATGTAGGACCAAATGGAACCTAGGACTGAGTAGGACCTAGCTTCTAGTTCTGTGCATGTAGTCTTGTGAGTGAAATAATGAACTCCAGTGGATGCAAATAACAGAATTTAGATATCTAGTTCTCAGAGCCCATATTTTCCAGAATTGCACATGAGCATTTGCGAGCTGAAAAGTGCATGCAAATGATTTATGCACACATCTACCATTTTGCATTTACAAATGCAGTAATTGCAAATTATGCAAGCATAGTTTTTCCACTTGTAGTTATAAACTTCTGTTTGTACTCAGAAGTTGGAAATACAAACTCTGTCATTTGCACTTGCAACTCACTGCTCCCACAATACTGTCTCTGTGAATATTGGTAGGAGCAAAGATTTAACTGCAGAAAGGAAAATGAGCCAATTTTTGGAAAACTTGAAAAGTAAAACATAAGAAAAATGAGTCCCTGTTTAAATGTTTACTTCATGTTCAAGGTAACTGAAGCAAGCCAGAAGTTGGCTGATAAATACTTTGGAAGCTCATGATCTAAAACTGCAAGTCACTGAGCCACTTAAACTCCCACTGAAATAACTTCTCTTCCTCTGACTGAAATCAATGGGAATTTGGCATACTCAGTGCCCAACTCAAGATGCTCAGCACTTTGCAGGATCAGACACTTACATCACCTAAATTAACAGTTGGGCTCTGTGAAGGGCTGCTCAAATTCCAGTTTAAAAGTGGCCTCTTACATCAATAAGAGAAGCTGAAGACCCATCTCTCACACTTTATGACATTTTAATGTAGGAGTATTGTTGTTATAGTGCTAGTAGTATTTCAAAACTAACTGTGCAAGGAGCACTTTAGTGGCTCTTAGTAGCAGGAGTGCTAAAATGTTGTTACGCTATCATCTGGTGCTACCTGTACTCACAAAAACACTACCACAACACTTGGAGAGCAAGGAAATCAGATCAAAGTTAATATTGATTCTTGAAGGGAAGGACTAAGTAGTTGTCATGACAATGAACTACAGCTGCAGTAGTTCTAATTGAACAGAGTCGCAACATGCCCAGACTTGGGAGTATTGTTGAAATTAATTATCTTCAACCAGTGTATTGTGGGTGTTTGTTGGTAGTCATTTCACAGACACCAAGGATCTGGGAAATGCAACTTTCCAAAGCAGCAGCAAGAAACGATGTCCCATGTTTAGGAGAGTAAAATGGAGATGGGTGGTGGGTAGAGTTGCGTTGGGGGTTAGAGAGAACATGGGCTGTGAGTTTTCAGAATGGTGAATGCAGGGAATAAAATTGTTGCTGTTTGATGTTATAGAGAAGCACATAGTTATAATCAGAGATGTGGGAAAGAGGGACAAATAGCTTTGGAATAAAATAAACGCCTCTAATTTCATCCATCCTTAGAATTAAACTTGAACTAAACTTGTTTATTCCTTGATTGAAAACAGAGTCCCCCAAATCTGGGAACTATGTGCTCAGGTGATTCTCTGAGGGGCTAAGACCCATCAGCTCAATGGAAAAGTCAGTCAATGGGAGGAGAGGGTGCTTGGTGCATCTCAAGATGGTTCACAGGACTTTATAGCATATTCCTATTGATGATTAAAAGCACACTTACCAGAAATCTCCTTAGCAGGGCTGTTTTCATAAGATTTCCATCTCACTAGTTTTGGAGAGTGCACATCAACATTCAAACCAAAACAGTACTCCAAGCCTTTTGAGGTTCATTTATCAGTGATTACAGTGGGACAAATCCTGTCCTTATTTACAACTGTGCAATGCTACTGATGCCAGTGCATTTGCATAGTTGTAATTGAGGACAGAGTGTGTCCTAATTTGGACAGAGGGCACAGATAACAGCGCACATACCTTCTTTATGCTTTTAAATCTTACCTCCACGTTATACTGATGCTATGTCTACACTACAGATTACTTCAGTATAACTTAGTCGCTCAGGGGTGTGAATAATCCACACCCTGGAGCAATGTAAGTTATATACCTAAGCGCCAGTGTAAACAGTGCTATGTTGGCAGGAGAGTTTCTCCCACTGACATAGCTACTGCTCTCTCCCGTTGGCTTAGAGCATGTTCATCAGAAGTGCTACAGCAGCACAACCAATCAAAACTTCTCTCTTTGCATAACCCTGGGATTTAAGGCTCCAGGTCTGTATGATTTTTTTTTCTTCATTTTCAAAGCATTTTGCAAACATTAAGGCCCCATGTTCCCCTTCTCCAAATGGTGGAAAGCTGAAACCACAGATTCCCTCCATTACATCCTTCCACTTTGCATATAACTCATCTCTCTGAGTTTTTGAGTTCTGGGGTAATTGACAGGGAGGGTTTGGATCACCCACATTCTTTCATATTCTCTCCCCACCCAGCCCCACACTTGCAGAGGAAACCAAAGTAAGTTATTATAGACAGGCTGAGATTTTTCAAAGGAAACTAAGTGATTTAGCAGCACAAGTTCCAATGAAAGTCAATGAAACTTGTGCTCCTAACTCACTTACATCCCACCCACACTCTACAGAAGTTTGTGTTTCCCTTGTATATTATGGAAGTCCTTTTAAGGAAAAATTTTGGGGTCAGTGGTGTAGAAACAGGAGATATACTGTCAAGGGGCTGCTGAAGTAGATGAGGAGATGGCAACATGAAGACCAAGTACAAATGATGGATGCCTCCAGCAGATTGTCTCAGTTCAGTATGCTGTCAATCCTGAATCCCCAGCAATTTATATGTGAGAACAAACTTCACCAAACAATGGAAGAATTAAAAGGAAATGCTGCAGATGCAAACTTCCAGCATTTTCCCTTTCTAATGTATGTAATTTTCATGTTGTGGGACTAGTAAGGGCTTGAGTCTGCTTCCACTGAAGCAAAGTTCTCATCAGCATCAATGGAAGCAGTATTAGCTTCTTAATCCTCCCACCACTGCAGAGTGACTAGACAAGTATTATCATGCCATTTCACACATTCAGAATTCAGACTAATGTCATTCCTCTCAGGGATGTTAGCTATTGCAGCCTGTAAACAAAGAGTGCTTGTTACGGATAGATATGTATGGATATTACACTATCTGGACGAACCAAGAAACTACCAGTCTTTTATAGACAACCTAACTAGCCAATTACTCATAAATTTTTGAGGGAGAGAGCATAATTCTAACTTTTAACAAGCACTCCATTCCGTATTTATATCTCTAAGAGAAGAAGCTGTCAGTGCTGATTGAACAAAATTTTCTCTATCAAGGCCTTGAGTCATTAGTATGTAGTAGTGACTCTGGGGGCGGGGGGGGGAGGGGGAGAATTGCCTGTCTTATTGGGAGACTGTATTTTAATATACATACCCTCTTCTTTGATAAAGTTGCTAATTACATATTCACTTAATAGTTAGAACTTTTATATACTGTTCGGAAGGAAATAATAAGCAGTTTCTCAGAAGTGTATTAGAGGTCCTTTGCTTTCCTTTTTAATAACCTACCATGAAAAATGTACCAGTAAAACATGTTTAAGTAAATATTACAGGGTCTGACTTAGGAAATCAAGCAAAGAGTCAAAGCTTGACAGCTGATATTTAGCCTACTCAGTTATACTATGTATATTCAGTTGTGTTGGTTATAGAGAGTCTAGATTAAGGAAATTTACAAGAAGAAATTTCCCACAGGTCCCAACACTGGTTCAGGTGAATAGTGTTAAAACTGACAGGAACTCTAGAATGCAAGGAACTTACAGCCAGAAGTGATTTTATTCCGATTTAGTTAAAGCTATTGAAATGCAAGTTTAATTGAAAGGGTGGTAACAGGTCTGACTACTGAAGCCTTTTTAGGATCCCCACTAGTTTTAATATCAGTTTAGCTGACCTATTGTTGGAACCAGAGGGATTTTTTGTTTTTATATAGTCAACCAATGTTGTACCTTTTGAGTGAATAAACTAAGAACGCTGTTCTCTTGAGTTGTCAGCCACTCCACTCCCACTGAACTCAATGGAATCTGAAAATGGTTCAACACAGGAGTCCTAGGTCATATTATAAGACTGGAGTCTAATTTAACATAATTTAAAATACCTTTTAATCTCACTTAGGCTGCACATTTAGATCCTTCATGCCACTATTTAAAATATAGACTAAATATAATTAATCATCTTACTAATCCTTGTGTGGCACACTCATTAGCTGTGATCTGTCCTGATCAACCAAATATTTCCTATTATATACAGCACATATGAAACTAGTTGTGGAATCCCCCATTGCCAAAAGAATTACATCACTGCGTTTTTTTAACGAATACTTTGAAAGTTTTGAAATGCATATAGATGCTTTGTAATGAATATTATATATAATATATAAAGTGCCCCTTTTGACCCCAGTGGCTAATCAAAAATCCAGTTAGCAGATTGTTCCACTTAGGAGAAATTGGTAAGAATTGGGTATTTCTTTGATGCAGTTTTGTTTATTTACAAAGAATGTACAAAGTCCTGTGTCTCTGAATGCAGAGACCATTTCTTTTGACCACAACACCAAGAGCATTCTTTTCAGCTTGCACCCTTGACCCAAGAACTTCTTCCCAGGTTTCTTCCAGCATCAGCAAATGTGCTTTTAGCAGCTCTATTAGGTAAACACTCTCTCTCCAGGTTATTTTGTCTGTTCTACCTCCCCCCCCACACCTCTACTCAAAATAATACTTAGCAAAAGCTTCTGGGTGGGTTCATTATGTTTATAGTTACGTTGATTGAAGGGTGAATTCACCCCTGTTCATCTCAATGAGATTTTACCTCAACCCATAAAAAGGTTTCACCCAGCTCAGATACTTCCTTACCTTACCTAACTTACCATGTGACTTATTTTGCATTGTGCTGGATAGTGTAATCACTCTATCATATCCGCTGTAGTGCATTACCTCTTCAGAACACCCAAGGATCAAGATATTTATATCTCAGTAAGAATTAATATGGTAACTGTATATTTAAATAATTCTCAACATAAAGTATTAAACATGGACCACTTTGCATTTTGCTTATAATTTTACATACTTCGTCTAAATATAGTTAATTACAGAGCAGATATATTTTTGTTACAGGTGACATTTTCAAACAGTATGTTGCTCACATTATTTCTTAATATTATTTCCACCATGTCTATTTTGGTATATCTCAGATCATACTACCTTTCTGGATTCTTGGTACCTAAACGTTCCATATCCATTACACCCACAGTTGTATGCTAGCAGCATACATACCATGGTTGAATCAGTGTTCATGGCAAGCAGCTTCCTGATGCCTGAAGACCACTATTTTCACCTATGATTTGACCCTGCAACTCGTGATCAGCTGGACCCTTCCTTTTCTCCCTGTCATACTCTCATGGCTTTCCACCCTAGGCCCTGATTCAGTAAAGCATTTAAACATGACCTTAACTTTCAGCATGTTCTTAAATGTTTTGTTGAATAGAGATGGACTTTAAGCCCATGCTTAAAGTCAAGCAGGGCTTTGCTGAACCCAGGCCCTATGTAAAATGATTATGAAAAAATTGTGCTTTTTAGTGGGACTTCAAATGCAAAGACAATACAGGTTTGCAAGAAGAAAAGTTCTGATTCAGAGAGGAAAAATAGTTTTCATATATTTTCTGCTTTTGAGTATTACCAGAACAAGAATTGGTTAATAATCAAGAGATTATATTATATAGCCAGTGTCACAAAATTAGATTAAAGGGCATATTCTCCTCTCACTGTATATGTAACTTCTATTACTGCTAATGTGTGTTGCATGTCCTTTTAGGAGAAGAAAACACCTCTTAGTTCTGTAATTTAGATGGCTTTCATTTGTATGGTACATAATACCTGAATTTAATAACACGTTATGCTCAATAGTAGTAATTGATATTTGAAGATAATTAACAATTTTAAGGAGTCTCTCCTATTTTAATAGTCCCAGTCCTGCAGCTGCTGCATGACGGGAACTCATACTGATTTAAATAGGAGTTCTACCCAGAGAATGGCTTTAGTATCAGGCCCAATATTTTGGACCAGATCCTACAAGGTGACTAGCTCTTTCAGCTCCTGCTCATTGCTTCTTGTAGGATCTGACAGTGTGGTTGTTGTAGCCACAAGTAGTCTCTCATTTTAATATTTTAGATTTAAAACTCTTAGAGCCAAGGGGCTGTGTTTTGTTATGTGATTGTACAGTGCTAGCACAATGGAACTTGGGCCTCCAGCTGCTACTGCAATATAAATAATAAATCATATTAATAGCTACTGAGAAACTTTAAGGGCATTTCTATTTGCCTATAATAATAGCGAATTGTTAGCACTAGTTTTGCCTGTTTCAGGAATTAAACCTAAGTGTTCTAATGAAAGAGTCTGGATTAATCCCTCACTTTGTTGCCATTCTTCACTAGAAATAGTTTTGTTTTGTTTTCTCCATGCATATAAAATACTGGTTAGTGATTCTACTCTGAAAAGGGACTGTTAAAACACAATCCAGTTTAGTCAACAGACCTATCATCTGTGTGAATTCAGAGTTGTATCCCTGACTAGTCACAAAAATAAGCAGTTCTCACAAAGCTAATTGAACTCTCCCTGCTGGACACTCACCAAGATGCTGTGTTTAGATTGAAATACTTAGTTCCTGAGTGCTTCTAAGCCCACTTAGCCTGAGCAGTACGTAGGCACCGTCCCTGGCATCTGGCTATCTCTAAGGGTGCAGACTCTCTATTTAGTACTCCTGCTTGAGAGTCAGACCCCATGGTCCCACTGCCCTAGGTCCCAAGACCAGTGCTGAACTCCTCAAGTCTCCCCAACAGCTTAAACACTCCATTTCCTAGAGCTCCACCCTATGGGTACTCCACTTTAGAGCTTAATCCTTCAGGGACACATGCTAGTTATAGGAAGGAACTCAGATTTTGCTAAGCAACTTCTTAAACACATGGACATGCTCTTTATTCATTGAGAAAGCAGAGAGACTTACAGATCTTAGTAAAAATAATAAAACGTGCCTGCAAAAATACTCTGCCCAGCACCCTCACCACTCTAATAGCTCTCTATATTTTGTCTGCATTGGTGGGGTAGGCATGTTCATCCCAGAATATTAGAGAGACAAGGTGGGTGAGGTAATATTTTTTATTGGATGAATTTATGTTGGTGAAAGATACAAGCTTTCAAGTTACATGGAGCTACACTTTCTTCAGGTCTGGGAAGTTCTGGGGTTTGGTCAGTCCATTCAGGGTCTCAACACCCTTCTCTCCTCTTGCTCTCTCTTCCGGTTTTCCCTCCCTGCCTTTGCAACAAGTTCTCTTCAGCTTGTTCAGGTCTGTACCGTAGTCAACAGCCCCTAGTTCAATGAGCATGTCCCTTTTCAATAGTAGTTTTCTACAACGTTTTCTTTTTTCTTGTTTTCTGCAATGGAATTTCAGTTGTTCCAGCCCTCCTTCCCTGCCGATAACCTGGGGAAGAACCAGCTTTCTTTAGGTTGGCTATTCTCATAAACATACCTATTGTTTTACTGTGGCCAGTATCTTATAAAAGCCATTCAGGGTTAACTACTGTTTTGAATGCCCTGTAGTTATGTCCAGACAGGGTTTGTGATATATGCGATCAGTTCTTTCTAGTATATTGCTGACTGAATATACACTAAGGGTTTGAGTTGTACATAGAGTTCATAAAAGTTCATCACAATTCATAAATTGTACAGAGATAGATTGCCTAAACCTACACAGTGTGCTACTTTCTATCCCAACCTGTAAATGAGAATATATTGAGTTCCAATTGTTTTATTTTGATATATAAAGAGAGAGAACACGTAGCCTGTAAGCATACTCAACCAGTTGTAAAATTACAGTTGCCAGTTTTGCCTGAAGCAACGAAGCTCAAGCAACAAACAAATAGTAAAAATTTCCCTGGTCTCTTCCCACAACTCACCACACTAAATTCTTTCTCATTCCCAAAAGTCAGAGAGTATTAGATAGGCTTTGAAGCATGCCCTAAAGGTCAACAAATATGAGTTCTCTTGGACCAAAGTTTCTTGAATGCAATTGATTTGCATAGGTGTCTCTGAGGGCATAAAATGAAGACTATAGGGTTAAACAGGTGTCACTGAGGAATTTATTTGGCCTTCAGAACCTTGATTACTGGCGGTGATGAGGGGGAGTGGGATGGGGAGGAGAAACACAGGTTGATATTGCCAAAAACAATTGTCTGTTCTCTTGTAAACCTAGCATACTTGACTCAGAAACTCCTGAGACATAATGCCATTTTGACATTCACTTCTCAGAGCCAAGCTTCACTTAAAAACTTTAGAATGGGAGCAATATGAAACTTTTTAAAATAAGGTAGCTGATAGAAGTAACTTCTAAAAATTCTAAGTTGTAAATAAATGCACATTGAGCAATGAGTTTGACCTGATCCTGTTCCCACTGATGTTAATAGTTAATTCAACTGTAGTAGTATCAAACCAAATAATTATTGGTTAGTAAATAAAAAAAAAAATTCTGTATTAAATGGAATTTCAGCACCAAAGACTTTCTCAGTCTCTTTTGGGCAGAAATAACAGGTAGTCTCTTCCATTTTTCAAATTTCAAAGAATAAATAGCATTCCTATTTGTCAAATTCAAATACTGCTACATAAAGAATATTTCTAGTAATATATAGTTACAGAATTTTTATATTTTTATGGAAATCTGCCTCTCTGAATTAATTTTTTTTCTAATATACCTGTCAACACAGAACTGAAGCAGCACTAATACTGCAATTAACTAATAATTGTACTGATTTTTTTTCTGTAAGTTTATGTACTTATTAACACTTCCTTACTAATAATAAAACTCTAAAATTTTGACCAGCATCTCTTGCTGTTTATCATCATTCCAATTTTAACGAATAAGAGTGTCATTTTATTATAATTGGAATAATGTTGGTCAATCAATGCTATGATGCTTCTTGGGGAAACCTAGGGTTGTGAGGCACCTTGCTACCACTTGCTCTTTGCATGAGGAAGTCTTGTCTGTGCCTGTCGGGGGTTCAGCTCCCACTCCACCAGCCTTAAGCACTCCCCTCTGAGCCCAGGCAGGCTCTGCTGTCCCTCTGCTGGTCGGCAACTGGCATGCTCCCACCTCCAATCCTCAGAGCATCTCTGTGAAGTTCCCAACCTACTGGATACTCACAGAATGTGCAGATCCTCTATTCCCATAGGAACAGTACCCCACAGCATATCAGCTACATCGAAGGACACAGCTATGGTTAACTCACCACACTTAGATTTGTTTATAGAGAAAGCAAGCGTACATTTATTTAACAAAGACCAGACATTCAAATGATAGCAAGCAGAAATACAGTAACTCCTCACTTAATGTTGTAGTTATGTTCCTGAAAAATGCTACTTTAAGCGAAATGATGTTGAGCGAATCCAATTTCCCCATAAGAATTAATGTAAATGAGGGGGTTAGGTTCCAGGGACATTTTTTTCACCAGACAAAAGACTATATACACATTATAAGTTTTAAATAAACAATTTAATACTGTACACAGCAATGATGATTGTGAAGCTTGGTTGAGGTGGTGGATTCAGAGGGTGCCACTGCCTTGCTGCTAAATGATGAATTGACACTCAGCTGAGCCCTCAAGGGTTAACACATTGTTGTTAATGTAGCCTCACACTCTACAAGGCAGCACAAATGGAGGGAGGAGACACAATAGATGCATGGCAGTGGCTGCAAACATTCCCTGCAGAAACTGAATGTGATGATGAACCCACTGGAGTGCACCACTCCCTCTACTTTCCAAAGTGCTGGGGTGTGTGTGTGAGAGAGAGACAGAGACACACTGTGTGTGTGTGTGTGAGAGAGAGAGAGAGAGAAAGAGAGATGTGCATTGCCCCATTAAGTACGCTGACGCCCACTCTAAGTACACTACCTTTTTAAGTAGATTAGCAAGTTGAGACAGCAGCTGCTGCCAGCAAGCACCCTCTGTCCTGAGCCCTGTCCTGTCCTCCCCCTGCTCTGTGGAGATGGGTTACATGACCGGTGGGAGGGGGACACCCTAACATCAGCACTCCTCTTCCTCCCCACCCCCTGCACAGCAAACAGGAGGCTCCTGGGAGCAGCTCCAAGGCAGAGGGCAGGAGCAGCACACGGCAGTGGGGGGAGGGACACTTGATCTGCCTGGTATTTGATAGCCTACAGGGCAACTGCCACACAGGGAACTTAGGGGAGCTGATGGGGGGGCTGCAGGTCCACCCTGTTTCCAAGCCCCCACCAGCTAGCTCCAACGGGCTGCTCTTCCTGCAAGCAGTGGACAATGCAGGCGGCTTCCAAACAACATTATAAGGGAGCATTGCCCAACTTTAAACGAGCATGATCTCTAATAGATCAGCAATGTAACAACGAAACAACGTTAACCGGGACGACGTTAAGTGAAGAGTTACTGTATTGGAAACAAGGAATTACATATAAAACAAAATTACAACATATTTTCTAGAGACTAAACTTAACTAACAAGATGCCCTCTTGTCTAATAAGGTACTGCTTACCCAAAGGCCTTCTTACAGTATTTTTTCAATCAGGATGTGTGAGGCATTCCTTCCATGACACAAACTCACTGGCAGCTCATCTACCCAGTTGAAGAATACCAGGGTGTGAATCTGCATCCCTAGATATATTATCAGTCCTCTGTACTGCACCTGTAAACAGAGTCCTGTCCCCACCGCCACCTCCAAACCTCTGCTGTTTACCTCTTCCTATTAATTTCTTCTCCTGAAGTCCCTGCCGTTGCTTCATTAACATTTGGTTCAACATGCAAATAGACTTCCATTGTAAGATACACAATGGTCATCCAGGGAGATAAATGTCTCCTACCTCCTGTCTAGTGGAACCTATCTTGAGGTATGTCACCTCCTAGTGACCTGGCTTAAAAAACATAATTTCCAATATACAAATATCTCCTTACATATTATATGCATATATATTTCACAAAGAATATGATCATCAGTGAATATGACACAGGATTTCAGTAGAAATCTTATGTGACACTAGGGTTGCAAACTTTTTAATCACGCAAAACTGGACACCCGCACCGTGTCCCTGGGCAGCCATGGAGGCTCCACACACTGCCTTCACGCCGGCAGGCACTGACCCCCCGCAGATCCCATTGGTTCTGGATCCTGGCCAATGAGAGCTGAGGAGCTGGTTCAGAGCCCTGGAGGCCACTTCCAGTAACCAAGCGGAACCAGGGCCGGCTCTAGAATTTTTGCCGCCCAAGGCAAAAACAATTTTGGCCGCCCCCCCCC